>NC_137465.1:165813788-166141288 GCF_964235325.1 Thermobia domestica
ATGTCAATTACAGCCTTCAGCCAATAATTCTGGTAACAGTAAGTGTCAAAGCAGAAGTTCTATGCCTTAATATTTTCATATTAACTTTCAACAGAAAAAAAAAATATCTCTAATTTATTCTTATTCTTAAAAGAAGTCAAAATTGCCATATATAGTTCTTGCAATACTTATTAACAAGCTACAATGTGATGAAATAGTGGTACAATTTTTCTTGTCTTTTTTTTTTTTATTTAGTTATTTCTGATTTATGCACGTTTCAGCAGCGATTTTTCCCAATTTTCCATAAATGTAAAGTTAGCTAGGTGTCAGAAAGAAATTAAAGTGGTTGGAGAGAAGGTATGTGTTTGTAATTGATGGACAGTATTCGAGAGGCCAATCATTTCGTCAAAACGAAAAGATTATTGAAGAATTACGTGTATGATGCTGCACTAACACTTCTAAATTTGAGACCAATGTCCTGCTACCGACAGGGGCGGATCCAGGGGGCAGGAAACTTTTTCTTATTTTATATATAAACAAAACCTATCCCAGAGTTGGGAACTCTTAAAAGTAGCTCTATGTGGCAGTATTACCCCCCCCCCCGAGAAGTTCGTCCTGGATCCGCCCCTGGCTACCGATAACAGAAAACTAAAGAAAGTAATTGACCTTTTGATCTGAATTGCCCTTAAGTGAGGAAGATGAAACTCAACATACAAACTCCTCATTAAAATTAACTGAACAAGTGTTCAACCGTTTCCGAGAATTCCGCTTCTGAAGGAGCAAAAGGCAAAAAGTTTTTTTTTTTTAATATTTTCGACTTTTTTATGTCGTCTTTTCATGAGAAAGTGGCTGAATCGTTTATATATATATATATATATATATATATATATATATATATATATATATATATATATATATATATATATATATATATATATTACTTTGATTCAAACCGATTGTTTGTTATTACATGTAACTAATAAACTTCAAGAAAATAAATGGTATGAAAACAGTGATGAGCTTAAATTTAATTTCTTTCTGTAGATTAATTTCACATATCGAAGTTTGTTTATTTATTTTTACGTTATTGAGTGAAAGAACAATCTTTCTAAATCTAATTTTAGAAAAATCTTTTCACTAGTAACAAATAGTAATATTGAATCTCTCTTACGTTGAAATATTCCTTTTCAGGCAAGGCCTAGCTTCCATTCCACAAAAGATTCGAGTATACTTTTGCCTTGTAGCAAGTTATACGTTGATTTGTGGTACCAGAAGGTTTATTGAACAAACTTTTTTTTAACTTCTCCCACGTAACCAACGATTCCATTTAAAAAAAAAAAAAAAAAAACATATAATTTGGTAGAGGCAAAATGAGTTCTGTTGAGTAAACAAAAAATCAGTGTACATATTTCTGGTGCACATAATCAAGGATTCAATTCCCGATGGGGATAAAGAATTTGTCGATCTGGCAACGTGACAGAGGTCAAATAGAAATGAAATATTTAATATTCAAGTATATTCGGTAATTAATATCGTACGGTAATGCTTTGTAGGCTACATGAATGGATCAAATTGACTCATGAAAAAAGATTGGATGGAAAGAAGGTACTGGGCGTATATGGAAGCCCAGGAAAACCTATAGAGAGGATGTTGACCATCACAATCTCTCATGGCTCGGGCTTGAACTAGAGATCCTTATACTTACCAAAGATGAGCAGCATTTCGCTGATCTACCATGACTGCCACGGGAGGCAATTTGGAAGCTACCAGGAAGTGTGCGACACGAAGTTTTTGTTTAGAAACTGATGAACTTCTTTAGTAATTTGTGCGCTGTAGAGCAGGGAGTTTTGAAGTAATATACGTATAACAAAAACGCATTCATTTGTTTATTTGGTTTTTAATGTCTATATACAGTGCAGAGCCTAACAATATAAGTTTAATGTGGGATCAGAATCTCATACATTCTTATGAAGAATCGAACAAGAATCTTCTAAACAGAATTCATGGAAGCAAATCTTTAATCGAAAGGTTCTTTAACCAAAAGGAAAATGTCATAGATCTATTTTTCTCAATGAGTTGTTTGGCAATGAGTCAAAAGATGTCTGGTAGCATTTATAGTAGAATCAGTCTGTAGATAAGAAAAACTGAAATAAGGGTGTAAAGCATGAGGTAAGTGGGACACAGAATATTGTTCTATTTATTAGTTTCTAATGAGTTTTTAGTTAGGTTACCTCAAATGAAGGGCATCAAATTTCCCTTAAATTGAATTATGTCAATGTCGGAATAGTACCTACATTAAACAGTACCTTGTAAACAATTACGGTCACATTTACTGATCGATTACCTTCAATTTTGGCTGCCAACTGGTTACCCCTAAAATTTACTGTATTACTCTAAAAAATTATGGTTATAGGCCATGAGAAATACCCTATTACCATAATTTTAACACTAATACCGTAAATTTTAGGGTAATCAGTTGGCAGCCAGAATTGTAGGTAATCGGTAAGTAAATACGGCCGTAATTGTTTACAGTGAGACGTTAAGCAATAGGTCCACGTCTCATATAGTTTCGGTGTTGAAAGGGGCGCTAAATTCTAATTCAACCAAGATAGTTTTCTTATTCTCTGGGAAGATGATGTACAGAGGGACCAAAACATCATAAAGAAATGTTACTTAAAATATGAATGAATCAAATTATTTTTGAAGACTTGTTTGCTATAAACGAAAGTTTATCCTCAACATTGAATTGAGGAATAATTCATGAGCTCTTTTTTTTTTAAAATTTAAGAATGCACCGATATTTCAAAGAGAATTGCTTTTTCTACAATATAGTGATTTTTGTTTTTTAGAATATTAAAATGGAATGTCAAGTGTAGAAAACAACATCATTGATAGGAATTGTCAAAGCTGCTCTTGAGATTTGTGCTGTATAAGGAAAAGGAACAACGTCTCGAAATTTTTTCCGTCATTGGTTTTGGCACTTCATAGAATGGAATATTTGATCTCAAGGACAGATTGCACACTGGCCGAGCAACTGAGTTCGGTGAAGAGCGATTGAACCTCCTTTTCCACGAAAATCCATGTCAAATGACCAGAGAATGACCAGATGGATTGTGATTAAGGAAAAAAAAAATGATGACCACGGTCACGGGCAGAGTTCAAAAACTCGGCACTTGGATGCTATTCGCTTTGAGCTAAAACAAGAAAAATCAGCTTTCCAGAATCGCCGCCGATTTGCTCGCTCTACAACCCCAAACATATGGTAGCCAACACTGTTTTCCTTATAGCATTGTCATTGGCGATGGAAAACGGTGCTTTTACGTCAATATGAACCACTGAGAAGAAAGATCAGTGCCCCGACAAACAAGGGACTCTGCGAATTAAACAAGACCATGTTGTGTTCATTATAGAACTGGGAAGGTATAACTCATTACAAACTGCTTGAGCGCACCAAACACTCACTGCAGAGTTCTGTGTTCAACAGCCAGAGTTCTGTGTGTCGTGAGTTCGGCCCGAGTTAGGAGCACATTCAATTCTATTTTCTAATGAAATTGGAATTCTTATCTTTCGCAGATTCAATACAAATGATGTATTCTATTCCAATTAATCAGTCTATTAGTTAACCATAACATAGAAGTTAGCTGGCCCTACTAATTATTGAGATGGATATGTATTTACTGATAACCTTGATTTTACCGGTATCTTAAGATGTTACTACCTAGATAATTAGACAAATGTTAGTAATAAAGAAAAAAAATTAAAAGTAAAAAAGCAATGTATATTATTAAGTATATTTATTTGTGATCAGACTACATTTTTACGCTTCTCAAACAGAAAGAAAAGATAGAAAAAGTAAAGCCGTTAATAGAACGTTCAGTGTACGTGTCATAATAAAAATACTGGCGGATCTTGAGGTAAGTCACATCGGCATTTTTCTTCGCTACAAGCTAAGGAGAGAAATATTATGTAATATAATAATTTATAGGCTATATACTGTATTTTGTCTTTCTGAAGCTGAGCGAGGTTTCATTCCCTTAGTTTGAAGGGATTTCTTTTTAGTGAAATAATTTCCCTTAAGAGCCGCCAATGAAAGTGATAAGCATTAGAAATGAATGACAATGAAGCGAAAGAGATTCCAGGGAAACATCCAGGTACGGTGTTGTCTGTCATAAAGTCACTTGTCTCGGACTGATCTAGATACTCCTTTGCACTAGATGTGATTGCTCTCTATCGCTAAGGCGTTTCGGCCTCCACATAGAAAAGAAAATAATTTTACAGTGATCCAAGACTCACCAAATCACTAAAGCGATAAGAGATTTTGACTGGTTTTAAAAATGTTTTGTCTTGGATATCATACATGACTGCATCCAGAAAGATTTCTCACTGTTTATATAACCCTCAAAAGACTGACCACCTTTCCATGTAGTTTTTTGTTAGTACGGTAATATGAATATTTAGATTCATATAACAGAATGCTGTTTAAACAAGAGTGCGAGGTACTATATTCTATCATATTACATACAGGGTGTTTCAAAATAAACATCGACAACGTTTGCGAGGTGATTCCTGACACCAAGATAAGACGAAAAGTATTCACCAACCTGGGTGCACAAATGCTTCCTTTCGGAGTTATATATAGGCTGCCGAAAACATGAAAAATGAATTTTCAAGGTCTATAGCTCCAAAACTATCGGACTTAGTGTAGTCGGGTCAAGACTTCGCTTAGGAACCAATATGTGCCCCATCCAAATATCCATGCTTCAGAATCCTGCGATACTTCCGCAACAATTTTTATAGAGGTAGTTGATGAGTACTTCAAATTATACTCCCATGGCCAAACTGCCTCCATAAAAATTGTTGCTTGAATACCTTAGGATTCTAAAACATGTATATTTGGATAGAGCACATAGTAGTTTCTAAATGAAGTGTTGACGCGACTATAGTAGGCCCCATAGTATTGGAGATGTGGACCTTGAAAGTTCACTTTTTCATGTTTTTGGCGGCCTATAACTCCGAAAGGAAGCATTTGTGCACGCAGGTTGGTCTATACTTTTCGTCTTATCTTGGTGTCAGGAATCACCTCCCAAACGTTGTCGGTGTTGTTTTGAAACACCTTGTATACATAAATTGTACTTAGCCCTCACCGCTGGCCTAGTGGCTTTTAGAGTACAGATTTGAGGGTTTGATCCTCGATAGCATGCGACATCAATGAGCGCATTACAATAGTTTGTAATCCACGTAAAACTGTAGGTCCACATTTTATCTAGTCTCGGTACTAGAAAGAGACGCTAAACTTCCACAAATAATATAAACTCCCAGACGCTAAAAGATTATGAAGGATTATTGTAGCTCGGTTTAATAAAATGATGTGTAGTCAGCATACCGATTTCCATTACTGTTATTTCTGGTTTTCCAGATCACTATTCGCTACCTCTTAATTGAAGTAGTTCCCCAGCTACCTCATGATGTTGAATTAACGGCGGCAAAAATTCAATGATATAACTAAAAATCAAACACGCCACGCTCACCAAAATTTATGGGCGCAAGTCTGTTTGGCTACACAGGAACATTATTATTTCCACATAGTTCATATGGTAAATGTCAGAAAAAAGTGAAAAAGTTACTGAGATAGTTATAGGAAAGGATAGAACCACACCAAAAGGAAGAAGAACATTTTTAAGAGAACCAAAGGTTGGGCACCACTTAATTATTGTTGCAGGCGACAGAAGAAGAGCAGGGCACACACTGTTTGTGTTGCACTCACCAGACACTTCATGTTGCTAGACTAGAGAGGCTTATTCAAGAACCGCTAAATGGGTCACTGTGGCTGTATGAGGCGGACTCTTGGCTTTATATAGTCCAGTTGTCTTTGGCTCTAGTCCCTGCCCTTGGTTCCTCTTGGATGAAGGAAGTGTCCCACCCGAATCGAGATTCTTTTCCCCGCCTTGCCCTCGGCACCTTAACGACCTTTACCAATACTACCAATACGTATGCATTTTACATATGCACATAAGCTCATTCACACTACACGCGAGTGATATTCACATGTGCTATGGAAGTGAGATAGAGTATATTTAGACGAAAGTTCTTTTTATTTTATTTTCTTTCTTGTTATTTTTATTGCCTTGTCTAGTATGTCCATTTGCTGACTATCAGTACAGATGTGTAACTTCTGTTCTCTAGCAAGTGTTACGAATACTGATTATCTTTATATGCAAATTAACGTGTAAAAGTCACAATTTACAGGTCGTAGGAACCGAAACTACGGACCCACAGACTAATAAATTATTATGTGGAATTCCCAGTCTATTAATAAAGACTATGCTAGGTAAGTAGTATTGTCTCCATATTTGAGAGACAGCCGGGTTTCAGTTCAATTTTGGTACATCTTTTCATGTGAAAAATAGGCACAGATCCAATATATATATATATATATATATATATATATATATATATATATATATATATATATATATATATATATTAAATAAATTAATGTAAGTAAACCTGAATAAGATAACATGAGTAATGTGCCACGAAGTCGGAAAATCAATTATTAATCCAAACATCAAAGGACTAGTTTCGACTGTATAAGCTTGGTATATCGTAGCTTGTTAAAAAGATTTTTTTTAATAAATGAAAGTTTGTACTGAAATAGTCATTATAGATAGAAACTGACAGCACTCAGGCTTAGGTCTAGGCAAAAAGGTATTATGTTTCTAGAAAAATGTCGGGTTGAATTTAATTGTATTTCGGGTCACATTTTGTATTCTCCCATACGTAAACCGTATTTAAAAAAATATATATATATCCATAATTAAGGGTGATGCTTATTAATTATTAGTAACCTGTGAAACGAAAGCAGTCAGACCCGTGACTCTCCAGACCCATGACCTGAAATGATCCGGTGTCACCCAAAGACGATGAAATATAACACATGGAGAGTGTGAATGAGCATGCAAATGTAATTCTAGCGAAAAGAATTTCGTCCTCTCTTTCTGTCTTCTCATTAAATCAATAATTTTCCTTCTCCTTTGCATACGTCATTCTGTATCAAGTATTGCACTGAAAGAAAATTGCAAAGTTTATCAAAGCATAAACATATAAGAGTCACAGAAAGAAAAAAGCTACATGTTTTTCTTGTGCGAGGTTGCCAAAATTCAAATATTGAAACAGAGTTTGAAACTTGTGTGTAGAATATAAGAGATGTCGCTGAGTCGAAACAATTTTATATTGAACCTTTTTTGTGTGATTTGCGTTCAATTTCAGTGTGAAGGTGAACAAACATGAAATTATGTTTCGAATAATCTAGACTTAGTACCTTGATTAAGAAATGTTGAATCACGTTAATATTTAATTCACAATAAAATTCTGCAGTAATGCTGTATAGTTGATATATTTACAGCTCCCGGTTCATCGGGTCTGTTCAGATCACCAGCTCTGTCTGTTTTTAGAAATTAGTATTCCGTTCAGCTCCGAGGGTAGTGATGTTAACTGGCTCGGCTCGGATCAACAGAGCGAACAATTCGAGCCGGCTTGATTGGGATGAGCCTCCGACTCGGCTCGGCTGCGTGAACTGTTGGCTCGGCTCACTTCTCGGTTCGTCTCGATAGTGAATGAGCTGTGAGCCCAGCCGACCGAGCAGTTGACAACCCTAAACCCGTGCCCTATGAACATATTTGGCCGTCGCCGGCGTCCTGTAACTTTTAAATTTTTTTGGCTCTAGCCCGAATACTTGCTCCTCCGGAACTGAAACCCAGGACCTCGTGAACAATGTCCTTGCCTCCTGAAGACTTCTCGACAACCGAGATTGGCAGTCAACTAGTTTTTAGTATTCAGATACAAACCGCCTGTCTTCCATGGTTATATTCGGTGTTATTACAACAACAACAACAATAATAATAATAATAATAATAATAATAATAATAATAATAATAATAATAATAATAATAATAATAATAATAATAATAATAACTATTATTATTATTATTATTATTAATAGTACTAGTAGTAGTATCATTTACAATTATATTGTCTTTGTATGATACTTGAAGAGAGTACTTGAAACTACACACAGGATTTAGCTTGATTTGGCTCGTTTTTGGCTCGACTCGACTCAAAATTCGACTAGAATTCGAGTCGACTTTCGAGTCGAGTTCGAGGAAATTTTTCGAGCGAGTTCCCGAGTCGAGCTCAAAGATATCTATTTCAAGTCGAGTCGAGTTTCAAAGAAAACTCACTCGTGCCCATCCCTAGTCACTTCCATTTTCGGCTCTTTGTATGCAGCTAGTAATTAAAAATACTTTTTAAAGTTAGTACGTCTGCATTTTAGGCCTAGTGGCTAGCACGTGTGTCTTTGGTCACAAGATCTCTAGTTTGATTCTGGGGAAGGGGGAGCATGAATGTGTTATGGTGCATCGGATTTCACTGTAGGTCCAAGACTTATATAGCCTCGGTGGTGAAAAGAGACGCTAAACCTGAACAACAAACAAACAAAAAAAAAATCTACACTCATTTTTCCACCCTGAAATCGTAGCCTAAAGTTAAGGGATTTGGCTTATACAATGGGGAAAAGTCAAACGGAAAAATAATTTTCTTTGGAACTCATTTGAAGCTAAGAAAATAATATCAAATGTCCACAATAAGTGAATGGCTACAACAGATCGCTCGGAAAAGCATGTCCGTTTTTGCTTGGATTGGTCTCTGGTTCGATTCAGACCATAGAGGTTTTTGATGAACAACACTTAAGTGTTTTTTTCCTTCACGTTTTCATATACTTTCATATTCTACCAGTTCTACTAGTACTATTCACTTAGAAATATAACTATCTGTTTTGCCTCACAGGGCATAACGTGGGACGTTAAATAAAAATTTTTATTTCTAATGAAAAAATGTCATGTGTCCGTTATATAATAAATAATGGCGAAACAATGAGTGCTGTCCATGCAAATCACAGTTGAAGGATCCAGGAAGGAAAACACCCAAATCCATATCTTTGGTTCTAGTTATATTATGAAGAAATTTTAAGAAGCAATTCCTCTCATCAAAATAAGAAATAGTTCATATGGATATCTAGGGAAAAAGTGTATAGTATAATTTCACAGCTGGGGCCGTCTCAAAATGTTTAAAAAATCGTGTCATTTCGAGCACGAAAAGCAGAGGAGTGCCAGTCCACATCGCGATACATCAACCAAAAATGCATATTTCACCGATGTGCAATGGTGCTTAAGGAATTCCCACTGGACATAATTCCCCACAGGACATGCTACCAACACAATTCCTAGATGTGCAAGAACCTAGAGGTGAGTCTAAAGTAAGCAAAATGAAGTCTTGACAGCAGTGAACATGAAATGCAACGTTAGGAAGTCGAAAGTGTTAGGTCCGCCAGTACCGCGGTTCCTCGTGTTTGTAATCTTGCTGAGATAATCTTATACCTATATATTTACGTTTCGGACGGCCTTAACTCCGAAAGTATGCACTTTTCCACACATGCTAACACGCACCTTTATTATTATTATTATTATTATTATTATTATTATTATTATTATTATTATTATTATTATTATTATTATTATTATTATTATTATTATTATTATTATTTTGATGTGAGGAATCACATCATAAACTTTATCGGTTTACTTCATTAATACTCTGTATATACAGTGGCGTGTAATGAACACTAAGTAAAAGCAAAGGTATGGTAAAGAAATATTTCTTTCAAGAAAGCATAAAGCACTCATAAACATCACTTTCGTTTTAGAAATGCAACAAAAAAAAATCCATAAGATACTTTTACTGCGTGATGATTTCAGACCTTCGAAGGTTTCTGCGAAAATGGGAAATTCTCAATCGAAAGTGGCTGCCACTCGAACCTAACGTAATATACCTGTTCAATGAAAAATTCATAAGCGTTGTGTGATTTTGATTATTTGTATAACTTTGTACGGGAGCATAAGAGCTCTGTAATAATCGCCTACCATTGATGCGAGAATTCTATCTCGTGGTTCGATTCCAGGTCATGGACAATCATCGACTGCATGCTTTTCTCGGAATTCTCATGTTTCCTTCGACATTTTCATTCCACCACTCTTTTCAATTTTTATGGTGCTAAAATATATATTGTTCATTGTGAATTATAATTGATAGTTTGTAATCTCCTGAAGAGACTATTTATGTATTTGTGTACTGTATATGTAGAAAATGCATGCAGTGTTAAATAGCATATTATTAAATATCTATTGCTGTATGTCCTCTCGTAATGGTAACACACATATTCTTATCAGAGACACACATTTTACTAGTAAATATGAATCTTTCAGCTATAGTATATTTTGCCTATACATGGTTCCAAGAATATGATCATAAGGAAGACGGGTTACTAGTTTTTTTGTTGTTTTTTTTTCGAGCAATATAGCAAGCACAGAGGGTTGTTTAACTGCAATGAGTACTGCACAGGAATATGCACAGATTCACTTGTTTAATTAGCAGAAACAGAATTGAGAAAATTAATATTCATTGTTCATACATATTCATTCTGTTCCGAACGCAACTTCCTCCTAGTACACAATACAACGTTACTCAATTTCAATTTACAGTAAAACCTATTAACTTATGGCCACCTGCCTATGTAAGGATTTTTCCTATGGAACTTGCATTTTCTCATAAGACATACCACTATATTACTTATATTTCTATAAGTTGCCTACTTGTCTATCTTGGAACTTCACTACATTGTACTAACATTACTGCTATGCTGCTAATGTTAAATTCACCTCTATATGTTGGGTACCTACATAACATTTTTATTTTTTAGAAACCGTTCAGAACATAGTTTACTGTTGGTGTTCAAGGAGATCAGTAAACCGAAAGGAGAAAAAGGAGAAAGTTTTCACCTGAAAGTAACTTCTCCAAGTACAGCAAACGCTGATATTCTTTATTATTGTTTTAATGACTAATATTGGCGAGTACATCAACAGGTTGGTACCATTAAGGTTTCTCATTCATATTCTGTACTGCAGAAACCCATTTTGAGGTTCAATCCAGACCGATTAAAAATGTCTTTCGTCATGATTTTGAATACTGTTTTTGCCTGGGTAGCTTGTAGGACATTTAGAAAAAAGTGATGGTGGAACGGTGGCTCAGTGACAGAGCGCTTAGCTCTGGTGCGTGGTGTTCCTAGTTCGATCTCCAACCAAATAAGTTTGTGGTGGACAATATCATGTCCGTGGGTTTTCTCGGAGTCTCCTCCCACTTTCTCATTCCACCAATTCTTCCATCATCATTCACTTGCTTTAATCATAGTCTCCATTTTCCTATTGGACATAAGCGTTTGACTTTAAATTGAAACATTCCATTTCATTTTCAAATAATAAAGTATGTTCGGTACATGTTCCAAAATGTTAAAAAGAAAGACACAAAAGATTATAGAACAATTCTTTTTCTTTGTTGCTCACTGGTCAACAGCCATTTTCTAGATGCACAATCGATCGCTTTTGGTGTTTCACTACTGAGAGTGGCGGGCGAAAGCACATTTTATCTAATCTCATCTGTCTTCAAAGATGGAAAGAAAACGTGTGTTTTGTAGCTGATTGCATGTTGAAATCACTGTACATATATATTATACGAATGACAAACTAAGATAGATACTAATTTCTTAAGATGTTTTTATATTGTAGAAATAAACTTTATCATATATTACTTACGAAATACAAGTTAATAAGCTAATTCATAGATAATAATTAGCTGTAATAAAAGTCTATATTAATATATATAATAGTTTTTTTTTCAAAAATAATTTATTTTCTGTAAGTTGGCCACTTGACCAAGTTCGCCATTGAAGTCGATGGTAGCCGGGCCAACTGTTATGCTTACTTTATTTGGTTTCTTGGCCATTTAACATGCTGCAATACAAAACTTCCGTCAGTCTTCAATTAACACGTGGATCAGTCAGGTTCATCAAAAGCTCATAGAAACTGCGTGTGCCCTTTCTAGTAAAGAATAACTATTCTCGCACATTAATAATCACTATGGAATTAAATCTATTGCCGAGGATTTAAAAAATCACTAGGAAATTATTATCCTTACTGGATTTTGATCAATTGACATGTTTCAAAGGATAACCACACAGTATCAAAAGATATATCAAATGAAGGTGCCATCAAGGGCGTGAGTGAAAATTTTGCAAAAAATTATTACCTTCTACGAAATCTTGATCATTTGGTATTATGTTTGAACAGAAATGAAATGAAATGAAATCTTCTCACGAAGTTTTACGTCCCACGGATGTGTGAACAGATTTTCACACAATCAAAAAATACATCAAAGGAAGATATTGTCAACAGGGAACAAAAATTTTACATGTAATTATTACTGCTATATGGAATCTTGCTTATTTGAAACGTTTCAATGAATAATCTTGTAATATCACAAGATATAGCAGGGGAAGATGCTGGCAAGAGACGTAAAATATTATCCCTTACCGAATATTGAGTATTTGACATGTTTAAACGGATAAACACACAATTTCAAAAAGTACGTCAAAAGAAGATGCCTCGAAGGGGGTAATAATTCCTTGCAACAGCGGCGCATCTTGTCATGCATGAAGAACGCATGGCTAGAAAATATCACTTGGCTGTCCTGATTCCTCTTCCATACTTAGGCTATAATAAAATAGCTGTTCAATAATATTATACACGCTATGTGATGTCTAAACTCGAAACAGTTTTGATGCATGTTTCAATTCTTAGTGTGCGTGCAATTTGAAAAGACTCTCACAGATCTGAGATTCCAATTATTCATAACGATTTATGTTTAAAAGACAAAAAAGCCTAATCAGTATAAGTTTAAACATGTATTTACACAGATGCAAGAAAAAGTATAATGAATTATCCTCTCTCTCTCCTCTGTAAGTACATACCACATTTCCATTCCTAAAAGTATTTTAGAACTGTCAGTATACAATGAAGTACTTATTCCGAGAGGGTTCAGAAATATCCTTATTCCTCCTAATTTCCATATTTTTAACTGTGTTCCTGATTACTTACCGTATCACAAGAATAAGCAATATACAGTATCCCCATCAAATGGTAAGTATTCATACCTGAGGACTAACTAAAGTTAATATTAACGATACAAAAAATAAAAATCACATGTATATAAAAATGTTTAATTTTATTTTACGCCAATAAAATATACAATATTGTTTCAGTAATAAACTGAAACATAGTTCAAGAGTTTGTTTTCTGGAAAATCAACCAGGATTGTCCATTGTAGAGCGAGATATCACCCGCAAATAGAATAATTAGTAAATAATAGAAAATAAGTTACAAAGAAAGAAATGAGAAATATCCTCATACACACTGAGAGAAATATTGAGCACACAAAAGGAACTGTTGTAGAAAATGAGAATGAAGAAGTGAATGGAATATTCCAGAAGGAAAGTCTCTGTCACCGGTCATCAATATGTGACCCGTGACCAGACTTTGTCTCTTCTAGCAAGAAGGATATTCTACAAATAGTAGCCTCTTCGAAAGTGGACGGTAGTGAACAGAAGAGAATAGCAACTAGGTGAAGTGTTCAGGAAACTTAAGAGATGAGAAACTGAAGGAGAGAGACTTAAGCAACAACTACTGCTGGAGCTGGAGCAACTGGTCCCTGAGGAATGTTGGTGGCAGCTACTCTGAAACCATTGATAGGATCAGAAACGTAGCTGGCGCTCTGGATCAGACCGTTGCCATCAATGTAAGAGTAAGATCCACGGGTGATTCCATCAGCAGTTCTGACTTCCTGCTTGGCAGATGGACCACCAGCGTATCCGTAGCTGTATTGACCCAATTCATCCTGAGCGTGGTACTGGGTAGCAGTGACTCCTGGAACAGCAGCAACAGCAGCTGGGGCAGCAATAGCAGCTGGAGCAGCAACAGCAGCAACACGGGCTGGAGCAACAGCAGCAACTGGAGCAGCAGCATAGGCAGGAGCAGCAGCATAAGCAGGAGCATATGAATATGCAGTCAATGGAGCTGGAGCGCTAACAGAGTAGGCGAAACGAGCGTTGGGGGCACGGACGGCGATGGCAGCTGGAGCTACAACAGCAGCAAGGTCTCTCTTCTTGCGACCAGAACGAGCCTGGGCTTCAGCAACAGCCTGGAAGTGAGCAGCTCTGGCGGCGATCACTTCAGGGGTGTCCTGTACTGGAAGAGGAGCACCAGCAACAACAGCTGGAGAAGCGACAGCAACTGGGGCAGCAGCAACAGCAACTGGAGCTGGGGCAACTGGTCCCTGGGGCAAGTTAGTGGCAGCAACTCTAAAGCCGTTGACTGGATCTGAGACGTAGCTGGCACTCTGGATCAAGCCGTATCCATCGATGTAAGAGTAAGAGCCTCGGGTGATGCCATCAGCAGTTCTGACTTCTTGTTTGGCAGATGGGCCACCGGCGTATCCGTAGCTGTACTGTCCCAGTTCATCCTGAGCATGGTACTGAGTGGTAGTAACAGCTGGAGCAACGACAGCAGCAGCAGCTGGGACAGAGTAAGCAAGGGCTGGGTTAGCCACAGCGACGTAGCCAGGGGCGGCAAAGGCAACAGCCACGAGGGCAGAGATGACAACCTGAAAAGATAAGAAAAACAAAGGATATTGCTAAGTGAAATTATTATTTTCTAATTATTTAGTTCATTTTCACCTTAAATAATAATGTTAAAGAATTCACCTTTAAAACACGTATCAATTAATAATACGTTTTTAACTTGTAGTGAGTAAGTCACAAGTTCGAAGGCAGGTTCTGAGTATGTGGAATACAAACATTGCGCCTGTATTCTTTTTAGCTACTGCAGTTCCTATGATTTGTCCGTCTCTTCACCAATTACTTCATTTATCATTCATTTATCTTTCCCTGAAGACTCAGAAGATCGTTCATAACCGTGGAAGATAGATCAAAACTAAAAATTACACCTTTGAAACACATTTACGAGACTAGTAATATTTGCAGTTTTAATTACTTTTTAAATCCTCCCTTATTCTTACTCAGTAGTTCATTCCATTAATTCATTGCATTAGGCTATTATTAACTTATATTCATAAACCGTCTCGTTTAGCTCACTGGGTATAATTGTGGCGTATTCAAATTCATTTGATGCTTTTCCGCAAACGAAGTCAACGACATCATGTATGTTGCTTTTTTTCCATTTCTATATTGATGAATAGTACTATTATGATAGATACAAGGCGTCACAAAAGTCTTGAATAATAATCAAGGAAATGTTAGTCTGTACCATCTGATATCCAGAATAAGCACACTGGAACAAATTGATTGTATATCGTCAACAGAATATACATGAAACGACAATTGTATCTATATGACAATGAATAATTGAGTATAGAAAGCTCTGATCAGAGCACTTTTGAAATACTCTGGACTTATATTCCCTCTGTGAAGGTTTTAGTCCCTTGATACCAGAGTAAGTCAGATTGCTTCATATCGAAGAAATATTAAATTGAAATCTACAAGTGATCAACTATGTGTAGTTCAACTTTAGATTTCCAGATTTCCTTTTGCTTTTATGAATGGTTGAAGAAAAAACTGATTACCCTAATCCTAACTTTGTAAACCTTGCCCAACTCTGTTAGGATAAGCGGATTAGAATCTGCTTTCGGAGAGAATACATAGATCTATTTATATATAATAATTTATATCCAATAGCAAACCAAACAAAATTGTTCTAGGAAACAACTAAATTCTATTCTGTAATCATGAGTATTGGTAGGAAAAGAAGTCGAAAATAGTTCCAGTTAAGGTATTTGGTAACCCGTATTGATTGGAAGCACTAAAATATATGAGTAGCCTGTAGTCCCGAAAAGAAAGAATCTATGCTTCGTGTTGTAGTTTAAGAATGCATTGAAGTTCCCCTTGGATTGTCTTCAATATGAAACATTACTGTAAAACTTTCATTCACTTTTTCCTTAAAAATCAAGAACACTATGCATCGTATGAGTTCAACCGAACTCATCTTATCTGCATCAAACTTGGCATTAGTAGCACAGCTATTGACCTGCTATATAAGGGTGTAAAATATGGTATTCTGGCTTTTGGCTCCTGAGTTATGGGCCATCAAATTTAGGGTCACGTTTTCGAGAAAAAAAGAGATCAATCAAACTCACACGATTTGGATCAAACATAACCTACTATATAAAGCTTGTGAAATATGCAGGCTGTTTTTTTCTCTTTGCCAAGTTACGAACCATCAAATTTCGGGTTTGAACTTGACGAAATTTTCACAAAACAGTTTTAATAACGACTCTCTGTTTTTTAAAAGAGTAATGAAGGATGACCTTTATCCAAAGCTGGAAAGCTTACATCTGTTGATCTTTAAAACATAAATAAAAACAATTAATTTATCCTAAATATTAAAATTCAAATAAAATAAAATGAAGTAAAAACTCCAACATTCTCAATTTGATAGTAACATTAGACTATTGTGTTTACTTAGAGTTAATTAGTGGAGAAGAGTTTAAATAAAGAAACGAATGATTTTTTTTTCTTATTACTTTTATTTGTACTTTAGCATAAAATGTTTAAGACTTCGTCTAATTACTTTTCATTCAAATGAATGACTAAAACCTTGATATAAGAAAAGGGGGAAGTAATTTAAAAAGAGTAACCAACAAAATCAAAAGTTAATGGATTTAAAATACATCTATCAAACTTTCTGAAAAAAAAAAGCTCCAGATTTCAAAGATGCTTCCAAACTCTCTCTCTCTCTCTCTCTCTCTCTATATATATATATATATATATATATATAGAGAGAGAGAGAGAGAGAGAGAAAACGGTGGATTAGTGATAAAGCGTTATCTTTTTATAAGAGACAGTGGCGTAGCAGCTGCCCCCGCAACCCCCGCAGTGCGGGGGCCCCGAAGTCTTGCGATGAATAAAGATTTAAAGAAGTAGAACTTCAACCTTACTTCTGTCGGCTTTACAACTAGGGCCCCTTCTCTATACTTTGCGGGGGGCCCCGCAAAAGTGTGTTACACCACTGATAAGAGGGCTACCTGGTTTGATCCCAGGTGATGCTGGTATTTAGACAATAAGACTGTACCAATGAGTTTTCCCAGGATTCGCTCGTCTCCTACTTTTGCATTCTATAATTCTTTGTTAAAATATTTACTTGCATTTATCAGTTTTTTTTAAAGAAAATCCTGTAGAGCATAATCCTGGGAAGTTAAAGTAAAAAGGATTTAATTTCTTAATTACTCATATACCTTGCTTGGTTTGGAGTTTAGCGTGTCTTTCGAGCACCGAGGCCATATGAGACTTGAACCTACAGTTTAACGTGTGATCCGAACAATATAAGCTCCCGCCCAAGAATAGAATGTGGGTGTCTCCCACCACTATTAGTTAGCCTCCATCACTGAACCCTTATACTAATTCAATTTATGAAATATAAAAAAAATAGATTTAATATTGTAAAATTGAATTATGAGTAATTGCAATCTCACTACTGCAAAAATATGCCACGTTGATAAATTAGTGCTATTTTTAAAACATAAACTACTTCAGTGGTTCTCAACATTTTCAATCCTGCTAGCGCCACTTCGGTGAATTCGATTGTTCTGAGTGACTCTCCCTCCCCCGTTACCTTAACCCAGTGCACCACTTGGATCCCTCTTATATTACTAAGTCACTGCTTAGATGAGTAGTGGGAAATAATAATAATAATAATTATTATTACTGGTAAAAAGGACAAACTTCTGATAATTTGTAAAATCAATCCAAAGAAAAAAAATCTTAACAAGTCCTGAAATCTGAAACGGCCGTAGTCATTTTTCTTTAATTCCAGCGCTTCCTTTGGAAACGACGAGAACGTTCACGTTGAAAAGCACTAATCTAGATACATAATCGTCTCTCAAAGAAGGACCAATGTAGCTGGATCAGTGTCTAATATTGAATTATATATATATATTAGACTATGAAAATATGCTAATGTGAAGTAAAGAATACTTAATTATATATTTCATTCAAAAAACGTACTATTGCTTATTTGAGAAACACTTTCTAATGACAATTGAAATATTTGGTCATAAATAATATGTTCTAATGTCTCATTGATACCATTTCAGAAGGGAAAAGTATAATGAACTTGATAACAATAGTAAAAATTCGTCAAGAAAATTGTAAAAATGTTGAATCTAACATTAATGTCCCAACATTTGAAGGGAATTAACGTAAAGTCACAAAATTCTTTCTGGTGTTTATACGATTTCGTATAGTATTCTAGTAGAAGAGTTACTTGGTACAAGTTAATTTTCAATATTGTAGAAAACAAAATAAATAAATGCATAAGTAGGTTGAAAATAATAAGATCACTTGTATTTTAGATTCAGTATAAAAACTCGTGAATTCTAACGAATATTATTGTTTCATTTAAAAAAATACTTGATTTTAAACTTCATCAGTTGAAAAAGTAAACAATTCGTTTAAAATGTTTAAAAAAAATGTAAAGTACATAAATTCAATTTATGCCAGAATATGTCCACTCAAGATATTATTGTTATGTATTGTCTTCTTAAAATTCATTTCTTATCGTCTTCTTTGGCCAAAAGAATAAAATCGTGCGACGTAAAGCTCAAAAGTAAGTAATCATAATGTATCCTGAACCCCATACAGTATATGAATATATCAGAAATATATTCATTCATTCATTTTCGCAATATTACATCCTGTTTTTCTTCACCTCAATTATATCAATATTTCTCCTTCGTTTTATTTAGTTTCTCTACTTTTCAAACAACAGTTTTATATTCTTGTAGTTAAACCAATGTGCAAACATTATTAGGATATTAAAATTGAGGTCCAACAATATGGAAAATGAAAATATATATTTTAAAAAATGATTTGCAATTTCTGGTTTCACGTCTTACGTTTAGGACTTGTAGGCTAATAAAGACGAATAATTGATGAAATTGAATGATTGTGAAACAGTTGGTGGAATGAGAATGTAGGGAAGCCTCGAGAAACCCCATGGACAGAATGTTCTCTCAAAAACACGTCCTCGTTACAAACCCACCTTCTCTGGGATTGAACCAGGAACACCTTGCACCAGAGAAAATTTTTGAACATTAAACTGACCTATTTACAAAATATTGATTAAAAAAAACAAAGAGACCTTTTCATAAAATGTTTAAATAAAAACATTAATATTAGTATATTCGACAAACTAATAATAAATAACTGAATTTACAATTCTAAATACATAATACAATTTTGTAACTAATTAACTAAGCAACAAATTACAACCTTCACCTTGGTTACAACATAAGAAACAAGAGCGTATAGTGAAAGAAAAACTGTACTATACATTTAACAAAGTATTTGAGAAAAATAGATGTCAGAGAGAAAGATACTAAATTTGAATTAAACTGAAGTCATTGGAAAAAGATAGCGTAAGCGTGATAGTAAGGTTCATTTTTAATCGACAAGTTCAAGAGTCGATTCTCTATCTACACTAGTTGCTTTCAGAGAATTGTTTGTGCAATGCAATGTCGAGATTCCATCTTCATAAAAATTACTTGTCTTTCTCTTATTGTAAAAAATATTGAAGGTAAAAATATGATATGCATAGTTTCAAATAGTAAGAAAGTATAATAATAATAATAATAATAATAATAATAATAATAATAATAATAATAATAATAATAATAATAATAATAATAATAATAATAATAATAATAATAATATGGTTTGAATCCTATCATCTAATATTAATTCAAAATAACTGTGTATGTTTATGTGTATTTCAAAATGAATCTAAAGATTGTTCTTGTTCAAAACGTTATTATTAGTCACTTTCAGAAGTTTAAAAAAAATCAAAAGCAATATTCATTCATGCTTAAAAATAGCAAAATCGTAAAAGAACGGTTAACAATTGGAAGGTACTGGGTTCAAACTTCGAGAATGACTATTTTGACAAGTTTTTTTTCAAAACTTTTCCCCAACATTCACCAGACTAATACTGGTATAGTACCTTTATATAATATAGTCTAGACTCTTGCCAAGCTCCTTCCAAACGTTTCAAATATTAAACTTTAAAATTAGTTTTAAATATTTTCAGATTGCTTTCAAACTTTCAACCCATATTTGGTACCATCTTTGATAATATACGTACATAAGAAGAAGTAAACTTGTTAGTATGTTGAAAGATATGAGTTGAAAGGGGTATTGACATTCACACACGCATTGTCACTTATTCTCACACTTCCACTGGCATTCATCTCGCATACGCAATAGTAGTAATTTTAAAAAAAAAGTAAAGGCAGAAGGATAGAAGAGACCCAAGACCATCCACACCACAGAAACACTAAAAAATATAATCATTCGATGCACTATGTTGATGAATATGACAGAAAACCCTCTCTATTTTTCAGTTGAAGATGAACTCACCAGACACTTCATGTTGCTACACTTGAAAGAGGCTCACAACCACACGAAGGGCCACTATGGTCCTCCGAGTCAAGATATTCGCCTTTTATACTTAGACGCCCTCTTTTGACTTCACCCTGACCTTGGTTCCTTCTGGATGGAGGAAGTGGCCCACCCGAAGCCAACTCCTTTCTCTGCTAAGACGCTCGCGGCAACATCAAGGACATTTTCGCCACTACAACAACGAGGAACAAGCCGTGCACATGCATATCACACATACACACATGTACAATTTACTCTCACGGAAAGAAAGAGAGAGAGCAAGGTAAAGAAAATTAGCATCTATCTTGTCTTTAAGAGATCTTGGATTAGAGGGAGGGGAAAACCACTTTTTTTTTTTTTTTTTTTAAATATATAACAGAGTTAACATACCAAAGATGTTTTCCTTTTGTGAAGGTGGCCAAATATAGCTCTCTATATATCTAGAATGCAGTATTTCATTTCTATTGTGTATGCGGCGTACTGCATTTTGGAATAACAATTACGGATAGTCGATAAATTAAATGCTTTAATGTTATTTTTAGTACGTTACTTTCTTCCGTTACGTGTATGACAAAGATTTGCTTTTAACGAACCCAACTTCTCTTCAGTGGGGGTTATCTTAGTTTATTTTTGGCTGTTCTTTTAAAGCTTCATTACATAATGATAAAAACCGTAAGCACAAGGTCATTCAAGGCCAAAGATGGAAGAATCTTCCAGGCTATCATGCGGACATTCACATTTCTACGTATACGGATGTATGCTGTCTTCAACATTGAATTTGCATACGGTATTCAACATGTATTGCAAATTCTTCTCCGTTTTCACTTACAAAATATCATAAACTATTTTATGATTATGTTTTCGTTTACTATTAAAGGACTGGATAAAGATGGGTTAATTTCTGAGGTTTTTTCAATAGATCTGACCTCAAGCTCAGTCACTCTTTAGAGTGGCGTAACTAAAGGCTTCGGGGCCTCCCCGCAGACAAAGTGGAATGAGGCCCTTCTCTACGTCCCACTTCACAAATTTGTAGGCCCCTTGATGGCTTGGTTCCCCCTCCGAAATGCGAGTTTTGCAGGGCCCTTATTTACGCCCCTGACTTTTGATCAATGGTGACGTAAAATGTTCTTACAGGAGGTCTGTAGTGTTCCAATTCTTAATGGAATTTTAAAAAATTACTTCTTGCAGATGGTTGAGAGCATCTCTGCAAACAAGAAGTTTTATTTCCTTTCCCCTCTCCGCTTCCCTCTCCCAAACAAAAATTTAATGAACTTTAGGAATTTCTTTATAGACAGATAAGTGTAGAGTGATAACCAGTGGCGGATGTCGAAGGTAAACACTGGGGAGAGGCAGCCAGAACCCAGACTGTAATAAGTATATCATGAGTTTACTATAAACTTTCAAAAATATACAAATAATAGCTCAATTATTTTTGCCACTCAAAAAATTGGGAGCGGGCCTAGTCTCCCTGGCTCCGGGCTAAATCCGTCGCCGGTGACAACTAGTGTTGCCTATGAACTCGAGAAAATTTCTCGTCTCGTCTCAAAAATAGATGAGAAGTACATTTTCAAAATCGAGACGAGACGAGAAACAGAATTCTCGTCTCGTTTTCGAGACGAGGCATTCCTCGAGGCTCGTGGGCAACATTGGTTCACCAAATCTTAGATCTCAATCACTTTTTTAGTGTTACGTGGATCGTAGTGAAAAGTATAAATTCACAAAGTGTACGAACACAATGAAGAGCAGTTATCAACAGTTAAAGATACGCAGGCCATTACACAATAAAATCCAATAATACGGTAAACATGGTTTGAATATTGTAGTGCAGCATCCTTCATGCACCTCTCGAGAGTGGGAGGATTCTAATAACTTCTAAATGAAATTTAAAAAGTCAGGGTATAAATTTTGTACATAATTTACAAAGAGACGAGAAAAATATTCCGAGAATCGACACGAGATGAGAGAATTCTTCGAGAATCTGCGGCCGCCGTCTGACCGTTGCCACCCAGACATCTGACGTGTTTCCTACTTCAGGTTTCTCCAATAAGTTGATAAGCCTCCGTATATTGTTTTGCTGGATTGGAGTTTAAGGTTGGTTTCAACACCGAGGATAAATGAGGTGTGGACCTGCAACTTAACATGGGGTCCGAACGACATGAGCTTTCAGTGGGATTCGAAACTTGGTCTCTTTCGCCCAAAGTTTGTACGTTAACTGTATAGTTATGAGAGTGCACGATAATGTACTAAACAATAATTACTTTCGAAGATCTTATTCCATATAAATTATTAGTACGTGATTTTGTTTTTATACTCATCTTCCTTTGAATTTCATGTTGACCCCTGATTTAAAGTATTGTATACTCATCATTGCTAGCAAAATATATACACAAACTCTACATGTGCTCTTATACATCAGTAATTTTCAAAGCGATGAATGTGAATCCATTTTCTCTGGCATAGACATAGAAAATGGACATTTAAATAGACTTAAGAATAAATTAGTGAAATCAACCCTCATTAAAATTAATGATCCTTTCAAGGAAATAAGGAAAATACCTTCCCATACAAACTATTGCCTTGAAATACTGTATCAAGATAATGCAAGCATTTAAAACCCTGATTAATAACATATGTTGAGTGGTTGATTGGATTTGAGCTTAACATCTCTTGCAGTAGCGAGGTTCGATGAGAAGTGGATCTACAGCTTAACCTGGAAGTTAACCACATAAGCTCTCCGTGGAAATCAAACATGGTCTCCCGCGCAAAAGGTGAGTGCACTACAGGCCCGCAACCAGAGGGGGGCTAGGAGGTGCCTGGCTCCCTTAAACATTTTGGTGGTCCCTTCAGACCTCAATACAAAATGCTATTATTAATTTTAAAAAAGCACAATTTGGGTGTTAGTAAGAGAATTTTTGATGACTTGGCTCCTCCTAACATATGCATGCTCCTTCAAACCTCTGTGGCCTGGTGCACTAACTATATAGCCATGAAGGAGCTCTAACATACCTTACAGATTCGAAAATTTAGTATTGTCTTCATCAGACATAGAATAGTTTGTATGATGATGGCAAGGATAAATTGCCGGAACTATAACATACTATGTCATTAAAACTATACGTATAGTGCTTCGGTTTGATTTTGTTACATCTTCAGTTAAATAGATTCGAAGCTACAACAGAATATATGAATATATTTAATGAAATGTAACTAATCTTTTGATAAGTGAACTTGCCACGTTTAAATGTTTGTAACCAATTCTTTCGACAATAAAACCCTGAAAACTACAATCTCTAGAAACGTGGCGTTTTCACCGGTCAATTCCAAATTTTGTGTAAATTTGCCAGTAGATTTAAATTTAAATTTAAAAAATACGTTATTTTTGTATTCAATCTTAGGATCCATGAGATTATCATTATATTATTAAATCGTTGCAAAGGTTGATATCCTTGTGTTAGGCAACCCGTACAAGAGCTAGGTATAGCGGGCTGCGGACATTGCAGGTGCTATGCTTTAAATCCTATCTGAAAGGCAAATCGTATTGCATGCTGGTAACTATAAAGGCCCGTAGAGGTGTACTCTGACATGGATTTATAAGAAAAAAAAATATTTCCATTTGACATCGTCTAACACTTCTATAAAGTTGCTTCAAACTTACACCAACATCTATATATTAAAATTCCACGTTTATATGTTTGTCTATAACAATTCACTCCTGAAGGAGATTCATGCTGATATTAGAACCATGCACTGTATAGACAGAGCAGGTTCAACTAGTATAAAGTTGTTATTTTTTCATAATTTTAGTACCTTCTTGAATCTCGCAGTGGAAGCTCGTGTTGTTCGGATCCTGTGTTAAATAGTAGTTCTATGTCTCATATAGCCTCGGTGATAAAAAAAAGGAACGTTCAAACTCTAAACCGTCCAGCAAATATAGTTGATTGCTTCTCATGGTAGTACCGAATCATCAGAACAAAATGATAGAGCTTCGTTTTCAGTCGCATGAGGACTATTGGTTGATTGGTTCATTATAGTTTAATCAATCCAGCACTGAGTTTATATGAGACAAGACCACTACTTGTAGCATAATTCGAACTAATACCCGGTATGGCCGCCCTCAGCGCGGGACAAGAGGCAGTTTGCCCCAATGGAATGTCGAAGGGTGTTCAATTCTTGGAAATAATATAAAAACATACTTATTTTCTCTCACTATAATACTTAACTAGCTGAACTTGAGCTCTCTACACAGCGCATCATTCTCATATAATCATGGGGGCGCGGTGGCTCAGTGGTAGAGCGTTCACCTCTGGTGCTTGGGGTCCCGGGTTCGATCCCAGCCCCCGCCAAGTGAACTTTGTGGTGGACAAACGCCGTGCTCGTGGGTTTTCTCGGGGTTTTCCCGTTTCCTCCCACTTTCTTCATTCCACCATTTCACTCATCTCTCATCATCACCGTCTCCTTTAGCCTAACCGGCATAACCGTGGGACATAAAACTCAAAGATTTCAAGATTTCATTTCTCATATAATCATGAATCTCCTTGTCATTTCTCACTACATTTGTACATGCCCCTTTAGAGACAAAAATGAAAGACGTCTTGATAAAAATCGGCAAGCGGTAACATAAAGGAGGACTTTTTCGATTATTTTTTTTTTAATATCTCGCACCGTTTGCAAGATTGAGCCTACTTCCGGTTGGAGGCTCTAATTCATGTATGATCTGTGTTTCCTTTCTTCTTGCATGCAATATGTAATAAACACACACAATTAATTATAATGTCAGTGATATATAGTGTTCATTGGTCAAAACACTCCATACAATAAAGATTCATCTTAGACTGGAGAAATGGTTATTCTTCGTTTTTCGTTATTATTTGACCATGAAACAAACGCCTAAGAGATGTACAACCCCAGTATACAAACACGTTGTGTTGAAATGTATAACTCGTAGGATACGATGCTTTACTTTTTAAAATTTGAACACTTCCGATGTACCCCTAAAAATGTAATAAAGAAATAACGGCCATATTTTTAAATATTCAATTAGAACTGAACAATTTATACAAAATTTGCAATCGATCAGTGAAAACTGCACCTTTCTAGGACCTACGATTTCTGAGAACTCATTGTCCAAAGGATTAGCCACAAACATATAAACTTTTCTAGTTTTTAATACTAGATAGATTGTATCTCCATCGGATGCGAAATGCAGTTTGAAGAAAATTGGATCAATAGAAATCGATTGCAAAATGTTAATGATAACGAGTTAACAAACATTTAAATTAAATAATATATAAAAGTGTCTAAACATGAACAAGCACTGGATGGGTATGATTTTACCAGTTACTCTATATTTTACGCCTGGCAGATTACATTTTAAAAGAATTTTAAAAAGAAAACAAAACAATGATACCAGTAAATTAAAAGAACAATAAATTCAGAGATGAGAGAGAGGGACACAGTAATATAATGTAAGTTGAGAAAAACAAATCTGAAAATACTTGTTACACCGAAAGCTACAATGTTACTTAACGTTGTGAATGCTTATTCTTAGTTTATAAAGTAATTACTTATATTAATATTTATTATCTTTTTTTTCATTTTAAGAATGCATTATCTTGAGTATTCATTTGATCTACAACGCAATTTGTCTTCATTTGTTCAAAGAAGCAAAACTATGAAAAGGAAAAAAAAATCTTTCTCTGTAGGCAAGGTAAACGAGTTTTTTTAAAACTCACCTATTCTTTACATTCTTTCTTGGCTTTCAAAATATTTTTAATCGTTATGTTCCACATGCTCCCTTTTTTTGTTTTTTCTTTTCAGACATTATGTTCTATGACAAATAGTTTATTTTTCGTTAGCTATTATAATGCTAGAGACGTAAGAAATTCACAAGAACATATTCCAACTGAAAACCGAGTAGGGTTAATACATATTACTTAATAGCTACAAGTTCTTAACTACATGTATAATTTTAATTATTTTCTTCTTCGTTGCGATTTTTAGTGAAGACCAAAGAAATACTTAACGAAAGAATTTCATATAACTAACTGCATCTTCATACTTCTTGATTGTCCTTGACTCTTGTCGTAGCTTCTTTCATGGTTCTACTGGAGACCCGGGTTCGATTCCCGGCGGGAGCTCATGTGGTTCGGATTCCACGTTAATCAGTAGGTCCATGTCTCATATAGCCTCGCTGCTGAACGGGACGCTAAACTAAAATCAAATCAAATTTCATGGTTCTAGGGTTGCAGTCCAATGTGATTCAGCTTTTCTTTCTTTCTCTTCTAGTTTGATGTTTGTTTATTGAAATTTTGCGTCTCTTTTCAGCAACGAGGTCATATGAGACGTGAACTTAACAGTTTAAAAGGTGGAATCTAAACCACTGTAGTGCGTTTAAATTTTTCATGTTCTCCCACCGAGAGTCGAATCTGGAACCTCGTGCATCGAAGGCGTACTCGCTATCCACTAGGCCATCAAGGAAACTTCCTTTCTTTATATCATCTTGATCATGAACAGTAGCGTACACAGAATTTCATCAAGTGGGTTTCAAACTTCCAATTACATATCATTTCAGGTTTATACACATATCTCCTATACCAGTGGTTCTCAACCAAATTTCTATAACGACCCCATTTTATTACATCCTCTTGCCAGCGATCCACTTATAACTTCTGGTTTGTAATAAGCTTGAGTGGGATGTTTTATATACTTATTGCGGGGATCTCACGATATCCATCTGTTTCTATAATAGTAGAATCATTTCTTGTATATAGTAACTTCTCTAAAAAACGAATGGATTAAAACCAAATTTCGTCAGTTCATTCATATTACAAATATCGAATCCGATCCGTCATACTGTTTCAAAATGGAGGACGTTTGAAAATTTTGAAACTTCTTAACTCCCTGAATTTTGGGTCATATGATAAAAAAATAAAGTGATTTCTAATTTTGGTTAATAAAAACTCGGATAGTTGTTTAAAAAGTTATTAAGTATTTTAAATGACTTAATAATGTGCGTCACGAAGATTAAATCGGACATTCCCGCACTAGTGAAATCTCATTAGCTTTCAATTTTAATTGAATTTCAATATGCAGGTTTTGTTGTACTTGTATTTTTCAGGTATTTCATTATACAGTTCTCATTAGTTTCATATCGTACCTCCTTCATTAAAATTGATTTATAAACAACTTTGCACCTGTCGAAAATGTTTGGTAGACCAATTTCTTGTTCTTCTTAACAGTGTGTATAAAAATTAAAATATTCCTATCAGAACAAAATTTAAAATAATAGGGCTATTTAAAAATATTTTCCGCTATTAGAGTCTAATTATATTTATCTCTTCCGTTTATCTTCGCGACCCCCATAAACTCTCTCGCGGCTTTCCTAGGGGTTGCGACCCCCAGGTTGAGAAACCTTGTCTTATATTAGTTTATAAAAGAATGTTTGTGTGTCTGTTTCACATTTTTTAAATAAAAATGAGTCATCTACAAGCACCAAATTTCAGACATATATAGATCTTAACAAGATCTAATCCCGATCGAAGCCCTTGTTTTCGATTTTCTACTCGAAGAGAAATTAGGGGCGGGGGTAAAAATTTAAAATATGTATACATACAGTGAACAATAATACATACTTGTGATGTAGGCAATCCAACTATTGTTATGTCTTCCAGGTTGCATAGTTTTCAGATTTTTGAATTCTTTTTCATTAACGTTATTTTTCTTGTGCATAGAACGGGCATGTTGTTTGGGGGTTAAATAGCAAACAAGATATTTTTGTATTAGGCCTACTTAACCTATATTACAGTAAAATCTATCTGCAACGTGCTACCCGCCAATACGACGCTCGCTTCCTTACTTCCTCTGGCGTTGTCACCACGGGCGCACCCACGTTGTGAACCTGGACCTCCAAAAATCTTCCTAACATACATTTGTACACATTTTCAATTAAACTACAGTTGTTTAATAGGGAAAGGCAGCATAAAAACTTGATCTTACATTTCATCTATACTATTTCGCTCTCACATACAGGGTGGTAGGTAAATCCACCGAAAAACTTTGGGAGGCGATTCCTTATACGAAATGAAAGAAAAAAGTTCTAATAAACATGGACCGAAAAACGTCTCCTTTCAGAGTTATGATCCATTGAAAATTCGAAAAATCACTTTTCAAAATTCCCTAACTTAGAAACTATAGGACCTATCCCAAGTGGTTTAAGGAATTACACATGAACTAGTATGTGTTCTATCTAAATATCCATGTTTTACCATCTTCCGTTATCAGTGAAAGGAACCTCCTTAGCTTTATCTTCCAGTGAAAGGAATCTTCCGTTATCAACCTCCTTAGCTTTCAAAACAACACTGACAACATTTGGGAGGTGATTTCTGACTCCAAGATAAGACAAAAAGTAAAGACCAACTTGAGTGCACAAATGCTTCCTTTCGGAGTTCTAGGCTGCCGAAAACATGAAGAAAATGAACTTTAAAGGTTCATAGCTACAAAACTATGGGACTTACCGTAGTCGAGTTAAGACTTCGCTTAGTAATGTGCGCTATCCAAAAATCCACGTTTCAGGATCGTAAGAAACTCATGCAACAATTTTTATGGAGGCAGCTTGGCAACAGGCATATGATTTGAAGTATTCACCAACTACCTCTGTAAAAATCATTAGCTCTTAAAATTTAATTTTTTGTTTAACTAAAATAATGCCCAAGTTGATACGTGTACAATCAGCGACAAAACTTCTTTCCGTTTAATGAAATTAGTTTCGTAAATAACTTCATAATGGAAGGACAATTTGAGTACAGTTTTCAGTAAATTAAAAAGAATGTAATTTTCTGTACGTTCCAGATTAACTACAAACATACGGTCCTTTCATACCACCGTTATTCCCAAAATAAATGTTACCAAACGGAACGAACTTTTGTTGCTGACTGTACCAGTCCATAGATTACATTTAATTGAACAAAATGACGTGTTTGTGGTTAAATTCCCGTGCATAATTTCGAGAAAAACTCGGTTCTATGGTGGTAAAATGTATGTCTTGGGTTTTTCTACTAAAAATATCGTTTATTTATTTATGTTCTGTGTATAGGGCAATCCAAATGAAATCGACCAATGATGGTTGCTGACAAAGTTTAGTTTTTTACTAATTTTTTACCCAAGTTTGTGCCACATTCAGGGAGTTGAAAACGGATATTCATTTATTTTTAGCCGCGAGGGTTTAGTCGTAGCAGCCATTTTGTATAGACGCCTAAGCGTATTTTGAACTTCTTAGTGCATTCCGTTAAGCGCTGCACCTTTTTAGGTTTTAAATGATTTCAAACTATAAAAAGCATATGAAAGATAATGGAATGGACAATATTTTGTGTTCTGTACACATTGAGAAGTGCTTAAGAACATCGAGAAAAGAAGCTCTGAACACTGAGGTTGGAAACTTAGAAATTGCAATTTTTGGAATGTACATTTTGAAATGAAATAATTGAGACTCTCCTTCAATTTTTGATCTACATAGAGACTAGATAATAGACAATGTTAATAACAAGTTTCAGATCTGAGAACTATATATTTGATTTTTTGGAAATTTTTAAACATTGCAAAGATTCGAAAATCATGTATTTACACCATCAAATATGTCAGGAAGGACAGAAGTGAAAAATCTCAAATTTGTACGAAATAGACGATATATAACGGTATATAACGATATATAACGTACGTTATAACGGTGACATTGATACTCCTAACTGTGACACAAATATTCCTAACAGTGACACGAATACTACCCTGTAATAGAAACTACTATTCCAGAACCCACCGTTTTATCTGTCCTTAACATTTTAAGTATGCAACCTATTTGTTTCCTTAAAATTTTCAGAACTTCAATTTTATAAATTAATAATATTACAGATAATTATAAATTCGTCGTAAGCCTATACGAAAGTATTATAGTTATTTGACATCAAAACTTGACCAAGTTATTTGCAAAAAACAAAAATGCTATTTCAAACTCCTCCTCTATGGGAGGTTATGAATCCATCCATAGGCAATTTGTTCGTTAAGTAATTTGCACATCTTAGTAAGGATATTTGTACTAAAATGCACGCTCTTTAATTGTTGCCAGCCAGTATACCAAAATATTTCTAAATATATCTATTGAAGAATATAACGTATGATAATCATAACTCAAAAAGAAATATGATATGTTGTTTGAGATGCTAATAATTTTGATAACAAGACATAATCATGTCACGGCATAGTTTTGTTACGCTGTACAGTATTTTATTCATAAGAATTTCTAAAAGTCAATTTTATGGGAGACCATTTCGAATTCTAGTAGTGGATGTCATTGGACCAAATGTTCCTAATTTATGTTCACGTTTTCATTTTCCACAAAAGAGTGACTGCCAATAACGAATTTGATTCTCCTTTGCTGCTTTGGACAACTCGATAACATAGTCAACAAGAAATATACACGGATATGTGTCTAGAACAGCACGAGGAAGGACGTGTCCAATAAAATCTTGTCCAAAAACAATTATTTTTTTAAATGGCAATATGAATTTTCAAGCAGGGCGTTACCTTCTACTTTCAAGGGTCAATACCTTAATTTAAAGTTCGCAGAAGTGTTTCCTTTGTGTTCGTTTTACGCTCATTTGATAGCCCTTGCCAGACATAAGCCTTTTGTCACCAAATATAAAACGATCCCACAAATCATCGGTCACTTTTGTTACCTACGTACTTTCAACAGTATATCTACCATGTTTAATCGTTCGTTGACCTTTTGGGCTGTGACATTAAACTGGTCGTCAGGGAATCTGCACCATATTTCTAGAACAAAATAATGAACCTTTTTATCGACGCCTTTGAAAACTATACAAGTCCAAAACTAGTTTAAAATATCTTTGTCCATGTTCACCAGAAGCCTTTATTGCCTACACATATCCGCCCATATAAACTTATTTCATTGGTCGACTAGTCCCAGAATACTTTCCTTGTTATACTGAAATAAACGTTCCTTCCTCAAGCTATGTAAGATTGCTATACTACAAGATTTTAAACTCAAAGCATATCAACAGCTGGGAGCAGAATATCAACAGCTACAGCTTACCGCATTAGTTACACCCCTTCAGCTCCAACTTAATAATAATAATAATAATAATAATAATAATAATAATAATAATAATAATAATAATAATAATAATAATAATAATAATAATAATAATAATAATAATAATAATAACCATAATATAAAAGACATCGTATTTCATTTCTTTCTATCATTTATTCCATAAAATCTGAAAAGAAATAACTTTCCTTAACTGGTCACACTATGAAAACAGTTTAGTAATTAAGTTTATTTATTTATTATTTTTTAAAAAATCAATTTTACTTTCATTTCTTTTAAAGCAGAACCATAACCAGTAGCAAACTTAAAAAGGGTATTGTAAACACTTGATATGATGGTGGTGCTTGGGGGGCGAGGAGTAACTTGATCTGTAGATCATAATTTCAGATTTTAGAAACTTGCAAACATATTTTCAGTATAACTTACGTAGAAAATCCTGAGGGATACTGCCTTATAACTCCCTGCCTGTTTCAAAGACAATACTAGGTTTTCAACTGTATTACCTACTGTAATTCAGCCCTTCTCGCTGGTCTAGAAATTATATATAATTATTATTTCTACCCAATACTATTTCCTGTCCTTTCATAGAGCATCCAAAAGATTTTCCCTCTTCAAATTGCTGTTAAGTTAAACCTTTCAGATTATGTTGATTGTGCCGCAATTTATAACAGTTGTGCTTAGATAATGGTGGATCCAGGGGCGACATTCCCATAATATCCCGAAGAACGCTCCCATTAGGGTCTATATATAATACTACATTATTCTGTTTCGATTTAAAACTCCGTTCGAGGCTATATCGCCCAAGGGGCGGTACACCTCTCCAAACGACCCTTCTGGATACAATAGTTTTGAAACAGTTTAAAAACTAAATTCTAATCCTCAGAGAAAATTTCTTTCAGTTTTTACCTCCCGTGGTTATGCCGATTAGGCTAAGGCCCTTTTTAGACGTTATGATAAATCATCAAGGGTAGAGATTTTTTTATCATATGCAGGTGAGATATTTTCTATTTACACACAGCGATATTTTCCGTAGATATCTCTAGCACATGGTCAATAGGGCCTGACATCTTTCGGAGATTATGCGAACTACTTCAGAAACTTTGAGTGTCTCCTAGACAAACAAAAGATGACCACGCTGTTTGTGTGTGTGTGTGTGTGTGTGTGTGTGAGCACCGTGTCAGTCAGAAAAGGACAATTCCTGTTTCTCGCTAATTTGTTCCCGCCGTAGTGAGATAAAGACCTTGGAATGGAAGACAGCGATGGTGCAACTTTTAGCTTTATCACGTCCGTAGCAATGGTATCATTGTATTTATGTTTAAAAAAGAAAAGAAATCGAAAAGTCTGGGTAAAAGATTGGATTAGAAGACGATACGGACATGGGATTCATGCTAACCTCGTACAGGTAATCAGGACTGAAGACAGTATAATGTACACGAACTATTTTAGAATGCCGGATAAATTATTTGAAGAATTACTTGAAATGGTAAAGCCAAAAATTGAAAAGAGAAACACGGTTATAAGAACCATGTGTCCGTAGTATACGATTTCCTGACGTGCTTACAAGTGCAGTATACGAGTAAGCTACTGCGTGGAAAGTGGGATCATACAGTTATTGTGGAAGAAGTAGGGAAAATATACGCTTTTTTTTATGAATAAAGAAAACATTATTGAAACTTAAAGGTCACCTATTACACTTTTAACTTTTAAAATATTACTTCTCATTAAGATTTTTTCGTTCGTGATACCCGCGGCATTTTCCATTGTCATTTTGTGTTCGAGTTGGTTTGCTTAAGTGGGCAGAAAATATACAGGTAACTTGTATGTGTTTTTTTATGCTATAAAAAGAGTCCAATTTGTTTTATAAAAACACAAAAATCTTTGATTATATTCCGGTGATGCCAAAACAACAAAGTTATATCCTCAATCTGGTACACTGACAGACGATATTCATTTACACTAGTTTCAAGATTAAAAAAAAAAAAAATCAAAACATTCTTCTACAATAATGACAAATTCCACATTAATTGTAAAGCATATTTACCTTCTTCCCGTACGTCCCTGCGAAGAATATTTATCGTAAATTACATGAATTTTGAAAGGGTGGCTGTAGCCCAATATCAGTCACTGGTACATGCAAAAAACATCGGAATATTAATTTTGTATCATTTGTGATTAATCTAACGCTTCCTGAAATTTGCAAAATAAAATTTGAAATTTTTATAAAGATCCACCAAATTATGCTTCGCCCCCTCTGCCCCTAAGATGGTGCGTTATCAAAATAACATTCCAGATTTCATAAACGCATACTTTGTTTGCTACAATGCCGCCAAATTTTTCATTAGTTAACAAAGAAATACCTTCTTCTCGTATGTCCCTACTAAGGATATTTATGGTGATTTTTTATTTTTAAAAGGGGGCTATAGCCCCATATAAGTCACTGGCACATGTAAGGAGCATTGGAATATTAATTCTGTGACATTTGTGAATAATCTGACGCTTACCGGCATTTCCGGAACAAACTTTTGAATTGTTATAAAGATCCATCATCTGTTGATTCACCCCCTGTGCCCCCCTAAGACGGTGCGTTACCAAAATATCATTCCAGATTTGAAAAACGCATACTCTTTTGCTACAATGACGCCAAATTTCACATCAATTAACAAAAAATACCTTCTTGTCGTATGTCCCTACTAAGGATATTTATGGAGTTTTTTTTATATTTTTGAGAGGGGGCTATAGCCCCATATAAGTCCCTGGCACATGCAAGGAGCATTGGAGCTTTAATTCTGTGTCATTCGTGATTAACCTGACGCTTACTGGCACACCGAAAATAAATTTTGGGATTTTGGTAACACATCACCCACCACCTTTTTACGCCCTTGCCCCCAAAAGAGAGGCCTTCCCAAAATAATGTTTGAGACAGCTTTATTAGCTTTGTTAATGAGTGTTTTTGCATTTTGTAACAAATACAATTCATTTGCCCCAAAATCTTTACGAATAATTATTGGAGAAAACTGCTTCCAAAATTTAACATTGAATCTCCCATAAGGAAAATGAACTTTTGTGTTTACACCCCCAAAAGGGGGGCTAAACAGAAATTTTCTCTTATTTCCTTTAGAAATTCAAAAAATTAAGATATTTCTCAATAAGAGTGCCAAATTTTACATTAATAGTGTGAAAACTTCATATTCTCCCAGTGCTGTAGAAAATTGCATGAATTATGGAACAGTATATTTTATATATATATATATATATATTGCAAAATTTTTTCCCGACCTTAATTTTCAAGATACAGGATTGAAATATTGCACACGTATTGTCTACATAACTACATTTAAAAAAAAAAAGAAAAAAAAAAACATATCCCTACCTGAACCCAAGCCCGGGCCAGAAGGACGCAATAATTTCGAAAAAATCGAAAAATCTCCCGGTTTTCCTGGATTTTTTAGTTTTTGGTGTATAATACAGACAAATGAGTGGTACTGTTGAAAAGGGTGCTCTATCAGTGGCGGATCCAGGATATGATAAAGAAAGGGACTAAATCGTAGTTTGTAGCTTTATCCAGTGTAAATCAGAATTGAACCCCATTTTATCCAGTGTATACCTGAGCGTCAAGGCTGGGCTAGAGCCCCTATAGCCCCTCCTTGCAGTGTGTGAATTAAATAATCTATATTGGGGGGAGATAAAATTAGGCCAAAGGACATAATGAGACAATAAATGCCCTACCCCCCATATATATATAATATGTGTGTGTGTGTGAGTGACATCTGTAATAAATAAGAGATTTATTAATTTAATAAATCTACCGACAATAACTATGCACATATATATTGTCTGACATACACACCCCCCACCTAAACCTTTCTGAACGTGTTTTAATGTTGTACTCACTCTTGTCCCCGTAGCTCTCTAAGGTTTATTTAGTTAATAATTCGGCTCGAGCGATAGCCATGATCACAAGCATATGTTAATTTTTCCACTCATATTGAAAGCTTCCACTTTGCATTAATACATACAGGTTGCGAAAAGAAACCTACTTCAGTCTTGTGAAAACCACTAAAATTATCAGTTAAACCGGACATATATATATATATATATATATATATATATATATATATATATATATATATATATATATATATATATATATATATATAAAGAAAATCTAGATATTAGCCTATCAAATAAATGGATTGTTGCTGGTCCCGATTTCTCACATCAAGGTCAAATCGAAGGCCAAATATTTAAAATCTCTCAATTCAAATTTCGAGCTTGTGCTTCTACTTCCCGCTAAAGCTGTGCTCATCACGACTTTTTTTTCTCCAAATATCGATTCAGTGATGGGCACAGAAAGTCAACACTTAAAAATTACTTTACTGTTAGGTTGAAGATGAGTTGATTCACTATGGGCTACGTTATTCAAATAAAGTAAAACATTGAAGTTTTTCAGACAACATTATTAGCGTGGACAGCAAAATGTACAGCGAAAAGATGGAAAAATGAAGGGTTAACTTAAAAAAAAAACAAAAAAAAACGCTCCAGTTGAAATGCTTATACAGACACGGAGAACCAGTCGTATTAACAAATGCTGAAACAAATCTTGAATTATTCGCTTATTCACCTAAAAATCACCTTCATTAACATGTCTGCTCACTACGAGCGTATCCCCAGCGTGTACGTTAACATATACTCACGAGAGAATACCTATATCTCAGATTTTGAGTACAGTTTCAAAAGTTCATTTCCGTAAACTGTAAAAGCAGTGATTATTATGCTAATTATCACATATTAAATGCAACTTTTGAGTTGCATACACACAAACTATTAGGGAATGAAGACCATGTGCTAACAAAGAGTACACTGGAAATTGAAATCACATGTTATAACAAAAATTAAAATAAGATGATAATCGATACAAATATAGAGGATGAATATGACATATCCGAACTTCGCCAAGTATGGTAGAAGAAGCTATTTGTTTACTTCTTCTTGGCCAGCCGCTAGGAACATTTATAAATCTATATGTGGCTTTGTTATACGCAATTAGTACATTCAAATTCACAAACGATGACGAACTGAAGGGTACGAAGGTACAGTTGCAACTAACAACCGTAGTCATAATAATATAGTTCAACTAAACAACGTTGAAAATAGTGGGTAATTAGGTGGTAAGTAGAAATGACCAAAACTGAACAGTTTACATCAATCATTTCGAAATACAGCTAGAAGATTAAATTTACAAGAAACTAGCAGCGTTCACCCCGCTTCGCTGCGGTCACCCCGGAACGCAATAAACTTTGTTACTTAGATAATTTTTACTTTTTCGCTTTCAAGTGATATGATAAAAACCATAGAAGATTGCAGTAAATGTTAACATTATATCGCCTGTCATTTATGTTAACCCGCCCCGCTTCGCTGCGGTCACCCCCGAACGCAATAAACTTTGTTACTTAGATAATTTTTACTTTTTCGCTTTCAAGTGATATGATAAAAACCATTATAACGCCTGTCATTTATGTTAACCCGCCGAGTGACACGGTCATGCGGGTTGCATATAAATACGTTTATTTTTATACCTATGATGAACTAACAAAGGATTTGTACGTAATGGACACCTGAATGGTCAATTATCTCAAGACACTGGTAATTGAAAATTAAAGTGATATGATAAAAACCATCTAGGGTCCAAATCCTAATAACCCCCCAAAAATAAAAGAAATTGGTTCAGCCGTATTAGCGTGATGAGCGGACAAAGGATTTGTACGTTCTCTTTTATATATATTTACAAGAAATAACAAAAATCAGTGAAATTTGGAGTTATACTAAGCATAGTTTGAGGGGGAAAGCGAGCATCCCCGGTGGGGATACTTCAGCTGACTTCTTTGGGGGGAAACAAAATGTGATTTAGGGGGAAAATCCCCCTCACCCCCCGGTAATTCGCACCCTGCCTCCTTCGATCCGCCACTGTGCTGAAGAAAATGAAGTATAAACTATGATCCTACGATAAATAATCCCATGATCTTAACATATTTCAGATTCTATCGAGAATCAAATTCATGGTGTATATTTCAAGGCGAAGTTTCCCTATCTAATCAAGAAACTTGTATTTCAGCATATAGGGGCAAACATTTTTGTTAACTTCATATCACCTGCATTTCATTGCAGTTTTATTTTATTATAAATTATTGCTTAATTCCATTATAGAATTGTTCATAATATTTGTCTAATTATCTTCGACATTTTCAAGTATAAATGTACTTTTTTTCATTTCTTTATATAACGAAATGTAATGCCATAGTGACCTTTTGCACTATACTCTCTGTTTCGTTCAGAGCTAAAGGTGACTATTTTATTTCTAAACGAAAAATAAAATTAGTTATATTTAGTTCCAGAATTAAAGATGATGGATGCCAATGTGAGGACCACACACAAAACAACTTAAATCCATCTTCTTGACCATAGCTAATTATGGACTATAATTGAAGAGCATTCAATTTATTTTTGAGCTGTAAACTTATTAATAGTAAAATCTAGAACAGTTTTACGCTTGTAAAATTCTACTTCAGTTTGTTCGTTGACAATAAATATATAAATAAATACTACCAGAATATCGAATCACACCTTTAACTGTAACAATATTTTCCTCTTTACTGGAGTCCTATCTGATCGATGAAAAAATAAAAATAAAAAAGTAGTAAAACGAAAACTCGAACATGGGTCGCGAGAATGGGAATTTTAGTCCAGTAAAGATAGGATTGAGAAAGGAACAAATTAGTAACAAGCTGAAAATTGGTATGGAAGTAGGGGGATGTGTCAGGAATAACATACTAAAAGTCCCCTAAAATCCCACTGTAGCTTTTCCCGCAATTTTGAAAAATGTCCGCCATCTTTAGACGACGACAAGAAATTTACGGAAATCGTCACCCTTTATGTTTATTTCTCTAGCCACCGTTCTAATTATTACAAAGCCATGAATCATATATGGTTGGAAAGCTTGAAAGACAGAAAATCTAAGTAAATAACATATATGCCCATCGTGCTAAATTTCTAGAAGAAGAGGAAGAAGAAAACAGCTTTTTTATTTAAAAAAGATATATTTTCAGAAATCATGAGAAGTTTGCAACACTGACAGTTATTGCACACCAACGAAACACCATCAACAGATGTCCTTGATATTTATCTCAATCATGGCCAACAATGACACAAATCGGTGCAATACAAGCCGAGAAAAAAAATATAACTTTCTCACCTCTTTGTACAAAAGTGCATAAGGTGACATACACTTTTACGGTTCTAGTCACCTTCTTTTATCACATAGGACCAAGAGTTATATATCATTGGAAATCTTAAGAAACGTAAATTCGAACGAGGTAACACTTATACTAATCAAGCCCAATTTGTGAAAGAAGCGCAAAACTCAAAATTTCGGGACAAAACGTGATTTTCGCAATAAATTCTTTAAAACTTGCAACACTGACAATTATCGTATGTTAACAAAACTCAGTTACCGTATTCACAATCATCATTATTAATTTACTCTTAAAATGACCAACGTTTTTCCCAATGGAGCATCATAGTTCTATGATACATAGTTTTACATCACTTAAATATAGCACAAAAATCATTTATTGACAGCATTAGAAAGTAGCAGAAATTGGTAGTCTCCTATTCATAGGAAAATCGTAATTCACAAACTAAAAATAACTCTCAACTACAATAGTCATTTGAATGTAATTTTTTTAAAAAAAAAAAATGTCTTGTTTATAACTAGAATGCAATTTTCCTCCTAGTATTCTTCAAATCAACTTAATATTTACATTACCCGTTAGTATGCACTTTAAGAACATTCAAATTTATTTTATTAGAAATCGATGAGGTTATCATTATCTCGTTCATCTCTATGGTCTTCATCATTTGGTTTTGCATTCATGCATCCAATTCCTCGACACTGAAATAAATTAGAGCACACAATTCCTGCTTTCCGACAACCGTGTATACTTTCACAGCCCTTTTTACAGTTACAGGATATTACATGGAGCGGGTTTCTTGGTCATTCTTGCTGGTACGAGGATACCTCCTAATGTTGTCCATTCATATTCAGTCGCTCGCATATCATTGAGCAATACCTGGGCTCAAAAAAGTACACTGTCAAAGAATGAATGGAATATACCACTTTTAACGTACACACGCAATACTCTCGGATTTAATCATTGAAGATATAAGATACCTTCGTGTTCTGAATATCCAAACTGAAATCCACCTTCTGTACGATTAACATGGATGATTCTCAAGCAGTTGAAGACACCAACTTGCCCGAATTGGAATGGATTTATACAGCTGGTGACAAGCAACAACCATAAGTACCAAGCATATTAAGTAGTAATTCAACCTTTCATCAATCTTCAGCCAATGAACATGGATGCTGTACACTCGGCGCTTATGTTTGCCAGCAAAGAATATGCAGAAAAGAAGCAAAAAAGCGTGCTTAGTCACGTTGGATCAACCTTTGTACTCTAAAGCATGTGACTTTGTAGCAGCATGTAGAAATTCTGGTGAATTACCGCCAGTGATTGTTAGACTTGGGGGTTTTCCACACTATAATGTCATTTATGGAAACAGTTGCATATATAATGAAAGGTAGTGGCATTGAAGAACTTTGGTCTTGTATGTATGCTAGTAACTCCATGCCACAAATAAAACCATGCCATTCTTATTGCTCGTGCTTTGCGAGCTAATTATTTTTAAACACAGTTAGCAATTGAAATATATACTGTTTATTTAATGAATCAGACGCCACTGAGAAGTTTGAGCGTCAGTTGCGAGATGTTTGTATTCCTCTGATGACTGAAGAAGATATCGAGTTGAGTTGAGTTGATTTTAGTTTAGCGTCCCTTTCAGCAGCGAGGCTATATGAGACGTGGACCTACTGATTAACGTGGAATCCGAACCACATGAGCTCCCGCCGGGAATCAAACCCGGGACTCCCACGCCAAAGGCGCGTACGCTAACCGCTTAGCCACGAGGGAGCTCAAAAACAAGAAGATATCGATACTGATGTAGTGGTTCAAAATTCAAACATAGTCAATCAAGATTGCAAATGACCTGAAGTTATTCATTGACGCTGCTGCAGAAACAAGCCGTATCTCTTAAGTTATTCGCTCTGTACTTTCAGCTTGTAGAAATTATGCGTCTTTTAGTTCGAAAGAACTGGAGACTTGAATCTTCATCTTCACTGCATGTGAGAAATGTTACCATACTTCTATGCAGCTGATTTGTATGCCAAGTACGCACATTTGTATGCCAAGTACGCACATCTGTACTTACAAGAAATGTTGCGGTTGGAGGATGAAATGGATCTTCATGAGGTCCAGCTATTTACAGGAGACGGTTACTTCACTATTCGTAGAAAAGATATATTTTGGAGTGGCACATGGTCTGATATGACGATTGAGCAGGTTTTAGCGAGAGCAATGAAGAGCAGCACTAGACTGACCCATAGGAGAGGCATAACTGAAAAGATAATATCTAGGTGTGTATTATCTTGTCAAGTATGCCGACAGCGTGCCACTTACAAGAATGTCTTGAAAAATTATGAAACAAAGATAGGCAAGAACTTCACACTGGTCGGCATGTGGACCTGTACTAAAGCAGTCAATCGCGTGATATATTACATCTAAAGAAATTCTTGCGTTGGTTTTGCCAGCATTCTCCATTCCCTTCATATCCGGAGCTCGCGTCCCTAAGCACTGGCATGGTAGGTATTGAAATGGTCAACTGATAAATCTAAGGAAATCGGATTGGCTGCTATGGAAGGAATGTTTGGACGGACTTTTGGCAATGTGAAACTTAAACAAAAAGATGCGTATCCGTGATGAGCCACTGGCTGTAAACACCATACTTCAACTGAATCATATGAGTAGAAGTCCGAAAAAGAACTCCAGCAGTGATTTTCTTACGAGCTTGCACCCTATTCACTTTCTCTTTTCACAGAAATGTCCACGAGAAAAACGAAGAAGTCCGAATTGTACGACATGTTTGAATATCGGACAAATTTTAAAACTCAATTTGAAAACACTGTGTACCTTATAGATGGAGGCTGGCTTCTACATCGTGTTGTTTGGCCACAATATGGAACATACCTTGACGTGCACAACTCGTATGTGTCCTATGTACTCAGAAACTCAGGAACGTAAGCAACAATTATTTTTTATGGGTATTGCACTGAAAACTGTACAAAAGCCGCTGAGCGGGAGCAACGTGAGTCAAAGCTTCAATCAGCTTTGGTGTTATTCACAAATGAAACCACATTATTAACAAAAAAAAAAAAAAAAAAAAAAAAGATAAATTCTTAGGAAATTTCAAAAATAAGGATTGTTTCGCCCGTGAGTTGATGGTTCATTTGACACAAGCTGGAATTCAAACCCAGCAAGCAAGAAGTGATGCTGACGCACTTATAGCTAAAACTGCTGTAGCCAAGTCTTTAAATCCTTGTAAGCACGTCGTGATAATGTTGACATGATGTTGACGCGAGGATGTTGATATTTTAATCATTTTGCGTGAACAAGGTAATAATCAGTACGACATCACATTTCGAAAGCTTGGACGTCTACAAGACGTGAGTAAGAAATTTAGTACTAAGAAGTTGTAAGATACACAGGTAAATATACTAATTGGTTTGCTCAGCTACCATGCTTTAACTAGATGCGACACATCATGTGGTTTGTATCGACAGGGAAAGAAAAAGCCATTCTGATTACTTCAAAAACGGGAAGATTTATGCCGATCACTTGAAGTTTTGAACCATGATAATGCTAGTGTACAATCTATGAAGCTGGCACATTATTTCTACTAACAAACTACGATTCTCCAGCAATAGTAACCTTACTGGATGAATTCCAGTATCATTCATATATCCTTGCAGTAAGTCGCTCCGCATTCAGAACGAAATACAATTGGCAAAATTGCCACCCACCAGTGATGCTGCGAAACACCATATCAGGTTCAATTGTATCGTGGAAATGATTTGCAAGCGGCTGAATATGAATGGACAACATTAGGAGGTATCCTCGTACCAGCAAGAATGTCCAAGGAACCCGCTCCGTGTAATATCCTGTAACTGTAAAAAGGGCTGTGAAAGTATACACGGTTGTCGGAATGCAGGAATTGTGTGCTCTAATTTATTTCAGTGTCGAGGAATTGGATGCATGAATGCAAAACCAAATGATGAAGACCATAGAGATGAACGAGATAATGATAACCTCATCGATTTCTAATAAAATAAATTTGAATGTTCTTAAAGTGCATACTAACGGGTAATGTAAATATTAAGTTGATTTGAAGAATACTAGGAGGAAAATTGCATTCTAGTTATAAACAAGACATTAAAAAAAAAATTACATTCAAATGACTATTGTAGTTGAGAGTTATTTTTAGTTTGTGAATTACGATTTTCCTATGAATAGGAGACTACCAATTTCTGCTACTTTCTAATGTTGTCAATAAATGATTTTTGTGCTATATTTAAGTGATGTAAAACTATGAATCATAAAACTATGATGCTCCATTGGGAAAAACGTTGGTCATTTTAAGAGTAAATTAATAATGATGATTGTGAATACGGTAACTGAGTTTTGTTAACATACGATAATTGTCAGTGTTGCAAGTTTTAAAGAATTTATTGCGAAAATCACGTTTTGTCCCGAAATTTTGAGCTTTGCGCTTCTTCCACAAATTGGGCTTGATTAGTATAAGTGTTACCTCGTTCGAATTTACGTTTCTTAAGATTTCCAATGATATATAACTCTTGGTCCTATGTGATAAAAGAAGGTGACTAGAACCGTAAAAGTGTATGTCACCTTATGCACTTTTGTACAAAGAGGTGAGAAAGTTATATTTTTTTTCTCGGCTTGTATTGCACCGATTTGTGTCATTGTTGGCCATGATTGAGATAAATATCAAGGACATCTGTTGATGGTGTTTCGTTGGTGTGCAATAACTGTCAGTGTTGCAAACTTCTCATGATTTCTGAAAATATATCTTTTTTAAATAAAAAAGCTGTTTTCTTCTTCCTCTTCTTCTAGAAATTTAGCACGATGGGCATATATGTTATTTACTTAGATTTTCTGTCTTTCAAACTTTCCAACCATATATGATTCATGGCTTTGTAATAATTAGAACGGTGGCTAGAGGAATAAACATAAAGGGTGACGATTTCCATAAATTCCTTGTCGTCGTCTAAAGATGGCGGACATTTTTCAAAATTGCGGGAAAAGCTACAGTGGGATTTTAGGGGACTTTTAGTATGTTATTCCTGACACATCCCCCTACTTCCATACCAATTTTCAGCTTGTTACTAATTTGTTCCTTTCTTGGCAGAAAAATGAGCTATCTTTACTGGACTATTTGCACGGACCCAATGAGCTACGAAATAAGACACAAATCATACTATATATATGGCAATAACCCTAAGCTTCACGCTGTGAAAGAACGTTGTCACTTTTTTTTTTTTTTTTTTTAAAGAAGGAATTCAAACCTTATACAGTGGAGTCTGGTTAATTCGAACTTGGATAATTCGAAATATTGGATAATTCGAACAGAAGTCCATTCCCCTTGAAAAGTGTATTGAAAACAATAGTAAAAAGTCATGGATAAATCGAACTTTTGAACCTATGTTTTGGATAATTCGAAGTAAATACAGTTGAAAATTTTTAATGTTGGACAGATGTAAACAGAGAAATACAGCTTTAACGTGTTTTCAGTTATCCAGATGCAACCATAGGGAAGAGTAATACAAAAGATAGATAGAAAATCTATGTAATGATAAAGATGAAGGTGAGTTGGGGAAGAAGTAAAGATAGAGAACGTGTGCCAATCTCATCTTGTTTCAGAATTGATTGAAAATTTAACATGAATTATTGATAAAGACAACCAAATGTTATTAATATCGTATTCCACGCAATACATGAAATTCAAGATTTATTGAACGTACACAAACAATTAAATTTAAATAAATGAGGTTTATGACTTCTTAAAAGTGAGAACAGAATATTCAAATTGTTACTGGTGTTTGTTTGGGCTATTCAATGTATGTTGTAGTGTTGTACGTAAATATATTTTCCATTATACACGTAGTTTGTATTATGTGGAGTCAATGTCGTTTGTTAGTTTGCGGTATTCGATCACGCAAATAATAAGCTACTTTAAAGGTAAAGTCTACACCATATGAATATTTTTTTGATGCATAGCACTTTGGTTTGTTTGTTGTTATATATGTCTAAATGAATGTTGTTGGATAATTCGAATTTCGGATAATTCGAAGTTTTTTCGTGTCCCCTTGGACTTCGAATTAAAAAGAGTCCACTGTAAAACGTTATGACAAGTGCCTCAATTTGAATGGTGAATATGTTAAAAAGTAATGTAATGTAATATTTTTCCCATGTGTATAATAAACATTTTGTATCTGCGAGTGTGTGCCATTGATATCAAACGGCAGTCTTTTTCCGAATTGACGTCATAGTATTTAGTACATTGATCTTAATTTCAATGTGATTGATTACTCAAGCGACTCTCCAAAACCAGGACTGGAAGTCAAATTTATCTTGACATAAATTTGATTTCTCCAGCCATACAAACAAATGGCACAACCGAACAGTGGCGTCTAAAAGCTTGGGGCTCTCCCGTAGACAGCGTGGAGTGGAACCCCTTTTCTACGTCCCACTTCACAATTTTAAGCTCCCTGATGGTGTGGGCTCCCCACAATGCGGGGTCCGCGAACCCCTTATTTACGCCCCTGCAACCGAATACTGGAGCTACGATAAGCGCATTAATTAGATTAATAATGCTGTGAGTTATAATGTAGATAGATATAGATATAATCTATTTAAAACAAAACATTTTACTTGATTTTTCATTTCCGAAGTTTAGAATTTTGCAGTATTAGTTTCTCAATGAATAACTGCAAATTAGAATATTAACTTTTAGCATAGAAATGAACTATGACTATTCATTTCTATGAACTATGAACTATGTAAAGCTCTTCAAGCGTTGTGAGATAAAGTTGTAAAATAACCACCAGCAGTGTTTTGTCTAATTTTGTTAATTTTGAGAATCTAACACTCTAGGGGATATTCATGACTTTTTAACTTTTGTTGCAGGTATTTTAAAAATCTTTAGAGGAATTCTACAACTTGGGGGGGGGGGTCGTTTAGAAGACACTGCACTGTAATATATTTGCAAATTGGGTAGGCTATAAGCAATGGCAATAAATTTTTATTTATAAGTTATTTTATACTAGATGGAAAATCAATCTAACAACTCTGTTTAATTTGAATTATCTGTATTATCTGGGGAATCAAAAATATTATATAAAATCATGATAATTATTATTTACAACCGTTGTCAATCCAATGTTTGATAAAGATCTTTCAACATTTCTCCAGAACATTCCATCTTGGGCAACCCTCTTTCAAATCATTCCTCAGTGCTTCTTAATTTGACCATACCATACGGTATCAGGGCCTCTTCTAGGTCACTTCTTATCATTTACACAGAAAATAACAGAAGAACATATTATTGAGAGTGGTCAAAAGAGCAGGAAATATTTCAGCCCAAACTAATGGAGGAAGTGGCCAGTGGACATCTTGACAGAGGACGAAATGGCAGGTGGATATAATGATGGTTTATAATTACAAGTACATTGTTATTTAATTGAATTTTACATTATAAAATTTCTAATTTACTGTATGCGCTCATTTAATCATTGTATATATATATAATGTTATTACATATAATCTTAAAAGTTCTAGGGAGAAGATTAACCCGACTAACATAATGATTAACGCGGTGACTTTTGGTTCAAATATTTTAATACGATATTTAAAATAAAATACAATTTATATAGAAGTAAAGTAAGTATGAAATAACTATACATAAATTCAAAATTCGAAATTTTAATTATGAAGTATCTATATACAATTTTGGAATTCGAAATTGATTATAATAACATGAGATAAGCACTAAAGCGCTTGATTGACAAACCAGAGTAAGAACCGAAAATAAAACAATATTGAATAGGTTTACAACAGGGGTGGCTAGGCTCTCTTAGGTTTGAGGGCTACTTCTCATTTCCGAATTCTCTAGTGATCTACTAATCAAAATATAGATTAATAATGAGGACGTGATGGACAGTAAAGAAGAAGTAAATACGAACAATAAAATTAAGATTAATTAAATATTTTTTTAAAAACCTAATTAATTCATTTTTATTTTCTCAGAAACGTTCATTTGTTATCAGAAACTAGAAATCAGTCAATCGAGACTGATTGATACAGATAGGGTGACACGACCACCGCGGGCTACCTCTCACGATTGCCGGTAGGCTAGAGACCATGGTTGATGTGTTGGCCATCTCTGGTTGGTTATAATGACTTGTTTCGAAGACATGAAAAGGGTTTCAATCAAGGACATGTCGCTTCTGATGTATGTGGTCCAGGTTTCAATTCCCGGTTTTATCTCATTTTAAACTATGGATCTACCTTTGCTTTAGCCGAGGTTAAACTTCAGATATCAAAGCAAACCAAATTGAAGCGGTTAATTTGTTGTAGTTTTCGTAGTTTGGAAGTCTTCTCGCATTTCATGAACGGAAACCGGGGAAAATATATTTCTTTCCTTTTTGTCAACAGAACAAACCACTGGACGACAGGTATAAGCAAATTCTTAACAAAACCTGTTTTTAACCAGATATTTCCCGCTTTCCTTCCAAGAAGCTGGCAGCCAAGGAGGGTTGGAAGCGGTGACCTATTCATTCCTTTGTTTCTCTACGGGGGGCTATACCTGGCTTGCATGCGATAAGTTGAACATGTCGAACTTATCGCATCGTATCATATGCAGGAGAGATATCATGAGATAAACTAATTTAGACGTTATGATTTCTGAAATTTATCTCTACCCTTGATGATTTATCATAACGTCTAAACGGCCTCTAAAGGAGACGGTGATGAAGAGAATGAATTAAATGGTGGAATGAAGAAAGTAGGACGAAACGGGACAACCCCGAGAAAATCCACGCATACGGTGTTTATCCACCATATCCTCAGAAAAAATGTTAGACTGAATAAATTTATAAATTTTATTTTTCCCTCCTTGCTAGTTTGGTTTAGTTTGAGCTTAGCATCACTTTCAGCAGCGAGATTATATATGACATGGACTTACAACTTAACGTGAAATCCGAATCAGTTAAGCTCCCGCTGGGAATCGCTCCCGGGTCTCCCTCGCCAAAGACGTGTAAGCTATCCACATAGCAACGAGCTATCTCTCCTTGCTGGTATAGTGGCTACTGCACGTATCTTTGATGTCTGGTGGGCAGTGGCGTACACAAGGGTAGTTTCTGTGTTTAACTCCCCTTGAGCAAGATATGGAAAAATAAACATTTACTATATATATGAAATGAAATCGAATGCTTGACCCCTCTTGTCGAAATTCTGCGTACGCCACTGCTGGTAGGAGAGTGTTGAACGCATTACTATGCTTCAGATTCCACTTTAAAATGTGAGTAATACATTTTTGAGTACCCAAAACAAAACAGCTGGAATACTGTTTTATTTATAATCGTGTCAGTAATAGTTTAGTGTATTTTAGTATGTGTAATGTAAATAACAAACCTGTGAGCAATTTCTTAGTAATGCCTGCTATTATGCATTGAATCAAAGTATATATTATTATATAATACCCGCCAAAAGACACACGTTCTGTTTCTTTGCATGCTGGTCGTGAAGGTTAAACATGAGTTTTCACATTATGTCAATTACGAAATTTGACAGCAAGCTGTCAAAAAGTTGCACGAATCTTTCTTAACGTTATGCTCTTATGCATAACCAATATCTTTATATATAGTATACTACTACAACAAAACATGATTATGTTTGATGCCTGGAACCGGGAAAAAATATTGGTAGATAATATAATCAGAGTTTACATTTTACAGAGAAAGGGATATTAATTTTAAAATGATTAACTCACCCATACTCTTGTGTAATTTTGCGAACTGTACAATTTACATATATCTTTATTTATAACATTGGTTGATTGCATGTCGGGTCGGTTAAAAAAACAAGTTGCTTTTCATGCCTATCCAGATTTGAGAAAATTTAAATCTTCTTTCATATAAGCCATTAACAATTTTCATGATATAAATTTCCATTTATTCGTTAAAAAAAATTATTATTTCGATTTAAGTCTTACAGTAGTAAAATCAGAGTTGAATCCAAAGACTTTGGCGTTTCCGCAAATATTGATATAAATTGCTTAACATTCTGATAGTGATTAAAGTGTTTTAAATTAGTTATTTTTGGGATCAATGCAGCCCTCGAACAGCCTCCCAATGGATTTTCGTTTCATTCCATATTTGGCATTTTAATGTTTTGACATATTCTAGTTACAATACAAAAACATCTCAGTCTGTGAGTAATGTTAGCATGCAAACTTCAAACATTTAAGAATTGCGGGTTGCATAAACCTCTAGACGGACATATTTAGATATTCTTAATTCTTATTATAAACACTAGGTACCTCAGTCTGTCAGTCACAATAATTCCCAGCAGGTGTCAACCATTGTCGCTAATAATTGTCGCTAGCTGCTCTGCATCCGACCTAACGCCAAAAAAATGTTGCTAGCATGCGGGTAATTTACAGACAAGCCGAAGGTTTCGGGAGAACAACTAGTTTATATAGTTTTAAATTGAATCATGTTTGGTATTTTTTGTTGTTGTTGTTGAAATTATAACTTGTGAAAAATATTATAAATATGTAAGAATGAATGAATTGAATTACTGATTGGAAAAAGGGAATAAGTGCATCAGACCTAAGTTTTCAATAACGCTAAAAAACCTTCTAGAGGCGTTGTTTGTATTTGTTGCAAAAAGTGTATAATTGATTACTTGTAGCAAAACAACTAACAAACACTAAGACAACAAGAAGAATCTTGTATTGCAGCCCTGGAGTTGGTTAGAAAAGCTTAAAAATGGAAAAAATATTCCCTTTTCCAATCAATTAAAGTTGGGTGCAATTGTAATTGTGTGTAGGGTATGTAATGTGCAGTTTGATAGAAAGCTATGAAAATGTACATGTTGAATGCAATGTTGTATGTTAATCTTGGATATATGTATTCGAACTATCACGCATGTTAGGCTTCTAACACTGTTATTGTCACCGTTCGTTTTTTTTTTTTTTTTTTTTTTTTTGGTAAAGCACATGTTATTCGTACAGCAAGAAAATTAATACAATAGACAGCTGAAAAAATACGTAGCAAAATACCTTGTCACAGTAGAATGGGTTTACATAGGGTCCTATCCGTCTGCATCTTCGTCTTCTACAGTTTCTTGATCAGTGGTTTTCCATGAACAAATCATCCTATAAAACTGTTTGTATTGGTCAGGTATGTATTTGATGATTTGGGAAGAATCGTTGATCTTTTTCTGATTGATCGAGACTTACCAATCGTATGCCTTTGACGTTGGCAGTGCAACGTTTGTGACATTACTTTTGAGTAATCGAAAAATATCAGTTCTTAGTCCATTGAAAAACTTATGAGCTTGGACATAACCTGGAGATTCTGCTTTGTAAACAGTGTCTCTATTTACTTACTTGGAATTTCACTGTTTTGTCCACAATGCTACCTGAAGATTTCTAAAGCGGTTACCACCAATGTTTAAAATCTAAGATTTCTTCATTGACAACTTCGTAAACCTGAAATGGAGGATCAGTATTTGTTGCATTCGTAATCATGTGGTTATACTGTGCTGGTAAATAAGTGCGATTGTGTCGTTTGAGTTCTGGTTTGATTACAGCAAAATTTCGGTCACATGGTAAAAACTGTGACCTCTGACAGGCAAATATTGGTGTATAGTGGGAACCGTTATGATACGGTCAGACTGAAAAGCATTCATGTCATTGAATGATTGCAGTTTTGACCACCACTTGTATCACTGAAAACATGTAAATCTGTAACTGATTGGGGCAAAAAGTTCTCCATAGATTGTGCAATGCAAAAAGAAAGCGAAGTATCGTAACGAAAGCACAGGGCTCTGGTGGTTGTCTACTTACACACAGTCTCACAGTTGTGGTCGTGTCCTGTAGTGACTGTAAGAAGGAAATAAGAAACGTAGTTATTCCCTTTCTCTAATCAGCAAGAGATTTTGCCTTCTACATTGGTCACATAGAGTTGCCCAAACATTCCAATTTTCTACTCAACGATGCAACTATCTTAAAGGAACACATCTGCTATCTCAGGTTAAAATCGCAAAAAATTGTACTTATTCCCTTTTTCCAATCAGTGGTTCAATTAAGTAATAGAGTGATTGATTTATACTTACATCCTTTGTCAGTAACAAAGTTACACAGAACATAACCCACGATTTAAAATGCAATCTAAACCATTATAGTACGTTTCGATTTCCCCCGTCTGAAATCAAACTCAGAACCTCTTGCACCAAAGCCATGCGCTCTAGCCATTAGACCAGTAACAGGGAAGGCAAAATTAAATATATATATATATGAACTTACTGAATCTAATATTATTTTCTTTGAGGAATAAAATTTCAGTTTTCAAACTGTTTCGAAATTTATCTTGTTTGTAATACAATATTTGAACACTTAAGTATTAGTTGTAAATTGTGATACAAAATTCACATAATCTGAATCTGAATGATTGAATATAAATTTGAAACATAAAATACGTGAAGATATGAAAGGGCTGGGTATAATACTATTTAAAAATTATATTGATATTTTCACCTCCCACAACTACTCACCACCTCACTCAGGCTAAAAAGAAAAGACGAATGATTAAATGAAAGTGAATGATTACCAAAGAATTGTTGGAATGAGATTGTGGGAGGAAACGAAAGAACCTCGAGAAACTCACAAACACAATATTGTCCACTACAACCAATCAGATGACCTGGGATCTAATAGTATTAGTCAGAGTTTGAGTAGATAAGTAAGAGAGATTCGGGTTTAACTCCCCACTCAATACTTTTAACACTTTGAGATGTCACACTTTAGTCTCCTCTTTTGAGGTAACCACACAAAGAGGTATGAATAGCAGTCGAAGAAGATTGAGGATTGACAAAGACAATGATGACACAGATAAAAAGAACATCAATAATGAGAAGATTTCCAAGGGCTTGCTTGATAATGGAAGTTAAGATAATCTTATCACTTAGCCTTAACCAATGGAAATCAAAGCAGCCTGATAACCTAGCCTTGACTAATGGTAGAGTCGATTTGTTTCTTCAGGATTTCCAAGGGCTTGCTTGACAATGGAAGTCAAGATAACCTTATCACTTAGCCTTAACCAATGGAAATCAAAGCAACCTGATAACCTAGCCTTGACAAATGGTAGAGTCGATTTGTTTCTTCAGGATTTCCATGAGCTTGCTTGATAATGGAAGTCAAGATAACCTTATTACTTAGCCTTAACCAATGGAAATCAAAGCAACCTGATAACCTATCCTTGACTAATGGTAGAGTCGATTTGTTTCTTCAGGATTTCCAAGGGCTTGCTTGACAATGAAAATCAAGATAACCTTATCACTTAGCCTTAACCAATGGAAATCAAAGCAACCTGATAACCTAGCCTTGACTAATGGTAGAGTCGATTTGTTTCTTCAGGATTTCCATGAGCTTGCTTGATAATGGAAGTCAAGATAACCTTATTACTTAGCCTTAACCAATGGAAATCAAAGCAACCTGATAACCTAGCCTTGACTAATGGTAGAGTCGATTTGTTTCTTCAGGATTTCCAAGGGCTTGCTTGACAATGGAAGTCAAGATAACCTTATCACTTAGCCTTAACCAATGGAAATCAAAGCAACCTGATAACCTAGCCTTGACTAATGGTAGAGTCGATTTGTTTCTTCAGGATTTCCAAGGGCTTGCTTGACAATGAAAATCAAGATAACCTTATCACTTAGCCTTAACCAATGGAAATCAAAGCAACCTGATAACCTATCCTTGACTAATGGTAGAGTCGATTTGTTTCTTCAGGATTTCCATGAGCTTGCTTGATAATGGAAGTCAAGATAACCTTATCACTTAGCCTTAACCAATGGAAATCAAAGCAACCTGATAATCTAGCCTTGACTAATGGTAGAGTCGATTTGTTTCTTCAGGATTTCCATGAGCTTGCTTGATAATGGAAGTCAAGATAACCTTATCACTTAGCCTTAACCAATGGAAATCAAAGCAACCTGATAACCTAGCCTTGACTAATGGTAGAGTCGATTTGTTTCTTCAGGATTTCCAAGGGCTTGCTTGACAATGAAAATCAAGATAACCTTATCACTTAGCCTTAACCAATGGAAATCAAAGCAACCTGATAACCTAGCCTTGACTAATGGTAGAGTCGATTTGTTTCTTCAGGATTTCCATGAGCTTGCTTGATAATGGAAGTCAAGATAACCTTATTACTTAGCCTTAACCAATGGAAATCAAAGCAACCTGATAACCTAGCCTTGACTAATGGTAGAGTCGATTTGTTTCTTCAGGATTTCCAAGGGCTTGCTTGACAATGGAAGTCAAGATAACCTTATCACTTAGCCTTAACCAATGGAAATCAAAGCAACCTGATAACCTAGCCTTGACTAATGGTAGAGTCGATTTGTTTCTTCAGGATTTCCAAGGGCTTGCTTGACAATGGAAGTCAAGATAACCTTATTACTTAGCCTTAACCAATGGAAATCAAAGCAACCTGATAACCTAGCCTTGACTAATGGTAGAGTCGATTTGTTTCTTCAGGATTTCCAAGAGCTTGCTTGATAATGAAAGTCAAGTTAACCTTATCACTTAGCCTTAACCAATGGAAATCAAAGCAACCTGATAACCTAGCCTTGACTAATGGTAGAGTCGATTTGTTTCTTCAGGATTTCCATGAGCTTGCTTGATAATGGAAGTCAAGATAACCTTATCACTTAGCCTTAACCAATGGAAATCAAAGCAACCTGATAATCTAGCCTTGACTAATGGTAGAGTCGATTTGTTTCTTCAGGATTTCCATGAGCTTGCTTGATAATGGAAGTCAATATAACCTTATCACTTAGCCTTAACCAATGGAAATCAAAGCAACCTGATAACCTAGCCTTGACTAATGGTAGAGTCGATTTGTTTCTTCAGGATTTCCAAGGGCTTGCCTGACAATGGAAGTCAAGATAACCTTATCACTTAGCCTTAACCAATGGAAATCAAAGCAACCTGATAGCCTAGCCTTGACTAATGGTAGAGTCGATTTGTTTCTTCAGGATTTCCAGGAGCTTGCTTGATAATGGAAGTCAAGATAACCTTATCACTTAGCCTTAACCAATGGAAATCAAAGCAACCTGATAACCTATCCTTGACTAATGGTAGAGTCGATTTGTTTCTTCAGGATTTCCATGAGCTTGCTTGATAATGGAAGTCAAGATAACCTTATTACTTAGCCTTAACCAATGGAAATCAAAGCAACCTGATAACCTTGCCTTGACTAATGGTAGAGTCGATTTGTTTCTTCAGGATTTCCATGGGCTTGCTTGATAATGGAAGTCAAGATAACCTTATCACTTAGCCTTAACTATTGGAAATCAAAGCAATCTGATAGCCTAGCCTTAACTAAAGGTAGAAAAATGAAATGAAATTTTCAAGTTTTACGTCCCACGTTTATGCCGGATAGGCTAAAGGTGACGGTGATGATGAGAGATGAGTGAAATGGTGGAATAAAGAACGTGGGAGGAAACGGGAGAAACCAGAGCAAACTCACGAGCACAGTGTTTGTCCACCACAAAGTCCACACGGCGCCAGCTGGGATCGAACCAGGGACCTCAAGCACCTGAGGTGAACGCTCTACCACTGAGCCACCGCGCCCCCTAACTAATCGTAGAGTCGATTATTTCTTCAGGATTTCCAAGGGCCTGCTTGATAATGGAAATCAAGATAATCTTATCACTTAGCCTTAACTAAAGGAAATCAAAGCAACTGATAACCTATCCTTAACTAATGGAAACCAACATAGCCTTATCATCCTAGCGTTACCTAATTGAAATCAAGATAATCTTATCACTTAGCCTCACCTTAATATAAATTGTTTACCATAAGCCAGTGTCACCAACAGTGTAGCTTGTCCACGTGCAAGATACTGTCATCAAGCTGTCATTAAATTAAACTCATCAGTAATTAATATATAACTAAATAACATAAAACGTCCAAATAGAAATTTATAGTAGCACGATCTTTAGTTGTTTTTTTTCAATGGTTGAGGTTTCGCAATGTACTATTCTCCTTGGGATAACCCTTTGGTCCGTAGCTGAGGGAAGTCAGTAGGATCAGACACCCTGTGACCATCTTCAGCACGCGGAAACTTAGTTCTTTGATAAACTCGTTAGCCCCCTAGATAATTTGAGTCGGTCCCCTGATAATCCTAGATAATTTGAGTTTATGACTGGTTTAGTAATGTGTTTTGTGTTTCATATAGTAAGACAATTTAGATTGATTGATATTTTGTAAAATATTTTGATCATTTTTATGCAGCCTAAAGTACAGAGTGGCCCAAAAGTAGGTATGCAGTCCTGCATTGATCCTCAAGTTTGACATTTTAGTTTATTAAGATAATTAGTTCTGTTCCAAGCTAGAAGTATGAGTGAAAAGAGAATAAGAACAAATAATAAAGAAAATAAGTCACTACCTGCATGGATAACAATAAGTAAACTATATAAAATGCCATAAGCAGGTCAGTACGGGACTGTATACCTAATTTCGGGGCACCCTATATACTGAATCTAAAGTCTAGTATGTATCTAAGCCCTTTCCTTAGAAAATAAAATTTTAATAGATATTCTTTATATTTTCGAACTTTATTACTATGAAATTAAACGACAATTTGTCACTTTTACGTCCCACGATTATGCTTTTTACAGAATACTGAAAGAGACGGATAATTAATAAAAATGGGTGGCTATGAAAGAAATGGTGAAAAGACAATGTGCAAGGAAACGAGAAAACTTAAAAAAAAAAAAAAAAGACATGCATATTATATTGTCCACCGTAAACTCACTCTCCGATTAATTCATTCAAGAAATTTTATTTTCCAAAATATGTTTTTTTTTTTTTTTTTTTTTAATGTGACAACCTTGAAAGATTTAATATTTTGATATTTTGAAATCAATCTGCAACTTAGAAGCATATAGGCCTAATTATAATAATGTTCTTAAATATACAGCGTGTCCATAAATGTTTACCCCTGATTTCAGGATTATACAACAATTATATTTATAACTAACGTTGCTTTTTTTATTATTACAGGTCTACTTGGGAACAAATTAAGTTTTTGCATAGTTGTGTGGCATTCGCCATAAGGTGTGCTATGTGAGATATATCGTAAAAATGGCCCATTGGCCAATTTTTCTTCCTTGAAAGTAACGTCGAATGTAACTGGTTATGTTTACCTAGACATGCTAGTGAATTATGCCGTTTCCCAGCTGCAGGATATGGAAGACAGTCACCTTTTAGCAAGATGGCGCTACATTGGGCTCATGAAGTCCGCGATTTTCTTAATGAAACCTTCCCCAACAGATGGGTTGGCAGAGATGGTCCAATTCCATGGCCTCCGAGAATACCTGACGTTACCCATAGCAGTTCCTGATATTGTGACCTCGCAACAAGGCATCAGAGATGTCATTGACACAATTACACCAGACACGTTCCAGAATGTGTAACAGGAGATTGAATGCCTGCCTTGGTATTTTGCGCGTTGCCAGGGGTGCACATGTTGAAGTATATTAACTGTATATTAAATGTTTATGTATGGTTCAAAACTTAATGAGTAGAAGCACATGTTCCATTTGCTGTATCCTATTAAGAGTTACATCGTTTTGTTAGCAGAGTAAAGATTTATGGACACCCGGTATACTTAGGCGTAGGTCCTACAGATGAAGAAGACGGATCTTGGAAAGCTCATATTTATTAAAATATAAAATTACGCATAAACACTCTTTGGACACTAAATGTGTATTTTTTTTTCACATTATCAGCTTCTAAGCATTGGCCTTCACAAGCATTATGTATAGACAAACAGAACGTAATAGAAAATATAGTAATAAATGAATACACAAGCAGACTGTCAAGTGTCCACTCCTGCATAAATTTTTGTTGCATTCAGTTGCTCAAGGGATAACTATAAACAAGGAAGTAATTTATACATCACGCAACAATACTTCGTCATTGTCAAGGTATTAGCATACTTGTTTTTAATTTTAGACTTTTTAAATATAGCGTATATCAGTCTAAATGATTACGAGACGTTTCGTGCAATAGTCAATAAAAGCATAAACTAGGTTTTCTTTCTTCTTTTTACTGTTGTGTTCTCACAGCTATCGTCTAGTGTTGTGGATCCCAACCTTTTTTCACAGACGACACACTTTACCGAACCTCCACGGTATCATGACACATTTGTTTAATATTTTATTATTAATAGTAATAAATTATAATAGTTTTAAGTCTATTAAGTTTTTATGAAGTAGTGACTCTATGTATTATTGAGCATTGTTAGTGCTGCTAGAGACGTTGAATGATCTCAAAATTGGTTTTAATTAATTATTAAATGTTTCATGATTTTTAAACCTTAGAATTTCGCCTACATACCCTATGTGACTATGTGCGAAACACAGGTTGGGAACCACTCGTTTAGTTGTTGGGTTATTCAAAACTTCGCCGTGTACTTAAGGTTAGTGTAAAGGGACAAGTTTTGCAGATAGATGTCACTTCAGTCTTCGTATCTCTCTCTCATGTTTTTTTTTTTTTTTTTTTTTTTACCTTTAACGAAAATTTACAATTTATTTTATAAATTTCAACCTAGAGACTTCAAATTTTTAGAGAAGGAACTTCATAACCTATTAAAGGGAACAATCCGTGCCGATTTTTTATTTAGAATTTTCTTCATTGTTGAAACAATTCCATTGTTAAAGGTTTGGATATCCATTTCAACAATCAAGCTATTTCAACAATGAAGAAAATTCTAAATAAAAAATCGAAATAGTCAAACAGGTGTAGTTTGATATATCAGACTAATAAGTCAGCACTAAGGTTGATAAAAAATAATTTGTATATTTCACATTAGAGTAGTGATTTAAAGAACTTTTTTTTTTATTTGTCGAATAATTATTTGAAGATTACTCATTTACTTGATATGTGTTTCTTCCAATTTTAACAGCACTAGGCCTAATAAACTTTAATATTAGATGTTTGTTTCAATCTGGTCGTTGACCAGGGCCTGCAACGACAGAAGAAATTATTAGACTGGTGCGAGTGAAATGCCTATTATTTGACGTGTGATGGAAAACTCACCTTAGCACACATAGAATGGATAGGGTCAAACATCACGAACTCAATACGTGTCCGACAAACAGGCTAGAACACCCAGACAGGTAAAAGACGCTGCATTGTCGAACAGGTCGTATGAAAGTGCTTCAGAGAGAAAACAATTGAAACTGATTTCTCTTCGCACGTGTAACATGGAATATTCCGCACAGTAAGCCACGAGAACCACCTTCAACATGCTCTTATTATGCTTTAAAACTTTGAAATTAAAACAGTTTATTTGGACCAGGAATGGTGAATGAACGTAATATGCTGCTGGCTTGAGAATATCTCATTTCGATGACACTTTGTTAGAAAGCGATCCCCATGGGCAACGAGTAATAATATGCTGAAATAGCTCTGAACAAACTTCGAGGGAAACATGTTCCTGGTATTGTATAAACTTGCACGCAAGCATCCACCGATGCTAAACAGATATAGTTTTCTAATGATGGCGTTGAAATTCATGCTAACATGAGTAGTGAGGGGTCACTTGAGGAAACTCGCATCTGATTGGCTGTAGGACGTCACATGACCTGATCACGTAATATGATGTCACAGCAGTCAATGTCTTTTTGGTTCACCCTCCCAAAATTTTGGGAGGGGTACATAGGACGGCGTCCCTTAATTTTCAGAAGTTGCCAAACCAAAATTTGAAATGGGAATATCGTACCAGGGTATGTGCCTCGATAAGTTTGGTTGATCCATCTCGTTCCTTTCTACGGAATTGCCAAAAATTCAAATTTTACAGCTTTTTGACATATTTTATCCTCTGATAATACTTTATTGCATAATATGGCTATAGGGGTGAGTATAAGGGTCCAATTTATTTCGTAAGATAGGGGCATAATGAAGCACTCCTCTCAAATTTCGGGATTGGTACATTGGTTCTCCCATTAAACTTGGGAATTGTCAAGAACTAAATATTGGGTAATAGTTCTTTACGGCTCAAATATAAAGGTAACCAAGAAAGTTCTGCCGCCTTTTCACCCACCACTTTCGAACATTCATATGCCACCTAAGAGTACCTGGAAGATCAAAAGTAGTCCCCATCAGCATCGACGACCTACTGCTAACGTTCTGGAAGGCCATGGATTCCATCGCGGTAGAACTTGATGGGCTGTGAAGCGAAGAAGGTATCGAGTACATTTTGCACCTCTACTAGGAAGTTAAACTGGCGTCCTCTAAGGTGATTGTCCAAGGAATGGAGCAAGTGATAATCGGACGGTGCAATTGTAATGTGCCATTACAATCAAGGAATGAAATTTTTGCTTGGAGGGACCCAATATTTTTCGAACGTACCGCGTACTGTAAATTTTTCAACACAATTTTCGGTCTATGCATTAAATTCGTTTGTTCTTTACTCAAACCAAAATTAATGTGGGAGCTTCGGAATAATCTAGGAAGAATTGTACCGTGTTATGCAAAAGTGAACTAAGCGCCAAATTTTGAAAATCCACGTAAATGCGACGATTGGTTCCTGATAAGCATTAGAACGTTTTGCACAATCGAAAAGAGAGGGAAACCAACACCTTTCCAAAAAAAGAAACATAATTTCACTTTTGATTACGGCTACACTAATGCTGGACATCAACCTTTAAACGTAATTTTCTCAAAAGTATGAAAGTGGCGCTTAGTTCGTTTTCGCATGACACGGTACAATTATATTTCGGGGAATAATTTCTTATTTATATATTATTTCATTATAAACTCTGTATATGGGCATTTCAAATGGATGATTATTGAAATTATACACCTTAATGCGATACAAAAACATAGGCCCGCAATTGGACAGAAATTCCTAATATTATCCACCAATCTGTTTGTCAGAATAACTTAGACCCCCTTCTTCCCTCTGAGATGCCCATATTTTTCTGACGCCTTAGTATTATGGCGCGTCACCATGACTTTCTACTTGGGACATTTGACACAAGACCAGTCTGTGTCCACTCTTGGAAAATTCGGAATCTCGACGGTAAAAAGCAGTAGAATTCAAGTAACTATGTATAAACTAGTAAGTGAACAAACAGTATGGAAGCTGAATTCAGTCCCGAACGTTAAAGATTTTGTAGTGAAATTAGTTTGAAAATCTAAAATATAGAATTCCGTTCAGCAGATGCCATGACCGCCATATTGGACAATACCCACATCTCAGGACAGGAGTAAAGTGATTAATAATGCATTGATTTTAGCTGTTGTGAATCCTCAAAATTTAAGAGTCAGTGATTTAAAACGTTTAAAATATTTCCTTTCACTCTCCCAAGTTAAGGTAGGTTACGATAGGCCTGTCCTGTATATGTAGTATATGTTATTCTTTATTATTATTATTATTATTATTATTATTATTATTATTATTATTATTATTATTATTATTATTATTAACATGGAGGTATTCGTAAGCTTCTTTATAGTTAAGTTGAATTTCGTAATGCCGACAGTGCATTGTCGTGTAATTATTTATCTCTTTTGGTCAGTTTAAATGGGTAAATTAATTCGCAATGCAAATTCATACTAATTCCGTACCTTAACTACATATTATATTGCTTATGGTTAACTACGACCGAATATAAAGCGTGTTTAATAGTGCACAGTATGTTTTCGTGCTACCAATGCCATCTCGTGTCGGGCTATGAACTACTAGCTGTTAGTGTTTTGTAGCAAAAAAGCCGGCTTTTTTGAATCGATGGTTTTTTTCACATAAAAAGCCGGCTTTTTTGGGAAAAAAACGAGAATTTTGGAAATTTTGGCTTTTTTCAACTTCATGATTTTTCTATCTAAATAGCTTTCTTATAGTATATTCTATAGTTAGATAAGAATTCCATGACCTGAATGTCATATTTCGCTCTGAAATTCACCATCAAGGTGGATGGAGCACATGTTTTACGAATTAAAGCTAACATGAAGAATGTAGTATTTGAGGGTAATTTTAGAGGCTATTTAACTTTATTTTAACTTTTGAGTTATCGACATCTTTTTTCTTCTCTAGTTTGTCATCCGTGTTTCATTTCTAAGAGCTTTTAGTACTCTAGCTTCTAGCGCAAAAGTTAAACTTGCCCGTTTTTCTATTTATCCGTCAAAGCGTACGTTTTTCAATATATCCGTCAAACCGTACTTCCACATTTCTATTATACTGTAGCTGTGAAGTGATTTAGCATTAATTTTTCGGACACAACCTTGAATACCAATTTATACAAATAATCAGTAGCGGATTTAGAAAAGTACTTTAGGAGGGGTTTTTCTGATTGTTTCGTTTCCTAAAAAGTCCTAATTTTATTTGGGAAGTGGTTGAAGTTTATGTGTACAGGCATAACTAATATTTCGCTTCGTTTATATGTTTAGCAATAATCTTCCGGATACAACTTTAAAAATCATTTTATACTGAGAATCAGTGGCGGATTTAGAAACGTATTTTGGGAAGGGATTCTTACTAATGTTTAGTTTTTTTTAAACATTCGTAATTTTTATTTGACGGGAGCTTAAAGTTTATGAGTAACGGCATAAATAATAGATATTTCGTTTGTTGCAGACATTCCGTAACTTTGGGGAACGGTCTTCAGTCCGAAAGACCGCCCCCCTAACCTTCGCAAAACCGTCACTGCTGGTAATTAGTAATAATAACGATTTAAAAACAATAAAAAAGGAAGTCGCCCAACTCACAGTACACGCACTATTTCTACATTCACAGATGGAATGAAGAAAAGCTTTGTCAGAATGGTCGAATGCTGGTTGAATCCCGGACTTCCCGATAGAAGCTCAAAAGCTAATCACTCAGTCATGTTTGTTGTGCAGTTGTATTTAGCTTAACTTAAATATATTCCGTAGTCTTTTTTTTTGGGGGGGGGAGAGTTCCGTAATGATATGTTGAATCCCTCTTGTTAAAAATTCAGAAAACTTGAGGATTGGGTAAACTGTGATGGTGGTTCTATAAAACTTAACTGTAGAATTTCAAGAATATACAGAACCAAAAGCTCTAGATGTTCAGCCTTTAAGTGTATCATATAAATCTAAGTATTTCTCTTATGTTTTATTTTAATTTTATATTGTTTCAAAAAGAGGGTATGGAATATTTTGAAGTAAAAATACTACATACTATTTTGCTAGTTATTTGTGTATTCTTTAAAAAGAAGTGTTTACTTTTAGGGTTGGCTGGTTAACACCAACTTTTTTTTTAATGACTGGTTTAAACCACAAAAATAAAAAGAATGAAAAATGCGAATCGTGTGAACTTCATGGTGACGTTTCCAGATATCAAACCACCTGCAATAGTTTTATTTCCCTTTCACCTTTTAATCAAGGTGTCCCATGTTCAATTCTCGGTCGAACCACAACCCTTCTTTCATGCGTAAGCCAAGTAGTGGTTCGGATGTCAGTTTAAGCGAAAGTCTTCTCCTTGATAACCTCGGTATTTCGTAAGGATGTTAAGCCTAAATATACGAAACAAACCAAATTGTATATTTCTGCATGCCTAAATGCGTGTTGTTTTATAAAGAAGCCAATATTGCTTAAATATATTGATAGAAATTGGCAAAATGTATCGATTGCCTACGTAGCTTCCAACATTAGCTTGGATTGGACTTTCAATGATATCTACGTACCGGTACTAAATTTGTAATTTAATACCTCAGTTTTAGCGTACTGATTATGGTACGTTGACCTTTAAATTTTATATGCAAAGCAATAACAGGATTTTCCCGTTATTGTCTTACATTTCAAGTAATGACGGGATTTTCCCAATGGCTAGGGCGGGAGATTCTGAACTTAAGAAATTTACTGACCGCACTTCTTTAAGCTTATGGGAGTTCTTCCGGCATAACCCCGCTGTTGCATAATAACATCAAGGCGAAACAAACTTATTTCTGTGAATATGTAATATAAATACATAAAGCAAAAAATCTAATTCAAAAAAGCCTGGTTTAAACCAAAAAAGCCTGGTTTAAAACATCCCCCAAAAAACGGGTTTTCGGCATTTTCAAAAACAACCACGGTTCTTGCCAACTCTGCTTACTTTTGTATATAGGAGGTTAAAAAATTCTTATTATATACATTGGTTAATCCTGTGGAATTCATAATGTAAATATGTTGAAGAAAAATTGTTTGAAATATTTTTTCGAAATTCATAGTTTATTTTCGATGTTTTATATTATTATCAGCATCAACCACTAATTAAATGATTTTTTGTGTTATAGAGAAGCGATACAAAGTCTGTTTTATCAATTTAAAGCAGTATTTTGAAAAAAGCCCAAAATTTCCCAAGCAAAAAGCAAAGCAGAAAAAACCGAGTTTTTTTTCAAAAAAGCCGGTTTTTTTCCGAGCCCTTGCATCTCTAGTTTTGTTACTCAGAAACTTAAGGATCTAATCCACCCGAAAATTATCCTTCTTTTGTAATTATTACTGAATGAATATTAGTTCTGGTCCATATGAATAGAGATGCAGACGAATAACATAATTTAGCTTCTCTGAAAAGCACAATCATTTATATAGTCAGGCAATCAAATTATTAACAAAATCAAACATTGCGTTTATCCTTAAACTGAAGTTTGTCTATATGGCATTATTATGTTGCTAGACTGTAATTTCAAATTCTCTCTCTTCGTTGCTTTCTGTGAACGATCGCATTGTTGACACTTTAAAAATATAATTGCATTCAGTTAAGAGGATAGTTAATGATATTGAATTCTCGTTGCATATAAAAAAATAATATGAAGCCGTAAAGTGTAAATATTCTTTAGTATGTACTGAAAGACTCTAATATCAGTTCATACAAATTCATGCGTATTGATTAGTGTACTATAGTAGTTTGTTGATTTTAATAGATATAATGAGACTGTTTTGAACAGTCTAGGGCCGAAAGATGGAATAGGGTGTCTATAAAGAAGTTTATGTTATAAATCAGAATAAATATAAATGAATAAAGATAGTGATAATATATATTGTAGTGTGAATAAATAATAGGACACCGGTGCATATATGTGCCCAGTTGTAATTTTTACCACAAGGTATTGATTGTATATATATAATAGATGCTTAGCACATTAACCATTAAGTCAGGATTTTGTGAAGATAGTGTGTCATGTGAAAATGATGGATTCTATTTTCCCTTCGTAGCTCAACATTTAATAGTAATCAGACATACTAACTGATCATCCAGTCTGATGATGTGAATAGTGGTCATGTAGCAAATGATTCCGGATTGTTTTCAATTAATCACAGAACATAATAGCTGTTTGCGGAGTTGGTACAGTTTAAATATATGCGTTCAGCTTACATTTGCGATATTACTCTGCAACTTTGATTTTTTTTTCAGTAACCTGATTAAGCCAAGTTCACGACTGATCGCGGAAGCGACGAAGTGGATAATATCAAATAATATAGAAAATTTATTACAGTAGAATCTGGTTATACCGTACCAGAGCGTCCAAAGTCCCCAATGTCCATGAATTTTCATTTCTTCCACTTCTAGTAGATATAGTGATCTGAAATTAGTTAACGCCTCAAGATGTAGCGAATCTTGTGGACTGGGAGAGACCAGTAAGAATTTGACAAACAACTTACTAGTACAAAATATTTATATTTTTTTTAATTTTGGCAAATCCATGTTAGAAGTTTTCTATTTATTTATTTTATTCTAGTTTTCCATACTTTACTCGGAACTTTTGTCAGTTTCTGAGGGGTCGGATAATTTTTTAATTACAAATTCCAAATTGGAGACGCCACCAACCTTCCGGTTAGACCGACCGTAATCTGAGTGAATTGGTACCGGAAACGGTTAATAGTCAATCATTCCACAGGGCTTATTCCTTGTGGGATGGTTGCCTAGAAGGCACGGACTCGTATTTAGGCAGTCAATGACACCGTTGGGCCACGCATTTTAGTAAGCCATCTTTTTCGACATATGAAAGTATATTTGGCTGTGAATTGTTATATGTTTAAATTCGACCACTTATCTTTGTAATATTTCTGGAAGAAAATTTCCGCTCACTAAAAACTAACTGGAGATGAATTCAAGTATACAATTGTCAGAAGCTTGCAAATTAATTATAATAATTCATACTTAGGACTATTAACATATATTTCAGATGTAGGACTAATTAATGGGTTTAGAAGTTTACTATTTACCGGTGTTCAAATATGTGAAGTCTATGTGGGAACATTAGAGTGCAAAAATTGTTTTCTTTACGATTCTCTCTCTCCCTACATTTCCATTGTTATGATATCGCACCCTGGAATTCAGTAATAATAATAATAATAATAATAATAATAATAATAATAATAATAATAATAATAATAATAATAATAATAATAATAATAATAATAATAATAATTTAACACATATTGCATCATTGTTTTACAGCTAAATGTTCAGACGTCATATCTGCATATTTCTTGACTTCAAAACGAAATTTATGACAGGGTTATGGTCTTGAACCAATTCACCTGAAGGTTTGAAACATGCAACAAAGCGTTGATACATTTTTGTAATTTGATTCATGTGTTCTAACGTCATATTCGCACATTTTGTGTCTTCAAAGTAAACCTTATATATTTAGACCTTGAAACCTAATAGATAATAATTAAAACTAATTGATATACAACAACAACTTTACAATTAAATCCTTAGGGTTTGTAGACATCATTGTAGACAGTCTAAGATTATTGGTGGAAAGATGTCTTTGATGAAATCTGATTGGTTAATCCTTGGTCATACTTTGAACTTTAAAATTTGAAGTCACTATTCATAGTCTAAGGTCATTGGTGAAAGTCGAATAATTGAAAGCGGTTTATTTTTTAAGTGAATAGTTAAAAACAGGATAAAATTTAACGGTAAACAGTCACAATTCAAAGCCTAAAGTTATTGGTGAAAATATATCATTGATGTAATTTGATTAGCTGCTCACTGTATCTGATAGATTCAAAATTTCTAACTTGAAATCGAAATTTACGACATGAACCTTGATAGGCAATTATTAAAACCGATTGATGTACTCTCCGCATCAAAAAATTGCGACAGCTGACGCCGTGCAGTTAGACCACCCAATATACACCTTCTTATTCCATAATCGTGTCAGGTAGAATAACCCCTCTCTCTCCTCCTTTCTTCTCTCCAACAATATTAAAATTAGCTAACAACATGAACGTAATTCTAATTTCAAACTACAAAATGTATTAGTTTCGATAAAATGAAATAACAAAACCGAGACGAAACAGGATTCATAAGTTGATGTAAGGAGAAACTGAAACACACGCCGTGAAAAATAGAAATCAATCTATGTCTATTACACAGAGATTCCGAAATGAGGCAGAGAGAGAGAGAGAGAGAGAGAGAGAGAGAGAGAGAGAGAGAGAAAGAGAGTGAGAGTGAGAGAGAGAAGAGGGGAGAAGAAGGAAACGAAAAGGGAGTATAGATAAAAATGTGGAATTTAAACGTAGTAAGAAAAGAACCTAACATTATAAAGTTCCGTTTCCAGATATCCAACAGTAATATAGAAATAACGTTTGTTTTTACATACTTTTTCAGAACTATTCGAATATATAGAGAATGCTTTAAACATTCATTAAGTCAATTTCATAAAGGATAGCATACTGAATTTCCACTAGAACTGTAGATCTCCTAGACACAACTAGGATAATATCAAAAAATCTAACACATGTGCTTTGTTTCCGCGTGGTTTGATTGCAAATTCGGTAGTGTTCATTGGACGTACTGATCCAAAATGCATTTTAATAAACCCAGTAGGTAGCGTTGGTCATATCCTCTATTTCGGACTACTAATGCAAAATGAAAGAAAGGAAAGAAAGGAGAAAATTGAATAAGTGCTATTTTACTGCTAAATATTTTTCAGATATACCCTATATTAAAAGTCCAAACTGTATCGTAATAAAAAGTTACAAATGTTCGAAAGGAAAAATTTATGTTCCTCATGTTTCAAATTTCAACGTGAATAAAACACATTGAACTATAGGATGGAAACAATTTTTGTGTCAAACTAGTATAAATAAAATTTTGTTTTCAAATAAGCAAAGGGGTTCTAGTCTTTTCCGAAGATTTATCTGTTCCGGACATCCAGCATCGATTTCCTCTCTTGAGGATATAACGCAATTTGCACAGATACCTCAAACGAATCACCGTGTCAGTCGGATGATACTGGTTAGGTTATAGACCACCACTGGGTCGAGGATTCAAACCCGTAGTGACCCGGTAATTCGACTGCGACTCGGTAACCCAGAGGATGAAAAAGTGATTTTACTTATTCTCTTGCGTTTAAACAGTATTTCTGTCAGAGATGACCATTACTGGAGATGTTATCTCCAGACCACGAAAACACAACGCCGAAGTTGCCAGTTAATTAGGTTTTCTAGACCAGGTGTATCGGTCTCTTCCTCTGTTTTAACTTTGGAACACGCACACGCACATGAAGTGTGTGTGTGTGTGAGAGAGAGAGAGAGAGAGAGAGAGAGAGAAAGAGAGAGAGAGAGGAGGGGAGAAATGAAAGATGCAAAGACGATAGGGAAACGTCAAGGAAGAGAGAGGGGGACGAATATAAATATGAAACACACGTTTCATTGGAATTACCGCTAGTGATGCCTTCTAAGTTCTCCAATAGAAGATGAATCTCTGTTTGCAGCCATTATTTTATGCGAAAAGATCATACTACCTGATGGGGAATCGAAACAAGATTTTCCATTTGGAAGTCTAGCACTTTACCACTACACCACCGGTTGCTTTACTCAAACTGTTTTTTACAAATTGCGTAATGTTTCTTTCTGAGAACGATAACACGAAAAGTGTATACTGCAGATCAACGATGTGTTTGGAATGCCCTGGTAATTCCTTTGGCCTTTCCCAACTAACATTCGTAAATCGTCTCTATCATGATACAGGTGTTTGCTTCCACATTCTTAAGTATTGTTAGTCCAGTATGATGAATCGATTCTTCAGAATCACTTTCTAAAAATCAACTTTGGCGTGAACAGGATTTGAACCTATGTTATTATTCACAAGTCCATTACGTTACTCCTACACTATCACGACACCTTAAATTGCAAGAAAATATATTACTTACTTTAGCCCTGATCTTTGGAACGAATCGGCTTCTTCCTGTAAGGCTCCCAAAGTGCATAACGAAATTCATTTATTCGACGGCCTAGAGAGAAATTAGTGCCCATTAATAAAGCAAAAACATACAATCAGGAAAAATTACAGAAATAAAACATTTTGCACTAATTTCGTCGTGTGTGTTCAAAAGTATGTAATTAATAATAATAATAAATGTTGACATTCACAGTATAGTTGTCTATTTCCGGTACTCAGTAACTTTTTACTATTACTAAAGCGATATCGGTCATTTTCCATGAGTTTTATATATCCTCTCCCAACCCTTTATTGTGGGGCACGGCATCTGCAGTGTCATTGTTCGTCTCAGCTAGCCGGAAAACTCTGGATTCGACTCTGATATTGGTTATTTCGATCATTTTTATGTCCCCTCTCCTCCAAGTTTTGGGGCTGAATTTGAACAGCATCAGATGTGTCACTGTTAATCTCAGCAACTTCAAAAACTATAGATTTGACACTAATACCGGTTATTTTTCGTTCTTTTTTAAATGTCATTTCACCTCCAGCTCCCTTGAGTTACACCATCAAAGTGGTATGACAGAAACCATCTCAAGTTCGAACTTCATCTAGGTTGAAAATTTGATGGAGATTGGTTTGGTTGTTCAAGTCATTAAGTTTTATTTATTTGTATATATCTCCCTCTCCCATTAACGTCCCCAAGTTCTCCCGTGAAAGTGAAATGATAAAAATCATCTCAGGTCCGAACCTCATCTATGTTAAAAATTTGATCGAGATTGATCCTTTATTTCACGAGTTATAAAGTTTTATTTATTCTTTTTAACTCCTCCATCCCCTCACAACTAAGTTATATCGTCAAAGTAAATAGATAAATACCATCTTAGGCCCGAACCTCATCTATGTTGAAAATTTGATCGAGATCGGTCAGGTGGTTCAAGAGATTAAGAGCCACAAACATAAATATTTTCAATTTTATAATATAGGTTATTATTATTATTATTATTATTATTATTATTATTATTATTATTATTATTATTATTATTATTATTATTATTATTATTATTATTATCGTACTTTTGATCTTCCATGCTGAAATTACTGCATAATATGTTTTTTATTTCTGTGATTTTTCCTTGACTATGTTATTTCCTTCATAAGTGGGCACTAATTTCTCTCTAGCCTGTCGAATAAATGAATTTCTTTATACAAAGATAAGGGGTTATTGTAAGTAATATAGGGCTTGTAATTAGGCTAAATAATATCTGGGTTGAGTTTACAGGTAGTATGGTAGTGTAGGGGTAAGGTAATGGACTTATGAATAGTATAGCTATCTAACATAGGTTCAAATCCTGTTCACGCCAAAGTTGATTTTTTACAAAGTGATTATGAAGGATCGACTTATCATACTGGACTAGCAGTACGTAAGAATGTAGAAGCAAACACCTGTATCATGATAGAGACGATTTCCGAATGTTGATTGGGAAAGGCTAGGGCAATCCAAAGACATCATTGATCTGCAGTATACGCTATTCGTGTTACCATTCTCAGAAAGAACCACTACACCATTTGTTAAACAAAGTTTGGCTAAAACAATCGGTGGTGTAGTGGTAAATTGCTAGATTTCCAAATGGAAAACCTTGCTTCGGTACCCCATCAGCTAGTATGATCTTTTCGCATAAAATAATGGCTATTGGAGAAATTACAAGGTATCACTGGCGATAATTCCAATAAGCAGTGTGTGCATTCTACATCACACACTGCAACGATAAGTATGTTTCATATTTATATTCGTCCTCCCTCTCTTTCTTGATGTTTCCCTATCCTGTTATTGCATCTTTCACTTCTCCTCTCCTCTCTCTCTTTCTCTCTCTCTCTCTCTCTCTCACACACACACACACACACACACAATTCATGTGCGTGTGCATGTTCCAAAGTTAAAACGGAGGGAGAGCCCGATACATTTGGTCTGGAAAACCTAATTAACTGGGAACTTCGGCGTCGTGTTTTTCGTGCTCTGGTGTGTTGTTTAATAAGAATAGACATAAATGTATTTGAGTATAATTTAAAAATTTTAGATTCACTTTAAAAAATAAAAATATAACTATAAAGGCAATAGCAATATTCTTTCAAAGTCAGATATTTCATCAGCACAGTAAAATATTGTAAACAACTTCTAGTGAAAGGGAAAATGTCCTACCAAAACAGTATAAAAAGCCTCTTTTTCAACAACAAGTATGGATTCGGATACCTAAACTTGAATAGGCTCAACAAATTACTACAAGAATGGCAGCACACTCTCCTGGCTAAGTAAGTTGTCCTTCTTCATTTACTTACCTTAGTAAATTGTTACGATAACATTGGCTATTCTAGACAAGTTAAAATCCACTATACTACCAAATCATTAAATTACCAATCATTTAAATTTATACTTATCTCTGTAATCGTCTTTTTAATGATTCAATTAGTTTGTTATGTCCAGTGTTTTAATATTTCTGCATAAGCTACTGACACTTATATTTATGCTAGGATTGAATATTTCTTCTCTCAGTGTCTTAAAAATTAGCTTCAAGCAGAATGTGACATTTGTTTGTTGATTTATTATTCATAAATAAAATCATGTTAGCTAAATGTTCATCAAACCTTTCATTTACATACATACACAACACCCAGTAATGGAAATCTCTGAGAGAAATACTGTTTAAACGCAAAGAAATAAGTAAAATCTCTTTTTCATCCTCTGGGTTACCGAGTCTCAGTCGAATTACCGGGTCACTACGGGTTTGAATCCTCGACCCAGTGGTGGTCTATAACCTAACCAGCATCATCCGACTGACACGATGATCCGTTTGAGATCTAGCCTGTTCATTCTATCTGTGCAAATTACGTTATATCCTCAAGAGAGGAAATCGATGCTGGATGTCCGGAACAGATAAATCTTCGGAAAAGACTAGAACCCCTTTGCTTATTTGAAAACAAAATTTTATTTATACTAGTTTGACACAAAAATTGTTTCCATCCTATAGTTCAATGTGTTTTATTCACGTTGAAATTTGAAACATGAGGAACATAAATTTTTCCTTTCGAACATTTGTAACTTTTTATTACGATACAGTTTGGACTTTTAATATAGGGTATATCTGATAGAAATTTAGCAGTAAAATAGCACTTATTCAATTTTCTTCTTCTTTCTTTCGTTTTTTTCATTTTGCATTAGTAGTCTGAAATAGAGGATATGACCAACGCTACCTACTGGGTTTATTAGAATGCATTTTGGATCAGTACGTCCAATGAACACTACCGAATTTGCAATCGAACCAAGCGGAAGCAAAGCATGTGTGTTAAACTTTTGACATTATCCTAGATGTGTCTCGGATATCTATAGTTCTACTGGAAATTCAGTATGCTATCCTTTATGAAATTGACTTAATGAATGTTTAAAGCATTCTCTATATATTCGAATAGTTCTGAAAAAGTATGTAAAAACAAACGTTATTTCTATATTACTGTTGGATATCTGCAACGGAACTTTATAATGTTAGGTTCTTTTCTGACTACGTTTAAATTCCACATTTTTATCTATACTCCCTTTTCGTTTTCTTCTTCTCCCCTCTTCACTCTCTCTGTCTCATTTCTAAATCTCTGTGTAATAGACCATCGCCTGGTACGATCTCTTAGGGGACACGATTATGGGATAAGAAGGTGTATATTGGGTGTTCTAACTGCACGGCATTAGCTGTCGCTTTTTTTTTTTTTTTTTGGATGTGCAACAACGATGTTCATACTTTGATCCTTAGGGCTTGTAGACGTAACTTAAGGTCTAAGGTAATTGGTGGAAAGATATCTTTGGTGAAATGTGATTGGTTAATCCTTCATCATACTTTGAACCTTAGGATTGCTGTTTATTTCGTGAAAATGCAGTTTCCCTACTTCGTTACGGTTACTGGGATTTTGGTTTCAGTTTAAGGTTGTTTATCCTGAAATTTCCAAAATGGTTGTAAGACATCTGCTGCCGTTTGCCACTATGCTTGTGTAAGACAACATCATCTCATCTCGTACACGTGAAAAACAAATACAGGAACATTCTTAACATGGAGCCAGAGCTACATCTGAAATTATAGAATTTTGATTCATTTACTTAAGTTGGCGTCTGAAAAACATCACCCATCATATAATTAGATGTATTAAATTCATATTAGCTTTAACTGTAATGATCACATTTTCCCGAGTATATTCATTTATAACATTAGTGAGTTGCCATAAATGATACACTTAGTGCTGTAAAATCGTAATTTATCACTTCATTTTATGATACGAAAATATAAATCGTTACAGACATTGAATAACGTACTACATACTTGTATATATATATATATATATATATATGCATACGATGATATTGCTATTTTATTTATTAATGTAATTACATTAGTAACATTGCATTCAAGGATACGTACTACTATGAGCAAAATAAATGACGCGTCTCTTTATTTTCAAGTTTTTTGAAAATATCTCAGTTTTCTTTATATGTTCGAAATTTCGAAAGGTTTCCCCAGCAGGACAGGTTAATAACAAACCCGTTTTTAATATTTGTGTTAGATATTAGCTTAAAATAAAGAAATTAGAAGCAAAAAACATTAAATCGACCAAAATTACGAGAATTACCAATTCTGCTAAAGTGGGAAATTTTCAAGAACGCGAGGGAATTCTGCAGTTCAACACGAAGCAACGACATCTATGTCATTGAGAGAAACGTGGATTAGATCTACAAACTAAACTTTTAACGAAGTATTTCTAATATGTCTTATTAAGTGCATTATCTGCAAACTCCAAATATATGAATATATGCTAAGTATTAACGTAAATATAGAGCAAATAGTGGAAATTATCTATGGAAAAGGACGAATTAGAAGCACGATCGTAATGAAAAATCGTCTTTACCGGAAAGGGCTTAGTTCACGTAAGAAAACAAATAGCTCAGTTAGTTAAAACAACTAGTCTATGCCGAAGGTAGTGGGTTCGGTTCCCATGGAAGTGCTGTTGTCATTCTTATCACTATGTTATTTTATTTATTTTTTATTTGGGAAAGATTCAAATTTTAACATATGTGTAAAACTTATGACGATACCATAAAAAGAAAAAAATATGTCGTTGTCACACTTGCATTAACTAACTAACTAACTAGCTATATGGCCTATGGAACCCGTAGGTTCAATGCCGCGTTCACAAAAGCTCTCTATTGACGTCTATCCTTAGCTAACTGCATCCAGTTTCTACTTTGTATTCCAATCTCTGCGAGGTCCATCTTAATATTGTCCTCCCATCTGCGCCTAGGTCTTCCTAATGGTCGTTTTCCGATTGGTCTTCCAGTCAAGACTTTGAAAGCATCTCTACTTTCTTCCATTCTAGCTACATGACCCGCCTATCTAAGCCTCCTAGACTTGACGACCCTAACAATGTTGGGTAAATCATATAAATTATGTAGTTCCTCGTTATGAAGTTTCCGCCATTCCCCATTCCCGTTCCTCTTGGATCCAAATATTCGTCTCAGGATCTTGTTTTCAAATACTTTCAGTCTATGTTCTTCCCTCAGAGTAAATGACCATGTTTCGAAACCATACAGAACAACAGGCATGATTATCGTTTTGTATATTTTAACTTCAAATTCCTCGACAGATTTCGTGGCGATAAGAGATTTTGAACCGAATAGTAACACATATTCCCTGCTTTTAGTCGAAATTTAATTTCTCCGTGAATATGATTAACTTCTCGCACTTGCATTAGCGTCCCTAATTTTGTTTGCAAACAGTTTCGTAATTATTTCCCCTGTGCTCACTGCTCACTATATGCTGCTTGCGCATAACGAATGTTTCCCAGTAAATGTTAATTCTAATTTGGAGGATTTTATCAAGTTTCACAATATTTCTCACTAGCTAGTCTTCTATCTACGTGTTTGGATATTTTGATAATAGATTTCCCTATTAAATGTTTAATTTTCCCTAGATGTTTAATTACGAAAAAGTTTTACAATGTATTTGTATTGAATTGAAATTGTTTTGAATTTACTACATAAAGTAAGTAGCCCGAAGGGGGAAAACTCAAGTAATTGATATTCTACGTAAAAGCAACTTATTGTAGAATGATGATGCTTCTTACCTTCAGCACATAATCTTTACGTTAGAGAGTCAGACAGAGAAATATCCTGTTTTTTCCTCCCCTATGACCACCCATCTTAAACCTCTACATACCATTGTTCGTCTCACAAAATTTCGGTGCTCCAAAAACATTCAAATAATAATAATAATAATAATAATAATAATAATAATAATAATAATAATAATAATAATCCTAAATATGCCATCCTTACATAATGTAAGGATATCTTCGTTTCTTAGTTTAAATCTTAAATATCTTAGTTTAAAATGCTTTCTTTAGTAATTGTTTGAGCAACCATGCAGGAGGGGGTACGACGTTTTATTTTGCCCCTCTCATTTCAGTACCCTTCCAACAGAAAGTAATTTCTGATAAGCAGGGCAGACAAAATGAATAAGAAATATATTTACAGCATCCTCTCCCCTTTCATGATTGGAATATCACGTAACATTTTTTATTCTACCAAAGATGGCCCTGTGCGGTTAGGGGTAGGTAAGTAAAGAAATACCTAATATATAGCGCCCCTTGATTGTAATATTACCACTTCTTTATTTGTACGAGGGAGCCCCTACACAATCAAGGGTGACAAAAAAGAATAGGAAAAATGTCTATTGATTCCAGTGGCGCATGCAGCACGAACATCTGGGGGTGCGGAGAAGTGAAAGATTCTTTTGATGATGTGAACCTGTCACAAATTACCACTTAACTAAACTAAACAATAGTAGGGTGAACCGGAACCCAGTCAGTTTAAATTGATGTAAATTTAATTTTTGGCTTCATATTAAAGTTTTGGTTTCAAATGAGAATTTCAGTCCAAGTGGTCAATGATTAAATTTCGTAGGGCTCTTCAGTGTAGGCTAATACGGCCCCCTTATGAGAAAAGGCAAAAATATTAACATGTTTATAACTTTCGAATTTTTAGTCTATTTTAAAGAAATATTTTGCTTCGTATTAAAGTGTTGGTATCTCGCAGAGATTGGAATACAAAGTAGAAACTGGATGCAGTTAGCTAAGGATAGAAGTCAGTGGAGAGCTTTTGTGAACGCGGCATTGAACCTCCGAGTTTCATAGGCAATAGAGTTAGTTTTATTAAAGTGTCGGTTCCAAATGACAATTTCAGTCCGAGTGGACACTGATCAAATCTCGGGGGAAGGGGGGGCTCTTCAGTAGAGGGGGCTACGACTCCCTTATGGGAAAAGGCAAAAATATGAAAATGCTTATAACTTTCGAATTTTTCGTCTATTTTAAAGAAATTATTGGCTTCATATTAAAGTCTTGGCTTCAAACGACAATTTCAGCCCGTGTGGACAATGATCAAATCTCGGAGAGCTCTTCGGTGTAGGGGTTTCGGCTTTTTTATGGGACAAGATTCACGTAGTTGATATTGCAAAATTGTTTTGTATACATGAGTGGAAACTTGCACCATTTGGTTACTTTAACCTCTTATATTTTACAGATTCAAATTCGAAGCAATAGTTACTTCGCAAAGCTAAAAGATGGCAGTTACTAGTTTCATTAAAATGAAATGTCATTTATGAGATGTTGTCATGGAGCAGACGAACGAACAGGCACCCAAACGTTGGTTGAGTCGGACGGTTGAAACTCGTTAAGCTCGTTAAGCTCGGAGCTCCTCCGTGGCTAAGCGGTTAGCGTACGGCGGGAACTCATGTGGTTCGGATTCCACGTTCATCAGTAGGTTCACGTCTCATATAGCCTCGCTGTTCAACAGGGCGTTAAACTCAAAATCAACTCAACTCGTTAAGCTCGCTTCAATTATTATTATTATTATTAACAATAACAATAATAATAATAATAAAGCATTCACCTTTGGTGCATGGGGTCTGTGGCTCGATTCCACTTCGGGCCAAGTGAAATTTGAGGTGGACAAATACCGTGTGCATGGGTATGGGTTTTCTTGGGATTTTCCATTTTCCTCCCACTTTCTTCATTTTACCATTTCATTCATCATCATTCTCCCTTAGCGTAGGTGCATAATCGTGCAACGTTAAATTAGATATTGCATTTAATTTTAATTTCAATAATAATAATAAAAGTGAAAGGACTGTAATTTATGTTGACAGCAATTATCATAATTATGCAATCATTATAAAAACAATGCTTTGAGTAGAAAGATAATCCTTTCCAAGTGTTAACGAATGCACACGAGATAAAACATGTCTTGAGAAAGACGAGACGCGCTTTGTGACATCCAAGATAAGACGAGACAAATGTTTTGGACACGAGATAGCTTCTAAAATGTCTCGTCTTGTCTGGAATGTCTCGAAAACAAAAGTCTAAGTTTTAAAATTATTTTTGAAGATCTATTCTCTCAGAATAGCTCTCTGCCTTTAAATTACTAACGGCATTTGTGATTTAAAAAATATAAACAATGCTTAAAGTGAATAGTTAACTTTTCGAAAAGAAGCTTCATTAAGGGTGAACCTGAAAGATGTCCACAAACTTTGGGAGATGATTCGTGACATCAAAAGCAGACAAATGGATCTCTTGTAGTTTTCGAATTTAGCTTCGTTGTCGAGATACAGGGTTGCCAACTGGTCGTGTTTGGGAAACTCACTGGGAATAAATTCAACTTCAAGAATAAACTACTACTTATATATTTTTCAGGTCAATTGACTTATACCATGTTGTAAGGTTAAATATTTATTTATGAAGTGTGTACAAAATTCGCCAGAGTCTTTTCTGAGAAAATCGTCGAGAAAAAGTCACCTCCAAGAATAAATTACCCCTCGTAAATTTTTCTAAGAGAAATATCTGATACTGCAATATAGGGTTGTTAATTAAATATTGATTAATGAAAAATAAACAAAATTGTTAAAACCATTTTTGAGAAAATAGCTTTCTTCGATTTTCGGCTGTTGGTAAACCACACTTATTTTAGGAGGTAGGAAGAAAATTGGAAAATCTCCTGTAGGAATACTATGTAAACCCTAAGTTTAAAATTTGGTGTAGATACGTTGAACGGTATGGCCTCTAGGCGAGTGCATAGAAAAGTGTACCGAACGGACAGACCAGAAGAACGGGTGTCGAAAAGTCCCATTTTCGGTATGTAGACGCCACAAAACATGTAAATCCGTTGAAATCTGAGTATGATACATTATTTTCACAATCACTATATTTTCTTCTCTCTTTTGTCGCTCGAAAAACAAAAGCCTGAGTTTACCACAAAAAGCTAGGGAGTTTGCCAAAAAGTATTCAGTTACAGGGCCACCGCACTAACCTTTTAAATTCAATTTCTTAACTGTGTTAGGCGGCAGTTGTTACTGAAGTGTGTATTTGGATAATACGAATAAAATTATTGTATTATTCAAATACATCGAATGCCAGATTATCGAATAAAAAACTTCGATTGAAGAAAATCCACACTACAAAACTAACTCACACTTTGAGCACATTTTCATTAGACATATAATAGACCAATTAATGCAATCATTGTTTATGAAATATGAAAAAAAAATCAAATGAATCATTTTTGAGAAATTCGTTCAAAAAGAACACGTCAGGAGTAACCTACCTCTTGTGAATTGTTTCGAACAATGAGTTAAGATATACTTTTGGTTATTAATGAAATATTTATTTGCGAAATTTGAACAAAATCGCCTGTCGTTCGAGAAAATAGTCGGGAAAAAACCTTGACCCCCAAAATAAACTATCCGTTGTAATTGTTTTTCATAGAAATAACTTATACTAAAATATAGGGTTATTAATGAAATACTTATTTATGAATTATCAATAAAATTGTCCGAGTAATTTTTGAGAAAATCGTGAGGGAAAAATAACTCCCCGAATAAAATATCTCTTGAGGATTCTTTCAGGGTAAGCGAGTTATTCCATATTATTAGGTTTTTAATTAAATATTTATTTCTGAGTACGAACAAAATTGCTTGACTCATTTTTGAGAAAACCGTGGAGGAAAAACACCCCCAAGAGTAAACTACACCTCGCATATTTTTTTTTAGGACAAACGAGTTTTGCCATATTGTTTGGTTATTAACGAAACATTTATTATTGCAATATGAATAAACTCTTTTGAGTCGTTTTTGAGTAAATCGCCCAGACAACACACTCCACCAAAAATAAACTACCCCTCGCATTTTTTTTAGGATAAACGAGTTATGCCATATTGTTAAGTTATTAATGAAATATTTATTTATAAAATATGAACGAAAACACTTGAGTCCATTTTGAGAAAATCACTGAGAAAAAACTCACCCCTTAGTATAAACTACCCCTTGTAGATTTTTCTCAGATAAATGCCTTATACCATAAAATAGGGTTGCTAATTAAATATTGATTTATATAAAAAGAAAGAAAACAAGACCGTTAGAGCCAGTTATGAGAAAATATTTTTTTTCTATTTTCATCGTACAGGAAACTACCCTTGTTTTGGGAGTAGGAGGGAAATTTAAAAAAACTATAGAAAATACTATGAAAATCTTAAACTAAAATTTGGTGCAGATAAGTTGAACGGTATGGCTTCTAGGCGAGTGCACAGAAAAGTGTAGCGAACGGATGGACGAACTGATGGGCATGTATCGAAAAATAACTTTTTCGGTGTTAGGAGCTATAAGTTAATACGTGTAAATTCGTTGAAATCTCAAATTTGATTTTTTTCGAACACCATACTTTCTTTTCTCATTTGTCACTTCAAAGTAAAAGGAACTCAGAACTACAGATAAGAGACACCTACTTTTACACATAGACATTTATTGATTTAAAACTGTTTAGTTTGTGTCATTTCGCTTCCAATTGAAAGGTTTTACCATGACTTATGGCATACCAGTGACGAGACGGAAGTTTTCAGGAAGTAAATGCATTAAGAAGTCTAGACTGCATTACACCTATCAGTCTGTTTTTACTTCTGCAATTGTTGACAGCTGTAATTTCGTCCAAACGCTACATGAAATAATTCTTGGTTGACGTCATTGTGTTACTATTTTAGTATTGTACTTTTTCAGACTTGGTTGAAGTTTTGTCTTAACGGTTATAAATTTTTTTCTTATTTCATCGTTACACATAAGAATAAAATGTTGTGATGAGTGGATAGATTCGAATCTACGAACATTGATTTTTCATTCTTCCAACACTTTACCAATGGACCAAGCTTTGTCTTCACGTTAATGCACGGTTAGAGGGTTTATTACGATTTAAATAAAATGGCTGGCTGTTAGGGTTACCTGCTCACATATTTCGATAAAAAATTTTCATTGCTTCATAGATACGTAGAGCAATGATTAGATACACATTTTAGGAGAGTGAATTTTGGTGTATATAATAATTTCATGCCAGATAAAAGCTGGATAAGTTTTGATAACATGTTTCATATGTAGTTCTCAATAATAGGCTTGTTGTTCGGGGTGACGTTCCAAGGTTCAGCATTGACTAGCAGTTTTTGCTATTAATATCCCTTCTAACAACATTGGCAGTGGACAAAAGTTAGCCCGTGTTGAAGCTTTTTGCTCCTAATTTAGTTATTTTACTTTACTATTTAACGAATATATTGAAAATTGTCAGCAGACATGTATCCAGTAATTTATTTCGGGAGGGGTCCTACTTCAACATTAGGATAAATTATAATAGAATTAAGATAACCCCCAAAATTAGGCTAAATTTGCAGAAAAGTTGGGATTTCAGAGGGGGTCCGGACCCCCTGGACCCACCCCTAAATGCGTCCTTGTTTGTCAGTAACGTTTCCTCATTTTGAAACCTTCAAAAATTTCGGATATATAAAGGAAAACGAGTTGTTTTCGATGAAATATCACTTCAAGGAGAAGCGACAGTTTTATTCCACATTGTGGTATCCCACGTTCACAAGGGCAAGAATTCATTCCCTTTCTCTACCACTGTGCTCTATCGAAAGGTTAGGTTTGTAAAATATTACTCCTACGAACTAGCATGATTGGCAGATAGGAATACTGAACACAACTCCACAGAAATGCATGCTGAACTTACGTTTATAGCTTCCTTTTGGTGATTTGCCCTCAAGGTCAATCGAGTGGTAATTCAGTTACGTCTCTGTTCTTAAGCCATGTTCGTATTACTTCGAACAGTTTTGATAATGAAAAGCATGCCTCGTAATATAACAGACTTCTTTCGCGTAAGAAATCGAAACTCAGTTGGTCAGAGCAACGAGTCTGTACGAATTAGGTTTTTAGTTCGAGCCCAGTATGAGTAAGGGTTTTTATTACTAATGTTTTTAATCTTTTTTATGTGAGGAAAAATCAAATTGTGGCATCGCGATATCAAATGTATTTGGTTAGGTAACTTTGTCTTAGCTAAACTTTAAACATCATTAACCGTCGAAATTATTTCACTAACCGATCAATCACTGAACATTTCAAACACGTCAAACCAGTGGCATAACATGAAGGTTAACCTCTCCTCCGCAGTCCTTAGTTGTGCGTCCGTACTTTGAGGGGCGTACCAAGGGCCGGGCGACTGCCCGGGGCGCCAGAGAAACAGGGGTGCCAAAACGAGCCTCAAAAAGTAAATTTTATAATATGTTTTCCATTGACTTTTTTGGTTTATATTCTTGTAAAGTAGGCAATTACATAATCTTTTTCCATTTCACCACGGAAGAAGAGAGTTTCATAGTACTAAGGGGGCTGTATCGAAGAATGGAGAGAGAGCATGTAGAATAAAGAGTGGCGGGGAAGTAAGTATTGTTTGTTTGTTTTCTTGAGTTTAGCGTTCCACGGTTATGCCTTAATGGCCAGGGGAGATGTGGATACTAATTATAGTGGAATCCGAACGATTTTTATCGTTCAACAGTAATCCACCGGGAATTGGACCCGGCACCACAGAAGGCAGGCGTGCTAGCCACTAGACCAAGCGGTAGGGGGGCCGAATATGTATTGTTTATAGCGGGCCATATTCTTTGTGAAATTTTCCTAGGTAATGAATTTATTTTTGAAAAATGGGTTTAAAATATTAAAAACACTATGATAAAATGTAAAATATAGGCTAGTACTAGAGGGAGGGCGCCAAAAAATCACTTTGCACGTGTGAAAATTTGGTCTGGTCCTCCTCTGCGTACTTTCTGTATATTTTTTGGCCTTGTGGCTTGTTCTGTCCCCACGCCACAGGGTTGCGGGGGCGCTATTTACGCCTATGCTTCGAACGTAATTCAATAACTGCTTAAGAAATTCTACCATCAGCATGGAAACGGGAATATATATTTTTCTAATAGTCCCATAGAACTTTCACTGAGATCGCCATATGCAATTTTTCAGTCTGCTCTGGCTAAGTAGAAGGAAGATTTGATGTTTCCTAAGTGAGTTCCTTTCAGAAAGTTTGCTATTTCTTTAACGGTGATGTAAATAAACATACTCGTCGTTATTAGCCCGACACCGAACCATCCTGGACAAATCCCTCTAGAACAATGATCGGCAAAAGTTTATTCTGCCTAATTTTATAAGCGACTCAAGGGTGAAACACTTGTTAACGAAAGCAATGCTGTGTATATACTGCCTTGTTTCTGACAAAATATAAAGTGCTTTGTAATCTTTAGACACTTTTCCTATTCTTTTTGTCACCCTTGGTTGTGTAGGGCAGCTTCGAACAAATAAAGAAGAGGTAATATTACAGTCAAGGGGCGCTATAAATATATTAGGTATTTCTTTTGTTACCTAACCATAACGGCCTAGGGTCGTCTTCGGTAGAATAAAAAACTGCTACGTGATATTCCATTCACTAAGGAGGAAAGGATGCTGTAAATATATTTCTTATTCATTTTGTCTGTCCTGCTTATCAGAAATTATATACTTCTGTTGGAGGGTGCTGAAAAGAGAGGGGGGAATAAAACGTCGTGCCCCCTCATACATTTTAAATTTTGTGACGTGGTTGATCGAATTATTACTAAAGAAAGCACTTTAAACTAAGATATCTAAAGTTACTACATTATGTAAGGGTGGCTATTCAGGAATAATAATAATAATAATAATAATAATAATAATAATAATAATAATAATAATAATAATAATAATAATAATAATAAAAAATATGAATGTTTTTGGAGAGCCGAAATTATACGACACGAATCATTACATGTAGAGCTTTAAGATGAGTAAGTGGTCATAGGGTAGGAAAAAACAGGATTTTTTTCTGTCTAACTCTCTCACGTTAAGATTATGTTCTGAAGGTAAGAAGCATCATCATTCTACAATAAGTTGCTTTTACGTAGAATATCAATTACTTGAGTTCTCCTTCGGGCAACTTTCCTTATGTAGTAAATTCAAAACAATTTCAATTTAAGACAAATATTTATAGGGAAAATTAAACATTTAATAGGGAAATCTGTTATCAAAATATCCAAACACGTAGATAGAAGACTATCTAGTGAGAAATATTGTGAAACTTTATAAAATTCCCCAAATTAGAATTAACATTTACTGAAAAACATTCGTTATGCATCAGTGAACATGTAGTGAGCAGTGAGCACAGGGGAAATAATTACGAAACTGTTTGCAAACAAAAATTAGAGACACTAATGCAAATGTGACAACGATATATTCTCTTGTTTTGGTATCGTCATGAGTTTTACACATATGTTACAATTTGATTCTTTCCCAAATACAAAAATAAATAAAATAACATAGTGATAAAAATGACAACAGCACTTCCATGGGATTCGAACCCACTACCTTTGGATATAGACCCGTTGCTTTATCTAACTGAGCTATTTGTTTTATTACGTATACTGAACCTGATCTACAGTAAAGACGATTTTTCATTACGATTGTGCTAACAATTTTCTTTTTCCATAGGCAATTTCCACTATTTGCTCTATCTATACGTTAATACTTAGCATATATTCAGATATTTGGAGTTCGCTGATAATGCATATAATAAGAAATATTAGAAATACTTCGTTAAAAGTTTAGTTTGTAGATCTAATCCACGTTTCTCTCAATGACATAGATGTCGTTGCTTCGTGTTGAACTGCAGAATTCCCTCGCGTTCTTGAAAATTTCCCACTTTAGCAGAGTTGGTAATTCTCGAGATTTCTGTCGATTTAATGTTTTTTGCTTCTAATTTCTTTATTTTAAGCTAATATCTAACACAAATATTAAAAACGGGTTTGTTATTAACCTGTCCTGCTGGGGAAACCTTCCAAAATTTCGAACATATAAAGAAAACGGAGATATTTTCAAAAAACTTGAAAATAAAGAGACGCGTCATTTATTTTGCTCATAGTAGTACGTATCCTTGAATGCAATGTTACTAATGTAATTACATTAATAAATAAAATAGCAATATCATCGTATGCATATATATATATATATATATATATATATATATATATATATATATATATATATATATATATATATACAAGTATGTAGTACGTTATTCAATGTCTATGAGCGTCATTTATTTTGCTCATAGTAATACATTACAAGTTTTACCATGGGGAGATTTTTAAGTAGTACCATATGTACCGTATTATGTGTCTACTGGTGATTTCGCAGCTGACAGAAGAGTGTCTTTATTTTTTATTGTCGGTAAACTATGGAAAAAATAGAATTGTAGTGTCGCGTAAGTAAGAACATCGCAGCTGCCTGTAACTAATGTCAAGGTTGCCGTACCAACCACTTTAATTCCTACCAACTTGGCTACTGAAGAAATTGCTGCCTTCTTCCAAGACACTCTTTGTCTGGAATTCCATTAAAACCAATTCGGTAAAAGTGGCCCTTCTGGTTCCTCATGCAGAGTGAGGTGGGGAACCATACACAATTTTTGTCTGGTAATTAAAACTTCAGACCAAATCTCTTCCACAGCTTTTTTTCTCTTTTGTTCATTACGCGCACGCATACACACACACACACACACACAATCACATACATACTTGTATACACAACACACTGACAAAGGTCATATTGGGGTTACAAAGATCATTAGGAATAGTTTTATGCTAAATGGTTGGAAATTTGTTTTGTGAATTGCTAACAAGAATCTTTCTTCTTTTCTTCATTTTGTTAAGCTATTGATGCTCAAATCCTCTGTTCTTTGTATGTTCAATAAGATTACAATTTGTATGTATTTGTTTTAATAGTTTCCATTTCTTATCGATGTTCCACCTGTATAAGAGCGTAGGGTAAATGTGCCAGTCCTCGACCACCTAACTCATTTTCTCATGGTCCTTAATCGTTTTTCACTCAATGGAACAACTTAGGAGTATGCAAGTAGCTCACATGTGTTCTTAAAACTATATTTTATCTATACTTTATCCAAAACTGAAATAACTTATACCATTTATGTAATATTAGTCGGAGAAACACCAGTAACCGTTTACTTTTAGTGTTCGACCATTTTTCGTTAATGTCCGACCGCCTACTGTTTAGTCATCGACCACTACTCGGTTAATGTGCTTTTAATTACAGTATGAAGGCTAAAGCATAACTTTACCAAACTAATAGCATCTGTAGATGTTACATCATTAGTTTTTCAGGTATCACTTCGCAGTTTCGCACAATAGTCGCTGAGATTAAGTAATTTTGTGATAGTTTTGTCAATAAAGGGACCACCAAATTCATCTAAGGTTCAGTGGAATGCAGCACCAAACATGCTTCGTCTTCTCTGGGTTGAAGGGGTATAAACCCCATCTTCTAAATTAGTTTTTAATTACTAATTGTGTTGCTACCTTGTATATCGTTCTTTTAATTAGTGGTGTAGAAATAACACGTGTAACATTTTATTCAGTTTCCATGTAGAACTCTCGAAAACGATTTGAACACTGATACGTCGCAGGGTTGAAGAATATGTGTGCTATTTGGTGGAAGGCAGTAGAGTACTATATCATGGCTGGAACAAATTCGATGACTTCCATTAACAAATGAGACTTGTGGCCGTCGATTAGCAGAAGGACTGGTTTCTTAATAGAGGGATCATTTACCAATTTTAGGAAGCCGTTTGCTATCCATTCGTAGTGTTTCACTTCGCAACCAGCCGCTATCTGACCTGACCTGCCTATGAAAATCTCTGAAGAAACTGTACTGAAGACGTCCTTTGGAAGATCTCTTACAGGTATACGACCATCAGGGATACAATTTCTCCTGCTGCGAAAAAAGTGCAAAGGAGTGTTAATGTTTCTTTCTTGTTGCCCTTCACCTCGTACAAATTTTTCCACGCTTTGGACCCCAAAGCCTTTCCTAGTTTGGGACACAGTTGAAAGCTGGATTCATCAGCATTAATTCGCTCAGAATCATTTAGAATATCAAATTGTCCCGTTTCTTTCAAGTATTTCTCAAAGTCCTAAAACGACAAGCGAATGTTTCCCTCGGTTACATCGTATCGCACCTTGTTCAGTGTTTAGGGACACGATTTGTGGATGTCTCCTCAAGTAAGTGTAGTACCAGGTTTCACCAGCTCGGTTGTCTTTGAACGGCGTTTTGCGTTTTTCTGAATCTACATTTTTTAAAACACTGTTCAGAAGATCGTATTTCTTTTGTAGAAACCCCTTTTGCTCACATTAAGGAACCAGTTTGCTAATCCCTCTTCTTCTTTCTGTGTTAGGTATGGTTCTGGATTTATTTTTCGCTTTTTGGGGCTGTGACCATGAAATTTATCCATCACGCGAGGAATTCCATAGATTACTGATGCCTTTCGTATGGAGCGCTTTTTTTTTTTTCGACAAGCCTCCAGAGCTTTTTGTTGATCCTCGTTTGAATAAGCTGGTTATTATTATTATTATTATTATTATTATTATTATTATTATTATTATTATTATTATTATTATTATTATTATTATTATTATTATTATTATTATTATTGTGGCAGTTTAAGCTTAGGCCTATTCACTCATTATCTCTGAAATTCTAAGTTCTCTTACAAAAGTTCGTAAGGACATGCAAGGAAAACAGATGTATTCCAGAAGTAAGCTGATAGTAGCTATTCCGCTAACAATATTTGAATGCGTTCCACGACGAAGCGAGAATAGTGTAGTTCAGTATTAAACGAATTAGACCAAATATAATAAATTTATTATTCAAATTAAATGTCATACCCTAACAGTGCCGTTAATTTTCCATGAAAATGTTGGGAAACTACATGAATATTCAGTTACTTGAATTTAAATTTATTTTATGGCCTTTATGCATCTACGGTTCCGACCGGGATAGGGCGGGGGAGAGGATGTTGGAAGTTAGACAGCCAGGGCCTATTTTGAAGATACCATCCCAGCATTTGCCTGGTGTGACTGAGGAAAAATCCGAAAGAACTCAGTCAAGATGGTCGACCGCTGGGATCGAACCGAGGACCTTCCGAATGCTAAGCTAACGCTTTGCTATTTTTTCAAAGTTCGTCTCAGCCGAGACATTAAGCCTGAATAATGCTCCTCGAGCCAATTTGATTGAGGTAATCCAATCCTGAGAGGGACACGAACACAGAAATATCGAGGACAATTAAAAATACCCTTGCTCTTGAGAGGGATTCGAACCCTCAGTGGATTGCCTCTTCATCATTACCAGTGAGCCATGGCCATTCGGTGAATATTCATGTATTAACGGTAAGACTCAGCAGATGATTATACAAATGTAAATTGATCACTGAATTAGTGTTTGAATCAAGAAATTCTGCGAGAAAATACAAACGCAAAGCATGATCGGACACTGAGAAAGAAACAGCTAATCTCCGACCAGTACAAATGTATTACGAAAGTAGTGGTCGAACACTAGTAAATGTTTTCGTATTCCATTATAACTCCAGAATTGGTAACTAGGTACTCATTTCATGCAGATGAATCGAAAGTTAGTCGTTATTGATATTTCTACAATTTTTTAGTGCTCGACCATCCTGTGGTCGAACACTAGTTAACAAAGAATATTTCATAAGTCAGTGTCCGACCACTACATTTTATTGATTTATTCTTCATACCTGACAGTTATCACTAAAATTTAATTACTAAAATGTGCTCTACAGTTCCATGTAACAGAATAATATGTGCATTTCTTACCTGGTGAGATAAAACTATGGAATAGCACGAAAAACAGGGCGCTGTCGTTCCCATTTGCAACAGATTAAAGTTGTCGAAAACTCAGTGCGTCTTCCGTAGGCATACATTTGATTGGCTATTACCGAATGCACGTGCAATCTATTTTGACAGTATCTTTGTGATTGCTTCAGAATAAGCTACAATTCAATTATAACGGAAAAGCATGCTTTTTTATCGGAAAATAAGCCTAATATATGGTTTTGAAGTGAAAAGTGGTCGGCAACTAGGGGGTGGTCGAAGACTGGCACAACCACCCTATACTACTTATCTAGAATATTTGATCAACACCTGTGTCTTTTCTAACATTTACACACGAAAAATTTAGTTTTTTGAACTTGGTTTTCACTTACATTTTTCTCGTCCATTCACTTTATTATTATTATTATTATTATTATTATTATTATTATTATTATTATTATTATTATTATTATTATTATTATTATTATTATTATTATTATTATCTATATGGGTCAATCCATCTGAAATGGTCCAAAGATGGCGAAAATGGTTGCTCGACCCTCTCCGAAAATTACATAAATTGGAGTGTGACGAACCTTGTGTATGAGAAGGTCAATAACATCATTCACGTTGTCGTATATATAAGTGTTCCTGAATGGCGGCCATCTTTGTTGTCGGCGGAGTGCCATTTTTTATTTGCAAGTGTTTACGAAAACTACTTGCTTCTAAATAAATATGCAGGGTTGCAAACCAATACATGAAATCACTAGAAAAAGGACAGAAAATTACACTTTTAAAAGGGTTGTAATTTGGAATGGCATAAAGTGGGGGTTCATGAGTTTTGTGCTGAATACTATTGCATGTAAAGAGTCTGCAGAAATATCCACACCTATGATACTACTGGCATCATAGATTTAAGGTGGTCCGAAAGTTGAAGTTTGTGATTTTGATGCCATTTTTGGGAGTAATATCTCAGGAGATAAAGTGCTAAAAATTGCTGCTTAGGCCACACAGTAATTCTGTATGTGAATAAACTATTGCAAAAAAAAAAAAAAATCATGACTGATATTACATGGAGAAAAAAGTGAGGACATGGTAAAAACGCGGGGAAAGCACATGTGTGACCAGGGTTGCCAACGAACAATTAACATTTAGTACTAGATTAGAGAGTAGAAAATCCCTGAAAATCACTAAATGTTAACACTCCATAATATATATATATATATATATATATATATATATATATATATATATATATATATATATATATATATATATATATATATATATATAATGTAATGGAGAGAGAAAATCTGAATTAACTTTATCAAACTATAATATCACTTCCTACTTCCTAGTATGCCCCATATCCGGAACAGGACAGTAGGGGAACGAAAAGATTTCGCATGCATAACTCAGAGGCGGCTCTAGAGGGAAGTCTTATTGGTTAAAATTAAATTACAATTTTATTGCTACAAGCTAAGAAAAGAAAGCTTATTCCATGCGCTAATTCCTTATAATGTGTACAAGAATAAATACATTAGGTATTTCTTCCCTTAGCTTAGCGATAAAATCTAAATATTTAGCATATGACCCCCTCAAGAGCCAACTCTGGATTACTTGAGTTAACTTTACATCTGTAGGTTTTAGTACATAAACGCTATTATTATGTACTACGTAGAAGCAAATCATTTGAAATACACTGAACGATTAGCACAAATGTGATTTTAGCAACTTCCCAAAATTAAGAATTAATTGGGAACTGAACCTGAAAGACTTCAAATAAATATATGTGTGTGAAACACAATTGAATAGGGGTCTACAATAATAATAATAATAATAATAATAATAATAATAATAATAATAATAATAATAATAATAATAATAATAATAAACTTACCATGCAGCATAGACGTCTTCAAATAAGGCACTAATTCCTACGTTGTTATTCACACTATATATTTATCAAATTTCGGTAATTGTTCTAGATAGAAATTATGTATAATATTCATATTTACATATTTACATTGATGCACTTCGTCTTTCAATTTTGGGGCCTTGGTGAAGATAAACACGATTTAGCGCGTTTTATGAGTTTCTTTGAAACAACCATACTTGCACTGTTTTGTTCCTTCAAAGCTTGTTTTGTTATAAGAATACTATTTAACACTGGAACCGAAAGTTTGTTCCTAATTTTAGTTTTATTCAAGGTGACCGCTGAGAATATTCGTTCTGCAGCGGCCGATGAATGCGGCAATGCCAGCATCCCCTTTACAAATGTTGACAATGTTGGGAAAGCAATTTCTCCTGCTCCATTCTTCAATTTACACACTTGCCACCAAAATTCCTCCATATCTTTATCCTTGAAATCGATGTTATAGTTCTGTAATCGACGCCACTCGGAATCAATAATTTCAAATTCGTTCTCTTCCACTATATTAGGAAAACGCACAGCCAAAGGGATCACAGAATTATACTTTTGTACATTTGAAGGGTCAAGCATCAGAAGAGATTGCAATGTGTGATTCCCAAATTCAACACGTTTCAACAATTGTCTGCAGAATTCAATATAAAATCGCTGACATCTACGTCTGAACTCCATGAATTCTTTCGAGAGATTTTCATTCCTAATAAAATCGCCTGCACTCGAGCACCCAAATACATATCTTCTATTTTCAAGAACTCTTTGGAATTTGCAGGGTTAATTTGATTTAGAGGAGTGTTGTCTACGTAACTCCTATCCATGTAATATTTTAAAATTGTTTTAAGCGTTGCTCCTACGTTTTCTAATAGAGTGTGCAGCCTATACTTTTCGCTTTGGAATTCTAAGTTCAATTCCGTCACATGAGGGAGGAAAAATGCTAGAAAATAGAACTAGGCCTTCATTATTACATTTTCCAGGCCTCGTAGCAGATCTTGGGGGCGGCTGTCACGCTTTTCCTCTAGTGATAGTGATCGGAAGTATGCCTGCAACACATCCCATTGCTCAATAATTCGGGAAATAACTTGCTGGAGTGAGAGCCATCGTGTCTGGCTTAAACTTAAAAATTTATGGAGTTTCATCTTTAAAAAATCTTGAATTTCTTTCAGTTCTGAGACTCGTTTAGAACTTGCATTGAAAAAAGAGGTTATATCTCTACAAAAGTTTTCAAGTGATTGAAGAAGTTCTTTACAAGCCTCAGATGCACATATATGAAAGCTATGGCAAATACAGCGCGCAACTAAAAGATGTCTATTCAATTCCATTAGTTTTGCGCTTACACCTGCGTTAACTCCCATCATAGTACTGGCGTTGTCAGCAGCAAATCCAATTAAATTTGAAATTGGGATATTTCTCTCTTGGAAAAGCGTAATTATTGCTTCAAAAATTGTATTGCTTTTCCCACTATGAATTTCCAATAAACCTAAAAGACTATCCAATACTTGACCCTTTCCGGAGCTAAAATAACGAACTACAACAGCTAGAGTTTTGGAATTACTTATATCTGTAGATTCGTCAATAATAATTGAAAAATAATTGTTTCGCAGTTCTTCGGCGATCACTTCAATGTTTTCTTCCGCTAAAACATTTTTAATAATAGCAGCGGATTTTGTACGACCACATCGAATTTGTTTCGCAATTTGGGAATCCGGAAAACACACTTTTAAGAGTTCAGGTAAAGTGTCCATGACCGAAATAGGTAGATTTTGCTCTGCTAAATATGCAGATAATCTTACCTCGGCTTCTGTCACTTGATCTCCTAAGCTATTTTCAGCAGGTATTCGAAATGCACTGTCCAAAGTAACAGTGGTTTTCCTTTCTTCGACGCGTTTCAAATGCTTTGAGGTATGTAAATGGCGTTCCATTGCTGATACACTTCCTAAAAGCTCTATATCGCAATATTTACAATATGCTTTCCCAGGGGTTTTAGGGCTACACGTAAGCCAGTCTTTAAATTGCGGTTTGTCTTCCCAACTTTTTTTATATTTCTGCTGGTAATGCTTGATTTTTTTAGTTGAGTGTTCGACATCATTCATATCACTTGGTGTCACACTTTCGTTAGCTTTTCTTTTTGTACGAATGTTGTCGAAATTACAGTTATCATTAGAAACGCGTTCATTCTGAATCTCGGTATTGTTACAATTACTGGAAGTACCAACACAGTTACGCGCACTTTTTTTCACTTCAGGGTTATTAGTAATCACACACACAGTAGTACTATTAGAAATTTCACCCCCAACTTGAGAACAATTTGAAGACACCTCACGCACACACGCCTTCTTAAAGTAATTTAATAGAGTTGACTTTTGATTATCACCCATGTCCTCAACTCATCAGCACCACCGATGGGACACACTATGGGTCAGTGACTTGCAACACAAGCCCGAACTTAAGCAAAAGAAAAAATATCCACGAGAAATTAATTAACACCTCAAACTAAAAGTTCTGGTGGAAATCACTACGGATATTATGAACAACGAGAACAACCTACGTAGCGACTCGCGCTGCACAAGATACTACACGAAATTACTAACTAAACTAATATAAGACTCCAACGAGCTGATTTGAAAATCTACCAAACAGCGGCGGTTAGTATTATTGACCTTCCTGTTTATTGATGTCTTTCTTAGAAACCCTAATTAGTTTACTCATTAGCGAAAGAAGAAAGTGTGCAGATTTCAAATCCCATATGCTAGAAATTTTCTCGTGAAAAATTAGTGAGGTTAAAAATTGTACAGATAATACGAAAGGGTAAGACAAGTTTTGAGTGCTTGTACGTGACAATATCAATAGATTTATGCTCAACAAGTGAGTCACAGATGGAACTTTCGTCGGTACTGTGCTTACTTGCTGGTACATTTTATTAATACGTATATTAGTATGGTTTCTTCCTTCTTTAGACTCATTGGGAGTATTCACAAGGTTGCATTATACCTATCTATCTTATCCTGCTGAAAATGGTGTATTTGTGGAAAATAATTAAAAGGATTGTTGTTTCCCTTTTCTTCTATAGGATTACAGCAATAGCTTTTAGTAGCTGTAATTACAATAAGTTCTCGCAATTACACAATTTAAGCAGTGTTGCATACTTCAGCAATGTTTATCATATCTCCAGAACGGTTTGTGATATCGAAGTGCTGTAAACGGCAAAATAATGTACACATCCATTACAAACCACACAAGTAACTAGATATGATACTTATCTCAGCATTTTTTCGAAATAAAGGCTTTCAAAAAATTAAAATTTTCAAGGACTGGTTACTTCGTTCCTATTAATTCCAAACAAGTCATACCATGATCATGGTATCCAACACTAAAGTACTTTCGATGCATTATCCTGTGCAACTCAGTTATGCTGTATTTGCGTTAGAGGCTTCCGAACTCTGGATGTTTGTGACACTATAACATCCTTAGTTTGCAACACTGAATAATAAAAGTATTATGAAAAAATATAACTTTATCTTGGGTCTTTCTGTTTAATACATACAAATGTCCCCCTCCTTATAGTTACTTCGTGCAAAGTTTCGCTTTTCTCTCTCTTTTAGTTTGTCCGTTATAGCGGATGGTCAAGATAAATTGTCCACCCTGTAGATGTGGCAATGATCATGTAGCTAAAAAGACGGAACAAACGCCACTCGCAAGCTTTTGCACAACTGAACACAAACAAAAGCGGACATAATTGCTGAACCATGCGTAGTTTTTTAGATCTAGCATGAAACATATCAAAATATTTAAATTTTTCCGGGCTACGACCATCGTCACACGTGTGCTTTCTTTGCGTTTCACCATGTCCTCACTTTTTCCTCCATGTAATATCAGTCATGATTTATTTATTTATTTATTTATTTGGCAATAGTTTATTCACATACAGAATTACTTTATGGCCTAAGCAGCAATTTTTAATATTTTGTCTTCCGGGGATATTACGCTCCAAAAATGGCATCAAAATCACAAACTTGATAACCATTTCTCCATTCTAAAATGAATCTTTAATGTTGGAGTGTTTTGCCCAATGAACACCATATAACACTGAGATTATAATTAATGATGTGTGTAATGCATTTGCTTATTACGTACTGCATGCAAGAAGTAAGAAAACACTTATCATACATGAATTGGAAACTCCAACCGGAAGTAGGCTCAAATCTTGCAAACGGTGCGAGATATTGAAGAAATAGTCGAAAAAATCTCCCCTTTGTGGTACCCCTTGCCGATTTTTATCAAAACGTCTTTCACTTATGTCTGTAAAGGGATATGTACAGATATTGTGAGGAATGACAAGGAGATTCATGCTCATATGTGAATGATGCACTGTGTAGAGAGCGCAGGTTCAGCTAAATTATTATTATTATTATTATTATTATTATTATTATTATTATTATTATTATTATTATTATTATTATTATTATTATTATTGATTTTTTTATCTTTATGACTGTATAGAACTATATTGCTCAGAGTCTTTGGCCATCACCTGTGTGTGTGTGTGTTTCATTCATATACGCTACGTTTGTTTTGCTTTCGTAACTTGAATTTAAACTTAATTTTCACTTGTATAATATTGATTCTAGTAATAAACTAGCGACGGCACTACTCTATTTCACTGTAGCATGCAATTATCCCCACTTGCGCACATAATTCGTAAAGCAAAGATAAGCAGCAATATAGGAAGAAGAAAAGTCAATTTTGTGGATATTTTAGTAAAGAGTTAAGAAAAAAAAATCATGAAACGTTTTCCTGAGGAATGTACCGTATGGGGTAGAAACGAAGACAGTACGCAATAATAGCAAGAAAGACGGAAAGCTTTCGAAATGTTACGGAGAAGAATTGAGGAAATCAGTTGGATTGAACAGAAAACGAATGAAGAAGTATTTGGAAGATTAGAAGAGAAAAAGATCAAATTTAGTTGAAATTTAAAAATGAAAGGGAAATTAGTTGGGACGTTGGCAGAGAAGAAGTTGTATCATATGAGATATAAAGGAGATACAATAGAAGGAAGAAGAGGGGGGGAAATAGGCTGTTAATGGACGGTATTAAAACAGAATTTGGTTACGTTAAGATAAAGAAATTGGACAAAGACTGTGGTACATGGAAGCTTCTCACATAGCGATATGTGACCTGCCAAAAATGACAGAATACCCAATATATACAGGGCCGGATTTCCCAATAGGCCCGGTAGGCCCGGGCCTATGGGCGCAAGCTTCCAGGAGGCGCACGGCCGAGAGAAAAAATAAAAAAAATATCTAGAAATAAAAATAAATAGCCATAACTTAACATATTTTTTGAATTGATTAAAAAAAGTCAGGCTAATAAAGCGTTCTGATTTTGAAGTTCATTGGAACAAATAATTGTTGGTAAAGTTAAACTATTTTTTCAACATTATGCATCAACTTCGTTACAACATTGGTCTCAAACACGGGAGAACTGGCTGTAATTTTTTAATAAAGGTTTTTAGGAAAGTAACTTTAACCAGACTAGGGGGCGGAAAAAATTATTGGGCCTAGGGGCGCCAAAATGCTAAATCCGGCCCTGGATATATAATTATAAGGGAAGGATGGAGCATCGTTATACACAATATCTTTACTGTTCAAACTCCTATATTTACCCTATGACTTGTCCTCGATTTCCATTCTTTGCAAAGAAAACTGATTGACAATACTTGTTTTTTCTCAGTACAATAAACACTCGATTATTCGCGTATGGACTATCCAATTGGCGGACTTCTTTTCCTTTCTTTCTTGCAAAATGTTGGCTAACCTAAAAAATGTTGTACGAAATCTTAAATGTCAAATGAAGAAGAGGTATTTTATTACGAAAGAACAAAAACAGTTGACCGATTCTTTTTGCTAAATAATAATAATAATAATAATAATAATAATAATAATAATAATAATAATAATAATAATAATAATAATAATAATAATAATAATAATAATAATAATAATAAACCAACATACTTGTGAGTCCAGAAAACTACTGTTTATAGAGTTATAATTTAGGCTGCTATTGTAAATAATAATTGTTCAGTTATTTTTGTGTTGATTTGTGTCCTTTTTCGGTCATTTTGGGAATTATCCGTGGGACTCGTTTATACTTGGTTGCCGTGTCACCCAATTCCGCGAATACCGTGCTCGTGGGTTTTCTCGGGGTTCTCCCGTTTCCTCCCACTTTCTTCATTCCACCATTTCACTCATCTCTCATCATCACCGTCTCCTTTAGCCTAACCGGCATAACCGTGGGACGTAAAACTCAAAGATTTCATTTCCAATTCCGCGAATAATCGGAAGTCCACTGTACTTATAAGAACTGAAAGCATGAGAACCTATACAGTGCTCAACCCTTGTCCTTTCTCTTGACTATTCAACGTAAGCAAACACTGACAATAAGCTTGGTTTGAAAATACATAATTTTTACTCTTGCTCTGATCTTAAAAGATGGCGCCCTTGACTGAAAAATCTTGTTAGCTTTCGTTGTCAACATACTCTCAATATATTAAAGTTCAGCAATTTATTTAGCGATATAGCAAAGTTGGCAGGATGACTAATAAAATATATTCGTAAGATTTACGAGAACAACCACATGAACATTATCGAATAACATGAAGGAGGAACTTGCCATAAGCAGCTCCTTGTTCAACCTACATCTGCTGTATTATGACGCCTGTTCTCTATGTAGGAGTAGTAGTCAACAGTCTAAACGCTTGTAAACCGTGTCCATAATAGCAGCAAGAAGGAAATTCGTAGGACAAACTGGAGAAGTTCCTCCCACTATGAACAATTTTAATTAAATTGCTTCCTACTTTAAGACGATCTTACTCGCTATAGACATAATTGAAAGTGTAAATGTTCATGAAACACAACTTACGAGTTTTCCTACCTGTACTAACTGTTTCAAGGAAAAAATACTGGAATACTGGGATTTCAAACATTGCTACCAGATGATTTTTGAATATTACATTTTCAAGGAATTTAAGACTATTTTCGCCGGAAATAAATAAATGAATATAAACCAAGTTGAGACAAGCTTGAACATAAGTCATGAGTTCAAAACAATCTCTTCCAAAACATCCCGTACCAAAGATACAACTAGAGGAATATTTTGCCTCCAAAACATTCTATCTCACTAAAGGAGATCGTGCCTGCATAGCTTCTTATACTTTTCATGTTGCTCTGATGAAAATAATGTGGTGTTTTCCATGTTTTTCATATTCCAATGCCTCAGCGGTTAAATAACTCTGATTATGCCTAAAAAATTAACAAGTTACTGTAACAATCATTATAACTATCGTCAGTTTTACTACTGCAGGAATATCTTGTCTCAGAATATTCTTCATCTGCGGACACTTAATTAAAACCATGTTCCCTCAGAATTTGCCTTTTCCGCGAAAATACGATGAATCGATTTGTTGGTATTTGTTAGTACTGTACCTAAAATCAAACGAACCTAGCGAATACTATTGTGTCTACATGAAAAAAGTGAAGATTTTACTTCTAATTAAGCACATTATTTGTGTGATACGATACTGTAAACAATCAAACGACATTTACTCGCACATATTTTCAGCCGAACGTACTATGGAAAATACACTTAAATACAGTAGCACATACACTGAATTATTACACAAAACTACACACATGAGTAACAACCTTAAATATGTGTTACCACTTTAAGAAATTCCTTAAATCCGTTTGGCTTGATTAGATTCTTTTTTATAGACAAATTCTTCAATTTCCTTCATTTTGTGAAGTACGTAATTTGTAAGATTTGGTTTAAATTCAATAAATTTTCTTAAATTTTCGAACATTTCAGGAACTTCAGATAAGTTTGAGACATGCTCTTCCTTTACTTCATGGACTATTTCATGATCATTTTCATCATCATCATCATTAAACGGATTGTGCTTTTATATTATTCTTTTCTACGGTGCCTCTGGATAATTGAAGACCAGTTCAAACTGTATCCTTCTGTATGCAATCTGCCCAACAGTAATCCGAATTATACAAACAGGAGGTTCAGTAGTTCAGTTTACTCATAATTTTTTACAATTGTTTTCAAAGGGAATTAACTTTTGTTTGAATTAACCAATATTTAGAATTATGCAAATTCAAATTAACGAGAGTCCACTGTATATACAAAAACTCGTGTACTGAAAGGATATCAGATTGAATGCTTGAACTGTCCGTAGATGAAACTCTGTGTACGCCACTGCCTTTTCTAATTTATATTATTTAAATAAAAAAAATAAAGAATTATGTGGCAATGTTGTAGGCGCATAGTGAAAGGTCATCAGTTAAAAAGGCTGCAAGACATTGGATTAATATATGCATTTAAACTTAAGGGGTCAAGGGTTAAATACTCGCTTCCCTCCGTAAATGACGCCCCTGGTCATCAGCATATATACTATAGAAAAGTGACCCCCAAGATAGGAGAGACAGAAATATAATAAGAAAGTGCTTGGAATACAATAGTAGGAGAGGAGAAATAATATTACATATAATCAAAGAAGAGAAAGAGAAACCAATTGAAACGTTATCTAAGAGTAAACTGTAATTGATGCTTTAGTAGGTGAGTGAAGTTATGAATTAGATAATTGCAACTAATAAGTGGAAGAGGATGTAGCGCATAGAAGCTCTCATTTGGAGTAAATGACTTATCAGTGATGAACATCTAACCTTGATGATGATCTCGATAATTATAAAGCACAGCAATCGCATACATTTAAAGTTTTGGCCAGAATGGAAACACTATCTATTCTGACTGAAACATACACTGACCAGCCAAACCACCATGAACACCTACTACTTTTTGAACTGAGTCGTTAGGTTGACGTAAGAGAAACGAAGTGCAGCAAAACCGTTCGCCAGACGGTGAAAGGGATCTGAGTCAGTATGATACTTGTGAGTAGAATAGGGAAGGTAGGTGACATATCGGAGTTTGATAGAGGCCAGATTATGATGGTCAGACGGCTGGAAACGAGCATTTCGACTTGTCGGATGTTTGCGAGCTGCCATGGTTAGTGTCTTCCAAAGGTAGGGAAAAGGCAGGGAAACCAGCACCAAATGACAAGGTGTAGGACGGTCACATCTCATTAAAGATGTCGGTCGTCGTAGACCGTCGAGGTTGGTGCAATAGAATAAGGGCAAACTGTAGCACAATTAATGACATACTTTAACAGACTTTGAAAGTAGACAAAGCACGAGTGTGTCTAAGTACACAGTACACCGTGCACTGTAAGTTATGGCTCTCCTCAGCCAACGTCCCACACAAGTACCAATATTAACAGCGCGTTATCGTCAATAATGACTGAAGTGGGCACGTGTTCATCATCATTGGATCGCATAGCAATGGTTCACAACGTTGCATGGTCCGATGAATCACTATATTGTATTCATCACATTGATAGTCGGATCAGAATCCGTCGTGTTCCACTGCTCTAGACGTGGAAAGTAGAACGACGACATACTCCACGATGGTGGCTCCATTATAATTTGGGACATCCATGGGCCTAGTAGTGCTTGTGGAGTGCACCATAACGGTTCCTAGCAATCGGAAAGTTATTGTTGATCATGTGGCCATATTTCCAGCTGAAAATTGTATCCTTCAGCAGGACAATGCTCCGTATCACAAGGCCAACATTGTGCTGCAGTGGTTCAAGAAGTAAAGTGGTGCATTTCAATTACTGCAATAACACTCAAACTCACCCGATCTGAACCAAATTAAACGCCTTTGGGGTGTCATTGAATGTCAAATCCGAGCTCATCGATCTCTTCCGCGAAATTTACAGGAATCAAGTGGCTTGTGTGTGAAGATATTGTGCACCATGCCTCCAGCCACCTCATACCAAGGCCTTATTGCTTCGATACCAAACAACATTGCTGCTGTTCTGCAAGCCAAAAGTGAACATACCATATATTATGTAGGTAGTCATAATGTTTTAGGTGGTGAGTGTATAAACCACTCATAACTGCAGAACCAATTAAGAATCTATTGCTTGCATGAGAATGGTGCCTTTTCCTAATTCACACCTAGCATAAGTTTAAGGTTGAAAAATTGTTAATATTCCCCATACAGCACCTTTGTAAATGCAAGAGTAGAAAAAGGAAATAGTTGTGTAAGATACAAAAAGACATTTTAAGATTAAGTAGGAAAACCCCAATCGAAATTTCCGGTCCTGTTAGACTTCCCCTTGCGAACTTGAAGGCCACTCTTTTAACCATTACAATATGAACGGAGGAATGAGATATTTAGTTAGTCAACTATTTCAATGCCAAAGGGTTGGAAATCAAGAATTCAAAAAACTTGCATTGAAATTATTGGTATGTTAATATTTGATAGTTATCAATATCAAGTATTGTCCTGCCGCATACCACACAGATTAATACCGCACACACGTCACAGTTATAAGGTTAAATCCAAACCATATTCAAGGCTATGGAAAAGCCGTGTCATTAAACTGAATCAGTTTGCTTGTCTCGAAGAAAAGAAGAAATGAGTTTGTTGTCGCTTTTACTATAGAATTTTTGTAGAAGAATATCATTTTATTCAAGCACGACGAGGTCGACGGGTGACGCCTCTTCGCAGCTTAGCATTTTCCATATTATCTGACGGCGCATCTCATTCAACAGCCTCGTCTAGTCAGAGAATTTTCACTCAGAATACTAACGACATACGCGGTTTTTGCCCCGTATTCTAAAGTGTGTTTTCGTAATAATACGATGGATTATACACTTGTGTATTATTCCAAGCTTTCTGACGTAGCTTTCTACGTAGAAAGAAACCTTGCAGCAAAACTTGGCACACCTAAAAAGAAGTCTTGTAGTTAACTTTTCAAGTTCAATTCAAACTTTATTCTATTTGTTAACGTTATTGAGTATTTGCCTCATTGGTTTTATGGGGTATAATTTTTCTATTTTCTTTTAAATGAATTAGAAGATTAATTATATTATGATTTTACAGATTACTTCTTGAAATTTAGTTAAATGTTCTTTTTTTCTTTCAAAATGAATATGCATTATACAGGGTGAGTTTTTAACTTGAGACTTCGAACTTTATTAATTAAAAAATACTTATATTTTGTATGAAGCAAACATCAAGAAGGAAAAGTTGTTTGACCTACCCTGCAATACCAACAGATGAGTAGTGTTGCCAACTCAATATAAAAAGATATTTTTTAAAATAATGGGAACGTTACAAAGGGTTGAAAATTCAACTTTTCGAAAGGCTTTATTTCGTGAAAACGCTTAAATACATATCAAATCTCAGTACTTATATGATTTTCAATGGATGAACAAATCATTTTGCTGTTTACAACACTTTAATATGTGAAATTGTTGCGGCAATATGATAAACACTGGTAAAGTTTGCAACGCTGCTTAAAATGGCGTTTTTGTTGAAAATATTTAAGATCTTTGTTGATTTCCTTTGTTTTTATGACATTACAATAATAGGTTTTGGTACTTGTAATTATAATAATTTCTGATAATTTACTAATTTTAAGCAATGTTGCAAACTTTACAATTGTTTATCATATCTCCGGAACGGTTTGAGATATAAAGTCCTGTAAACGGCAAAATGATTTGTTCAGCCATTGGAAATTATCCAATTACAGCAGAGCGTCGTTTATCCGCAATAATTGAGACCGAAGGTTGTGCGGATAATCAAATATACGTTTCCTTAACAAAGAGAAGCACCTACAGTATTATATAGGTGTATTCTTTTTCTTATAATACTGCACTTTATATAAAGAACACAAGTCCTCAGTTATTCACAAAGAAGTACCCTTTAAAATATATAGAAATATTCTCAGTACTACACTGCTAGTTTCTGATAATGCTAGGTTGATGAATTCAAAGTTGATTGGTCTCGCGCGGGGGTCCAATAGACCCCCAAATTGATATTTTTTACAATAAAAAATATATTTTTTTTATAATTAAGATAATGTAGTATAACTCAAGACATGTTTTTAAAACTATTTGCTGCAATTAGATTTTTTGTACTAGTTTTGAGACATTTTGTTATATTTTTTCATCTGGATTTCTGGCTAGCAACACAAAATTTACCTGTTTGGGGGTCTGTGCACACCCCGCGCGAGTACATATATTTGCAGAGTCCGTAATTCAATTTTCCTGCTGCAGGGTTGCTGGTCCATTAAAAAATAAGTTTTAAAAACATCAAAATCTAATTTGAAGAAATTCCTTAAATTTGTTTAAAATTGAATCAAATGTAGTGCACATACATGCATACTTGATTATTTTTAATGTGCGGATAATTGTCGTTGCGGATAATTTAGCTGCTGATAAACTACGTTCCTCTGTACCTAGATATAATACTTATTTAAGCATTTTTGTAAAATAAGGTCATTCGAGAAAAGTTCAATTCTTAACCCTTTATAACTTCGTTCCCATTTATTGGAAACGTGATATCATGTCCATAGTATCCAATCCTAAAGTACTCCTGATATATGTTACTCTGTCCATCAGTTGTGCTGTTAGTGTGGTAGTGACTTCCAAACTTTTAATGTGTGTGATACGGTAGCATTCTTAGTTTGCAACGCCGAATAACGATATGGTATTATAAGTTTTCGCTTAACATGCAGATTTTAAATATGTAATAATCTGACGTAGTGCCGTTTGAAAAAAAAAAAAAACAATATAACTTTATATTGGGTTGGCAACATTGCACATCTCGTAGTTTCGTTGGCCCTATAGTATATTTAACAATTTTCCTTTCCTAGTATTTGCAAAATGAAATAAAATGAAATCTTTAAGTTTTACTTCCTACAGTTATGTCGGCTAGGTTAAACGAGACAGTGATGATAAGAAATGAATACAATGGTGGAATGAGTAGTGGGAGGAAACGTAGAACCTCGAGAAAACACACGCACACTGTGTTTGTCCACCACAAAGCACACTTGGTGCAAGTGGGATCGAACCAAGGACTTCAAGCACCAGAGGTGCATGCTCCATCACTAAGCCAGCACGGGCCCTCCTAGTGTTTGATTCGTACAAAATTTCAGCGTCTTTTATGCATTCGTTTCTAAGTTACAAGGTTGTCTCAAGTTAAAAAAAAAAACTCTTTATATATAATATTTAATATTACTTACGTTAATTTTGAAATGAAATTAAATATCTACAGGGTGTTTGAAAACAACACTGACAACGTTTGGGAGGTGATTCCTGACACCAAAATAAGACAAAAAGTATAGACCAACCTGGGTGCACAAATGCTTCCTTTCGGAGTTATAGGCTACCGAAAACATGAAAAATATGGACTTTAAAGGTTCATAACTCCAAAACTATGGGAGCTACTGAAGTCGGGTCAACACTTCACTTAGGAACTAATATGTGCCCTATCAAAAATACATGTTTTAGAAACCTGAGGTACTCACGCAACAATTTTTCTAGAGGAGAGTTTGGTACCGGGTACATAATTTGAAGTATTCACCAACTACTTCTTTAAAAATGGTTGCGGAAGTATCCCAACATTTTGAAACATGGATATTTGAATAAGGCACATGCTAGTTAATAAATGAAGTCTTGACCCGACTTCGGTAAATCCCATAATTTTGGAGCTATGGACCTTTACTTTCATTTTTTCATGTTTTCGGCAGGCTATAACTCCGAAAGGAAGCATTTGTGCACCCAGGTTGTTCTATACTTTTTGTATTATCTTGGTGTCAGGAATCATTTCCGAAACGTTGTCGGTGTTGTTTCGAAATACCCTGTATAGTTTAACGTTCTACAATTATGCACCGAAAGGAGACGGTGATGATAATGAATTAACTGGCGGCATGAAAAAAGTGACTGGAAACATGAAAAACCCAAGCAAACTCTCGCACACACTGTTTATACACCACATAGCCCAATTAGTGGGACCTGAGATCAGACTAGGAACTCCATTATGTTAAGTTTGACTATTAAATTAAAAAAAAAAATCACATGTAACAAAATTTAATCTACAACAAAGGTAATTCAACACTATGAGTTAAATTGTAATTTACAAACTTTTGACATGGACAAATTGCAATTCAATTAGCTTGCTCTGTTTAGTAAAAGAAATGCTTCCGTGTAACCAAATACACATAGAATGTTTTTTTCTCTTACGTTCGTAGTCTTAGCAAGTCCCCTCGTATTTATAAAGTTGGCGTACGCGCCTTCGCTGCAGACCTGGGTTCCATTCCCGGTAAAAGTTCATATGGTTCAAATTCCCCGTTAACCGCTTCCAGGTCTACATTTTTTGCAGAAAAACGTCCTTTAAAAAAACATATTTTTTTATTTCATATTTTAAACCTATCATAAATGCAACATGAATCCCAAAGTAAAGTCCGGGTAAGAAAATTTTTGTCCACGAGCTTTCACGTCGAAAATGCACTGAAACAAGGAGATGCGTTGTCGCCATTATTATTTAACTTCGTTCTGGAATACGCTATAAGGAAAATCAAAGATAGCAACCAGGGCCTAGAGTTGAACAATATTCACCAGGTTATGGCATATGCTGATGATGTAAATTTAATAGGGGATGATAATAGAACAATAGAAAGAAATGCAGAGATCTTATTAAACGCTTGTAGGGACATGGGTTTAGAAGTAAATGCAGAGAAAACTAAATACATGGAAGTGCGTCGGGACCGGAATACAGCAAATTATGGATGCGTTAAAATATTAAATAATACTTTTGATAAAATAGATAGTTTAAATATCTAGGATCAATATTAACAGAGGAAAATCATATTCACGGAGAAATTAAATGCCGACTAAAAGCAGGGAATTCGTTTTACTATTCGGTTCAAAATCTCTTGTCGTCGCGAATTCTGTCGAGGAATTTGAAGCTTAAAATATATAAAACGATAATCATGCCTGTTCTTCTGTATGGCTGCGAAATATGGTCACTTACTTTGTGGAAAGAACATAGACTGAAAGTATTTGAGAACAAGATCCTGAGACGAATATTCGGACCCAAGAGGAACGGGAATGGAGAATGGCGGAAACTTCATAACGAGGAACTACATATACAGTTTACCCAACATTGTTAGGGTCGTCAAGTCTAGGAGGCTTAGGTGGGCAGGTCATGTAGCTAGAATGTAAAAAAGTAGAAACGCTTTCAAAGTCTTGACTGGAAGACCATTCGGAAGACGACCATTAGGAAAACTTAGGCACAGATGGGAGGACAATATTAAGATGGATCTCGAAGAGATTGGAATACAAAGTAGAAACTGGATGCAATTAGCTAAGGATAGAAGTCAGTAGAGAGCTTTTGTGAACGCGGCATTGAACCTCCGGGTTCCATAGGCCATAGAGTTAGTTAGTTAGTTAATCATAAATGCAACCTCTCATGATCTATGTTAATTCAGAACTAAATTTCGAAAGTTATAGCTCCTCAAAAACTCCATCTGGATTATCCCGAGTTATTTCGGGCACAGTTCAAATACAAGAAATGTAATAATAGATTGAATTTGCGCTCTAAGAGAATATGATATATTCAGAAACATCTTACCTACTTATTACTGAACAGAAACCAGGGGCGGATCCAGGGGGGGGGCGATCGGGGCGATCGCTTCCCCAGAAGAGGATACTTTCTTATTTTATATATATATAAATAAAACCCATACCAAAGTTTGGAGCCCTTAAAAGTAGCAGTATGACAACCCATCGCCCCCCCCCCCAGAAATCGGACTTGGATCCGCCCCTGCAGAAACAAAGCAAAAGTTCCATGTAATAATAATATGGAGCTATCTTTTTTTAAAAAAAAAAAAAAAAAGTTACGACATTTCTTCTGGATTATCCCAAATTATTTCGGGCACTGAAAAATAGAAAAATGTAAGAATGAAATAAAATGCACACTGAAAATATGCTGTATTTATTCATATACTGTTCCATATGTGACAATATAATGGCTATATTATCGTAATATATGCTATTTTCATTTAATAGAAGCAAATACAATGTAAAAGTTAGTAGTAATACGAATTCAAACAAAGAAGTAAAGATAATTTTTAAAGTACGCTATAACCACACCAGAGAACTGTTAACACTACCTCATGTTGACTTTCATTGTGCCAGTTCCTCAGTGTTTCGTCCTCAGCGTAATTTATAAAATGCATTTACCTCGTTTACCCTCGTACAAATTGGAAATGTTTAATATATATAGCGAATTCAGTGTCACTACTACTATTTCTATTTACACTAACAACATAAATTTTCTGCTTCACCACTGTTCATTGTTTGCAAAATGCACTCAACAATGACGTCGTAATATAAACACAAAACTTCTTCAGAAGGAAAGAAAAGAAATTAGCGAACGGAACAATACTGAAAAAAAGAGACTTTTATGGGTTTAATATATTGCCCAGTGGTATTAAATCAAGAAATCAAAAGAAAAGACGGTTGAGTCACGTGTAAATATTTGCTCCGTATACTTTTCTTTATCATGACGCAATATTTCGGGTTAATCCAGACAAGAACGTTAACAAAAATTAAAATGACCGTAATAACTCGGGGTAACCCAGTTTTACATGTTATTCCTAAACGTAAATATTCGGGTTAATCCGGGAAGCTGTTAAACTGTAGATCCATGAATCATATAGCCTCTGTGCTGAACGAAACACTAAACTCCTCAACCAAAAATCATAATCTTAGCTTAAATTCACAATGGGGATACAGAATTCGCGATACTGATCCAATACTTTGAAGCAAATGGAAATCATTTTTATAAGTATTTTGAAATCGTTAGAAGTCGCTTGCTCAACGACCACTGCGGTGAACTTCCATACACTCACTGCGTAGATATCTTCAGATAATCACTTAACTTTGACGTAGCAGTTATCTGCTTGCATACTGTCCATCAATCATGAGCGCCGACTATGTGGGTGCTCCGGGTCTCCAGCACCCACACAAATGATCATGTGGGTACGCCGCAAAGCAATTAAAACATTGAGATGGAGGTTAAAATTTCTAACCTCTAAAACTTAATTATTTGTTTCAAATGTGTTTGTGCAAAGGCCAAGCAACACACTCCCCCTTCCTTGCCTGTCTCTGGCCTAGTCAAAGGCAGTCCCCACGATAAAATAAATAAATAAATAAAATAAAATAAAATAAAATAAAATAAAATAAAATAAAATAAAATAAAATAAAATAAAATAAATAAAAAATGGAACTATATTGTGAATAAAATGGGGCACAGCCCTTTATGATAGTGTTCATAAAAGATTTAAACTAAAAGGAAATCAATCAAAAATATCGAGACTCCCCCTGAAAACATATAACACGTCCCGCCATTGATATGTACCCACATAAATTAAGTCGGCGCCATTGCCATCAACTATAATCTTTTTCTCCCTTTGTCTTTTTACCTTCTACTGAACCTTCTATCAAGTTCTTCAAAACACGATTTCTTTCCTCTTTTCAATTATTTCTAATATTGTTTTTTCCTTCGCTACCTTTTCCCGGAGGAGCTAATGTGGTTCCGATCCCACTTTAACCTGTAGGCCCACGTCTCATACAGCATCACTGCTGAAAGCGGCATTAACTCATGTCAAACCAAATCTTCGCTATTACCCACTTTCTCACTGCTTTTTGGCTTGACTAATTTCCTCAAATCTCTATTCCTATATTTCGGTAGCATATATATTGGGTAGTGTCATTTTTTTCTGCTTCATAGGCTACAATGTTTCATTCTTTGCAGAAAAAATACCTTTTTTTTTTCTCTCTTTCTTCCTAAATCCTTCCTCGCCATTCTTACCACCTCCAATCACTAATACTTTTTCAATGCAAAAGTTTAACGTCGAAAAATTCATGCTCCCACTAGAAGTCAAGCCCACATCACACATAGCAAAGAAAGGCATGATAACTGTTCGTCTACATAAGCTTTCTGAACCTATTTCATACCACAATTCCCCTTCTTTTTATTACAACATCTTTCCAGCAACCCCTATATAAGTAATTTCCGGTTTGTAATAAGCTTTTTGATTATTGCTGCTTATCGCTTGTGAAGCCTAATGAGATCATACAATGATCAGGTCTCACATTAGCCTTAGTCCTAATATTCAATTGCATTTTAACAATTTCATTCTTTTTTTTTTCATTGCAATTGTATGTTTAAAACGATTTTTTATTTGTTTAAAATTTTGTTTGTCTTTGCTGCGTTTGACAGTAAATATGTTTAAAAAATAAGAAATTCAAAATAATCTTTTAAAAAAAACCGGTATTAGATTATAATACATTTTTCTTAGCTCATTTTATCAACCTCGTGTATTCCTCTTGCGACACCTATAGGGGTTCCGACATCCAGGTTGAGAAAACCTAATCTAGGAAACTGCTTATACCAAATGAGTTACACACTAGGATAACAGCCCATGAAGGGTATGGCGTTAAGTTAGGTAATGTATGGTCAGCACATTGCACAATTTCTATTGTTTCAGGCAGCGTAGACCGAATTCGCCACTTCGTATACCGCCGCTTAGACGAAAATAGTGCCAAGAACATCCAAAAGGTACCACCGATGGTTGGCAACTCGTTATATGGTCTGACGAGATATTTTTCAATCTATTTCCAACAACAAAGATTTTTTTTTTTTTTACAACAAAAGAGGCTTATGCTTCGAACTGTCTCTTCATTACTGTGAAATATGGCGGCGGCTTTTTGATGCTGTGAGCCGCAGTTTCCTTGTGTTCCATTGGTCCTTTGATTACGCTCGTAGGACACATTACTGCCAATGATTATGCGAACAGTTTAGACGCCCCACTCAATCCTATGCTCCACGTGCTGTTTTCATCCAATAACACAATTTTCTAAGTTGCCAATGGAAATTCCAATGTCATTTGAAGCAATTCCAAGTTGTTGAAACTTGTTTCGTAAAAATCGAGTTAAACTACAATCACATTCAGCCCCACTCAATCCCTAGACCTAAACATTATTGAACACCTGCGATCAGTTCTTTAGCTTAGACTCCAGAACAGATATATTTTCCCATCCTCCCTGACAGAACTGAGTGCTACACTGTATGTGGAACCATTCATGGCCTACATAGCATCATTCCACGACGAATCACAGCTGATTTATAGGCCAAGGGTGGTCCTACGCCATATTAAGAAGTTAAGTTGAATTTTCTTCATGTGTTTCCATTATTTTGATAAATACTTGCATATACACACTGGTGTTTGAGAAGATTTCCAACAATAAGAAGGAATAACAGAAATGAGTATAAACTCAGAATATTCTTATTGCAAAGCATGACTACGTATGATTACAATTTCAGCAACATGGAGAATGCATTGGCCCAACAGTACTGTGTACTTGCTCTCAGGGTTAGTGCAGCGAGAGGGAGATTTAAGCAGCACTTAGGTAGTACAACATTGACAAACGAAGACAAAAGATGTGGTCAAACGTCAATATGCCTCGTCCAAGTCAAAAGACATAATAGACGACTGCGTTCAAATAGAACTTACGGGAAGACGGCTAACATCGTCGACCTACGGAAAGACAGTTTCTGGAACTATAAAATTGGTCTGCGTGCAAAACATGCCGTTACGACAGTGATGAATGTGTAAAAGCTCTGGACACAATAGAACCATCCGTAGCGACAGGTGGACAGTAGGCTACACTGCGATGTGCCACTGTGGAGAAGCATCAGACCGGTGGTGATATGGACAGGAGCCTTCCTCGTAAACCGGTGCCGTATCACTTTATACTAGCTTATATTTGTAATCTGGATACAAATTTGCTTCGTTCGAATTCCAGTACATTACTACACAACCCTTCCGAAGAAAGGTAATGGGATCTATCAAGTGTCGGCATCGGAACTTAAAGGCAAGCTCACATTCCTCTTTTGTGCTAGGAAATGTACTGAATCCCATGGTATGACCACAACCTGTAGGATCCAAGCCAAATACGAGAGCTCCTTGGAAATCAAGAAGAGGTCCGAGATCAGGCTTTGACTATCTCAGATTACAGTTGAAGTAGTATGACCATTTTTGCAACCAACGACTCAAACAATCCGCCGAGTGAGACGAATCTCTCCTTCCTTGGAACCAACGATTCATGTATTTCACTGAGTTAGACGACTATTTGCATCCCTAACAGGATATATATCCACATTTGACTCATCTTCCTTTGTAAGAACGAAAGACGTTGACAGTGAAAATTTTATATCTATCCCAATTCCTTCCGGGTGATAATTCTGTAACAAAGAACGATTGAAGCGCCAGCGACATTTTGAGGAAACAACAGGACGTTCAGCTTGTTTGCATGGTCGTGACGAGACAAACTTGACAGCGATATAGCGCATTTTCATTACCAGCGTTACGATTGTCTGCAATGATCCGTACGACACACCAGCAATATCTGTAATCTCGTTGATTAATCTCTGACGATCCTCATTTACAATCTTCCTAATTTGTCGGGTTATGCTCCTTGGTCATTCAGATTTCTTTTCGTCTTTAAAGGACGATCTTCCACCTTGCATAGAACACATAGACAGACATTGACCTATAATTTTTGGGAACATGATCCGGGTACATTAACTGAACAATATATGAGTGTAAATATTAGTTCAATTTTATTATCAAAAGATGGCTGGGATTCTCCTCCATGCAAAGAAACTGGATGCGATAAATCAAAAGAGAAGTCAAACAGTATGAAAAGGGAACACGTATTGCAAATTGTTATACGTGCAGAGAATTCTTATCAGATCAATAAAGCTATATGTCTCTCCCGGACAGTACATAATCATGCATATGTACTACCGATGACAATGTTCAGCACAGAATGAAGTATGTTGTACCATTTTTAGCTAAGAACAGTTTTGAGCACCGGTAGATTCGTTTGTGTATCTCATCCCCGAGAATATCCCAGGTAGGCTATATTTAATGATAGAACATCCCAGGTATATCTCATGAGATTGAGATCTGGGGAAAATGCTAAGCACATGAACATGGGAGCTGGAGAGTGAGAACATGGACTGAGTAGCATATTCCCCATATCTTAATCTCGTGGAATATGCTAGTCAGTCCATACAGTTCATGTTGTCACTTGTCTCTAAAACTTGAACAAATCTCTGTGGATGCGAGTTGCTATCCATTTAAACAAAATCAGAATCCACTACACTACGAAAAAAGTGTTCCTAAAAGTAAGAGCAAACTCAATACGTTGAGTCCTTCTTATCACCCGGAACGTCTCATATTCTTCCGGATCTCGTCAGACGCAATTTCATTTCTGTTTAACGAAAACAATGACCAATAACAATACATATACTGAATCAGTAGATAGATCACATCAAACTCAACAAAATTACACGCTTGAGAGTTAAATTCTCATGTGTAGTCCTTGAGAAAATCTTAAAAGAAGAAAAATCTTTTGTGGAGCTGTAAAGTAGTCTGACGTTCGTTACCAATAACTCCTATTTCTTATTTCTCCGGACAAAAATTGTTATTTATTTACGTATGTATTGTATATGTAACAAGATGCACTGTTAACTGGCAGATTGTGTCTATTGTCTGTCTGTATTTTATTAACTGCGACGCAAATTCTTTACGCACATCGTACTTGTAAATCTAGTGTAATAGGTCGAATGTTATCCTAATGGTTACAACACTAAATCCTAATGGTTATCCTAATGGTTGAAAATAAAAAATGAAACATTTCAGTTTTACGTCTCGTGCAGTGGCTGATTCCCCCCCCCCCCCCGCAGAAGAGGAAACTTTCTTATTTTATATATATAAATAAAACCCCTCTCAGAGTTTGGAGCTCATAAAAGTAGCTCTAAGTAGCAGTATTACAACTCCCCCCCCCAAGAAGTCCGTCCTGATCCGCCCCTGGTCTCGCGTTTACATTGTGTAGAATAAAGAAGACGGTAATGATGAGAATGAAGGAAATGGTGGAATAAAGAAAGTGGGAGGAAACGGGAGAACTCCGAGAAACCCCACGCACGCGGTGTTTGTCCACCAGAAAGCGTCGAAGTTGGATCAGCGTTGGCTCTCAGAGTCAATACACCATACAGTTCTAAATAACAAAAAAAAAAAAAAAAAAATCATATCTCCACTCTACTCGTTTATTTATCAGCATTTTTGGAATGGTCCATCCTGAGGTCAGTTATCCTTGATGTTCAGAACATGTGTCATCTGTAAAATAAAAATTTCCATGTAAAGTCCTTCGACGGTGCCACGGTGGCTCAGTGGGGTCCTTGGTTTGACTCCCGTCCAAGTAAGTTCGTTGTGGACAACATTGTGTCCGTGGGTTTTCTCAGAGTCCTCCCATTTCCTCCCACTTCTCATTCCACCAATTTGTCCACGATCATTTCTTAATCATCGTCTACCTTAGCCTAAATGACATAATCGTAGAAAGTTAAAATGAAATATTTCATTCATTTCATTTCGTTTCAAATAAAGACTTTCGAAGAGCTCCTTCGTGGCTAAGGGGTTAGCGTACGCGCCTTTTGCGTGGGTGGGCCGGGTTCGATTCCCGGAGGGAGCTCATGTGGTTCGGATTCCACGTTAATCAGTAGGTCTTGTCTCATATAATCTCGCTGCTGAAAGGTGCGTTAAAATCAACTCCAAGTCCTTCGAAAGAATTTCAACTTATTTTAGTGCTATCTCTGCACTTTTTATGTTTGCTTACATAAATGGGTTGGAGGTAATACGTTTTCCATTGAAACAAACTAATTTCTTTTTTTGCCCACTTCTATAATAAGCAGTCTTCTTAATTATGACACCAGACAGGAAGTAAGACCATTGTCAGGTTATGAACCAGTAACCAACGGTTGTTAAACAACTTTGAAGGAGACTGAGTATTTAAAGAGAAAAACCAAAGGTGATAATTGGTCTGTGGTTATTCAGATTGTGTGGGACCGGAACTGAGTCCAGGGTGTGGCTGTAGAAGAACCGCCGGGAGGGGCGTGGCGACCTTCCACAGCAGCAGCGTTATGGCACGTTGAGTTTTTTTATCTTTCTTTTTTTTTAAGTAACATGGCGACCTTCAACGGTGCCACATAACACATAGCGGTTTTCCTGGCCACACCTGCTACTCCACGAAATCAAATGATTTTTTTTTAAAAACGTATTGATGGAGAAAGTAAAGTATATTTGTGAATTAATAGTAGAATGACAACTTTTGGAATCCTGCCGTTAAACAGTGTAAGTTAATATTCGATCGCTTAAATTTTAGAGACCGAAAAGATATTGTAACTCGACCTTTATATGTATATAAAGTGATACCGTATTGAAACGAATTCAGAATCTACTCTCGACAGTGGAGGCGTCAGGGAAAGAAATGTAGCAACAGAGGGAGAAAACAAAACTCTTTACAAAATCATTTATTTCCCACACACAGATTACTTAAAAGAGTGAAGGTCAATTTATAACTCACTGCAGGCTTGAACGAACTAAGAACAATACTTGGGGCCATTTTGAATTTACCTTATCCTTTGGCTTGATAACCAAGAAGTTAAAGAAAACAGTTAGCCTATAAGTCAAGTTTTAAATCATATACAATATTTCATTTCTGAAAAAAAAAAAAGGCACCTAGGTGGCTTAGTGGTAGAACGTTCACCTCTGGTGCAGGTCACTGGTTCGATCTCAGCTCGTGCCAAGTGAACTCTGTGGTGGACAAACACTGTGTACGTGGGTTTCCTCGATGTTCTCCCGTTTCCTCCCACTATCTTCATTCCACCATTTCATTCATTTCTCATCATCACCGTTTCCTTTAGCCTAGCCGGCATATGAATATCCATGTAGGCCTAGCTCAGCGATGTCGAATATTCATGTAGGCAAATTGCGATACGATACCGCTTTAGGAAACGGTATACAAGGCAGCAATATTATATATTCGTCTGGTGGGACCAGAAAAACAATGGGAAACAGTCATTATAGCCCACAACGAATACAAACCTGGAATTTTTAGACTGTGCGATAAGAATGTTGATAATTCATTTATTTCTTCCTATAGTAGAAAAGATAGAAACTCTTCAAGCTCAGTGATAGCGCGTTCACCTCTGGTGCATGGGGTCCTTTGTTCGATTCCAGCTTGCGCCAAGTGAGCCTTGTGGTGGACAAACACCATGTGCGTGGGATTCATCTGGGTTTCTTCCGTTTCCTCCCACTTTCTTTATTCCATAATTTCACCCATTTCTCATCATCACTGTTTCCTGTAGCCTAGCCGACATAATTGTGGGACGTAAAACTCAATTATTTCTCAATGAAGGGTGTTGTATATGCAATATAGTTTATGTAGTTCTTTGACATGTTATAGACCTTTCTATTCTTGTCCTTATTTACATGCAAAGAGGACATCTGTCGACATTAACACGTCATCGTATGTAGGAAGTGTTTCCGGTGGGTGTTTACATTGCACCTGCTGGAATCTATCCAGAACCATTTAAGAAGGGAACAAACAAGTCGTTTTCAATGACCCTTTTAGAGATTGAACACTGTACTTCAAGTAAAGGCTGAAGGATTTCTTATTGTCCATTAGAAGGTTTTCTTTTTTGCTACTGTATAATTTGTATCACATTTACTACTGTAGGTGACAAGTTTTAAATACGTACAAATATATTTTTAAAATGTAAGTATTTAATAATATGGCCTTTGATGGCTCTTGAGTGACATTTAAAAGCTCGCAAATCTGAGACTTAATTTATAAGTAGTAGGCTATGTCTGTTACTTTTTAGAAGATAAACAACAAGAGATTTTTTTTGTTTACATATTCAATACAAAAATAAATAATTTATCTGTTCCAGCAGAATAAAAATTATATTAATTAGCAACAAACGGCATACAGCATAACTCGTATCCGGCCCTCGTTAATCCGGATTTCCGGATAACCCGGATCAGATTTGTAGACATTTCTGAAAACAGCTGTCGACACATGCAGATGCTGCGCATCAGGTGACAAACATCATGGTGTACTTCGAGCGTCAGCCTGACTGACACCACTCCAGCTGAACTATTAATGATAAAGTGTTTGCGTGACTGTGCTTCATTCAAACGCCACAAGTCTTTGAAATAGAAGACAGTGAACCAACTATTTGTTAAGAAATTATGTGTAAAGTTATCGTAATAAATAGTAAGTCTGCTTATTAAACCCTAGTAACAGAGACAACTTGCAAACCGCTTGCTGTAAGCTTGAATTGCAAGTCTGCCAAACTTGCATACAGCTTGATTAGAAAACGTGTAAGCATGCCGCAAGCTGGATTCCAGTAGCAAAGTTACATGAGGGTAACCTTGCATTCAGTGTTCCATTCAAGCTTGACGCAAGCGTTTTAGAAGTCAAGTCAATAGGCAATGAACGGCCACTCTGCGAAGGGTCTAAAGCATCGCTTGCAAGTACAAAAAAAGGCAGATTGAATGAAAGCATGCGTTTCAAGTGCGAGCGTAGAAAGCCAAAGGCCAAGCACGTGCCAACTGACCGAAAGCTTTCTTGCTACTAGGGAGGATTGTTTTGCTTATTACCCCTATTACCCGGATTTTCGATTTTTCAAATTGCCTTTGTCCGAATTAGTCCGGATAAACGAGATTATACTGTACTTTCTAGTGGCATAAAACTTTGTTTTTGTTGATTTTCTCAATAACCACATGAGAATTCACACTCAAACATGCCAATTTCTTCATCGATTACTTATGTTTCATTTTTGCACAATATTACAACTAAACAAAATTTAAAATTTAAAGAGTCTGAATTTTGGCCTATATCTCACTAACCACACTGTAGCCTACTGTGTCGTGTTTCTAGAGTGATCATGAGAAACCTGATGAAGGTAGCATTTACTTTCATCTGAATCCGTATAGTGGTTATTGTATTGAATCAGGTTTTAGGATTTAGCCTCCCTTACGTCAGTTTGTTCAGTTTAACACGATCTACCGATTGGTTAGTGTTCCACATTAGACGATTTTTTTTTCTCGTCTCGAAAACGAGACGAAATTAGAAGTACATTTTCAAATTCAGAAAAAAATATTTCAGTTTAACGTCCCACGAATATACCCGTTAGGGTAAGGGAGACAATGATTAAAGCAAGTGAATTATGATGGAAGAATTGGTGGAATGAGAAAGTAGAAGGAAACGGGGAGTATTCCGAGAAAACCCACGAACACGATGTTGTCCTGCACAAACTCACTTGGCCGGGAATCGAACCGGGGACCCACGCACTAGAGGTAAGCGCTCTACCACTGAGCCATCGTGTTTCCACCCCTTTTCAAAATCGAGAAGAGACAAGAAATTTCTTGAATCTCGTGGACAACATTACTCCACCCAAGTTTTAGATCTCAAACATTGTTCTAAGTGTTACATGATTCATAGTACAGAAACTATAAATTGATGAAGTGATTGTACGACTGCAATGAACAACGTTTAAAAGCACGCAAGTTTTTATCCAATATACTTCTATAATAAATATGTAGTTTAAATATTGTTATGCCACAATCTTTGTGGGACTCTCGTGACTCGGAAAGATCCTGATAACTTCTAGATGAAATAAAAAAAAAAAAAAAACAGTTGAGAATGCTCCAAGAGCATTGCCAGAATGAACTTAGAAAGAATGGAGATATGGATCGGGAAGGATAACTGTCATTGTTCCTACATGTAAAAGTAAATCTTTTTATCCGTACCTTCTCTTTCTCTCAAAAATTAGCAAAATATCATCTCTCTATGACCCACAGTTCTCGAGATATGGCTGCTTTAATATCCAGAAATTCGAACTTTTTTTGGCCAATATCTGGGGAACGGTGGCCAGTTAGCCAGCAGACAGTTAATCAATGGCCACCGATTACTATTTGGTACCAAAATATTTACCATCCTCTTAGGTATTGATCAACATCAATATCATCTCTCTACAGCTTATGGTTTCCGAGCTATGGCTTTTTAAATATCTAGAAATGGGCAATTTTTTGGCCAATATCTCGGGAGCGGTAAGAGTGACGCGAAAACTTTAATCACTTTCTCTGATAGTTTTTGATGCTCTATCGAATGCAGTGTTCAAAATTGAAAAAATCGCAAATAATAGACAGACGGACAGACACACAGACACACAGACATAGAGAATTCAGTAACAAACTTTTTAAGTTCGTTGATCAGGACATAAATTTATAAATCGAAAGGAGACGAGAAAAGCTTTGCGAGAATCGAGACGAGACGAAGGTTTCACGAAAACTTACGAGACGAAACAAAAAAACCTTATTTCTCGTCTCGTGGGCATCGCTGCGATTTAGATATCTTCGAATATACTGTATCTTCGTTACATGTTAATAATATTGTAGAAAAAATGAAATGACATATTTCAGTTTAAAGCCCCACGAATATGCCTGTTAAGCTGAGACGATGACTAATGCAATTGAATGTTAATGAAAGTGGTGGAATGAGAATGTGGGAGGAAACCGGAGTAATCGAGAAAACACACGGAAACAATGTTCCTTACCACAAACTTACTTGGCCGGGGATCGAACCAAGGGCTCGACACACCAGAGCTAAGCGGTTTACCATTGAACCATTGTGCCCGCCAATTTTGTAGAATATCAATGTCCTAGAAATTATCTGGGAATCTGGAAATTAAAAATAAATAATAGCATAAATAGCTGATAAACAAAGATTATTTGGACAGTGAACAATTTTCTATGGAGAATCGCCTACAAGTGGTAGTTAATGTGTATAGTGTAGCAAACTAGAGAATAACGACTGCTGACAGCAACTTTGTGCCTATGGTTGAAAGCTTCATTTATATCATCATATATTAGATTTAATCATGCTAATGTTCATGAAAAGCATCATAATACAATCTGAAACCGTTTATCTAGTGTTTTTTCGGGGTTACATGCACAGGACCGACACGGCGTAGGGCCGACACGGCATAGGATCGACACGGCGTAGGATCGACACGGCATAGGATCGACACGGCATAGGATCGACACGGCACAGAACCGAAACGGCATAGGATCGACACGGCACAGAACCGAAACGGCACAGGATCGACACGGCATAGGATCGACAGCAGAACTTTCATACGATCGAAATAATAAAAATTACATTATTTTATAATTACGCAATATTAAGTAACAATTATTTTCTTAAGGATATATATAGGAGAGAACCGTCATACGATCGAAACGGCATAGGGCCGAAACGGCGTAGGATCGACACGGCATAGGACCGAAACGGCACAGGGCCGACACGGCATAGGACCGAAACGGCACAGGATCGACACGGCACAGGACCGAAACGGCATAGGATCGACACGGCACAGGACCGAAACGGCATAGGATCGACATTCTGTAGGGTGGTCAACACTTTCTGAATATATCAATATCGCATATCCCTCACCTTGAATTTGTGGATATAAAAAATTGTAAGGATAAATAATTCTAAATGGTCTATTTTTTAAAATATATATATATATATATATATATATATATATATATATATATATATATATATATATATATATATATATATATATATATATACAAATTGTATAAAAATACTGTTCGTAATATATCCATGTCCCACACCTTTAATTTTGTGATATTAAAAAAAATGACGCTAAATAACTCCAATAGTTGATTCGAGGTTTTCAATACCGAATAAAAAATATATTTGTCTGATATTTTTATAATGCTGTAATTTTTTATGTATACTAAGTTGAAGTATGTACATGTAACTGCAATTTTAAAACTGTAGGCTTAGAATTTGCGTTTGGAAATTTGGAATTTTTTTAAGGGAATCAATGCACCTATGTGAAGTTGCCTCCTTTCAAATTTCGAATTGAAATCGGAAGCCAATCGTTTGTTTTTCGTTTGTTATTGACTTTTTTTAAGAAAAAATAGTAAAAATCGTATCTTTCTTAAAACATAAAGAGATGTTTACAAAATAAAGTTGGTATATGGCCAAATTTACCCTTGTTCCTCCACTTAAAATTTTGATTGAAAATCAAAATCAATTGTTTGATATGCGTATGCTATTAATTATTTTGAAAAAGAATAGTCTGTTTCGAAAAACATAAAACGTCTTTTCAAGAGAAATGGGTGATGGAATTTCATATTGGCTCCACTTTAAAGTCTCGAATCAAAACCGAAGCCAAGCGTTTCTTATTGATTGTTTTTAAGAACAAATCGCTTGTTTCGAAAAAATAGAGAAAGAGATTTACAAAATAAATTTAGAATGTGATCAAATTCAATCTGATTCCTTTACTTACAAATTTCGATTCAAGACCAAAATCAATCGTTTGATATGGATTTGTTGTTGCTTGTTTGGAAGAAAAGTAATTTGATTCGAAAAACATAAGAATATAATTAAGAAATAATGTTGATGAAGGTGATTTGTTTCTGGGCGGGTTGCTTATTTTGAAGAAAAAATCACTTGTTTCAAAACAACCAGTAAAATATATCTATTTGCAGGATACATTTGGTGGTCAACTTCATACTGTTTTTTGTGCTCTTAAATATCGATTCAATACTCAAGCTAATAACGTGTTTTCCTTTCTTATTGATTGGTTTGAGGAGAAAATAGTTTGTTTTGAAAATTATTAAGAGGCATTTACAAAATAAGGTTGGGTGGGCCAACTTTTTGGTGGTATTTCAAATTTCGATTCAAAATCAAACTCAATCATTTATTTTGCGTTCTTTATTGATTGTTTTGAAGAAAAACTGAGAACCATTAAAGAAATTTTGATAGTAAAGGTGGTCACCTTCACAGGGTTCCTGCACTTCAAATTTCGTTCAAAGCATAAAACGGTTAAAATAATAAGAGAAACACAATCAGTACTCTACGCAAATGTTTAGGGGGTTCAGGGGCTTTAGGAACACAAGTTTATATAATATCAAGTGTTTATATATATAAACGTGCTAATATGATAAACGTGCTTAATTTTGCATAATACCTTGCTCAAGGGGGGTTTCAAAGTCCTTAATCCCTTTCCTTCAGTACGCCACTAAACATCAATTATAAATCATTCGTTATCCAAATTGTACTTGTACTGATTCAATTCTTAATTTCAAAGTTTAAAATTATATGAGCACTTATTATGCTATTGGAAAAGAGCACATATTTTATGACAGTGCAAGGAAGTTTCTTGTTTTAACAATTGAAAGAAAGGAAAACACCAATAAAAGTAATAATAATACCTGACACGAATTCCGATAGTAAATCATATTTCATTATCTTATTTGAAACTTTGAGAAAATTGAAGCTCTACACCGAATACAAATTGGATAATAAGCAATGCTTTATAATTGCTTGATACATTTCAAATTGAGAACAAAGGGAGTGATACTGTTTAAAAGAAAGATTGGATAAAAACAAGAATTTTAGGAATGATCTAAAAAATGGATCAAAATATTATGATCTTGGCTAATATTAATTTTTGGATCAGTTACCATAAAATATTCGAACGGTCTCTAAATCGAGTTTTCTCCAGATATGTAGTCCTCCAGGTATAAGGAGTACAAGAAAAATAAAATTATTGATTGAATGAAATATATTGGACTTTTTGGATCAGGGGCTACAAACGTTTAGACGGTCCCTAAATCAAGGTTTCGTATTTCTTTCGGAATAAGCACATCATGCTGAGTTAAGTGATAGTTTTGGTTTGGCTGCACTATATGTAGTTCTTCAGATATAAGACGTACAAGATTTATTTTTTATTGAATGAAATATATTAGATTTTTTGGATCAAGGGCAACAGAATTTTTGAATGGCCCCTAAATCGAGTTTTCGTATTTTTCAGGCACTAAGCACATCATACTGACAAGGAAGGGTCACGCAGTGGCTCCGCTCAGACCCGAACGAGACAATTGTGTTTGCATTTGAAATGCTATAACTAGATGATTCCCAAAGTTATACGTGCCACCGGGAGGAATGTCGTGAGTTATAACATATTTTGTAATGTAAGAACTACAAAAAAATTACATGGCAGAATAGTTTGAACCGAGTCATTTGTTCGGAAACGGTTGGGTAAGTGGAAAACTCGACCAACACGTATCCCATCATTTTCAACGACAACCTTTTGGGGGTAAAACAAACTTTGTCCCAGGGTCCCCCGCAGGGTCCCAGACGGGGTCCAACTCAAAATTTTCAAATGGCAAGGGGGGTTAAGTGGCACATCATTTGAAAGCTGTCGTAAAATGAAAGAAAATGCAGCAAGTCTCGACTCTCTACAACAAACCTGTGCAAAATGACGGAGGGTCAAAATGTAAACAAAAACTTAATTGAAAAGTCCATGGTCACCCCTATAAATCGGAAATGGTGAGACAAATGTGAAAACAGAAACTGATGTGTGGTATTATTTTCAAAGTGTAACGATTTAAGTGAAAACGTCTTGTCCCAGGGTCCCCACAGGGTCCAGGTGGGGTCCAACTAAAATGTTTCAAATGGCAAGAGAGGTTAAGAAGCTCATCGTTTGCAAGATCTTGTTAAATGAAAGTAGATGGAGCAAGTCTTGACTTTCTACGACAACCTTCCAAAATTGTGGCGGGTCAAAATGTAAATAAAAGCTTAATTGAAAAACTATGGCCACCTTGAATCCAAGATGGCCGCTTAAAACCTATGCCATTCATAACAGTACAAATCTAAATATTTATTTTTCTCTATTATGTATTTAGAAATACTAGGAAGACTGAAGAACAATTGAATTTCGATTCACTTCAACTATTATTTCATTCGGTAACAACACATATATGGTTTCTTCTTAATGCACGTTCGTCACGGTTCTCTCGGCATTATTTACTTGAATATAACGAATATGCGATGAACACACAACCATGACTTCCTACTCATAGAAAAAAAAAGTTGAATACCTTCGGGTATTTTTCTAATTTTGTCATACGTAGTTCATACAGAAAGAACTTGCTGCCAGTAAGTTGGGGGCTCTATTGTAACGTATTCGTGATGGTTACATTTGCATGTCATTCGTTGGTTTGATCTCAATACTTCAAACAATACCAAATAAAAAAAAATCATTTGCAAGATTGGCAAGTAGTACCAAACATATGTAAGTCATTTCAGTACATCGAACTGCGTCAGACTTTGTTGGCTTGGTCACAGTATTCCAAGAAATAACATGTTTATATACAAACTCATTTTTCACGCTGGCAGCCATATTGGATTACAGATTATACTCTTTGATATTTTGTGGACTATTAACCAAAAACGTTCACTTCTTCAACACCAGTGGTGTGAGCTGGATATGCGTTCGATACATAGTGCAGCATTTTGAACTCAAGATGTCGCGTTTTTGAACATTTTGCATATTTTAGTGACTTACTAATCAACATTAATGCCAAATTTGTTTTCCTAGCTTCAGCAGTTTGGTATGCTTATCCTTTCGATATAGGTTTTAAGCGGCCATCTTGGATTGTTTTCCAATTTGTTTACATTTTGACCCACCGCAATTTTGGACAGGGTTGTCGTAGAAAATCGAGACGTGCTCCATCTTCTTTCACTTAACAAGAGCTTTCAAACGATGTCCTACCTCTCTTGCCATTTGAAATTTTTTAGTTGGACCCCACCTGGGACCATTTGGGGACCCTGGGACAAGACGTTTTCACTTAAATCGTTACACTTTGAAAATAATACCACACATCCTTTTCTGTTTTCACATTTGTCTCACCATTTCCGATTTATAGGGGTGACCATGGACTTTTCAATTAAGTTTTTGTTTACACTTTGACCCGTCGCCATTTTGCACAGGGTTGTTGTAGAGAGTCGAGACCTGCTGCATTTTCTTTCAATTTACAACAGCTTTCTAATGATGTGCCACTTAACCCCCTTTGCTATTTAAGAAATTTTGAGTTGGACCCCGTCTGGAACCCTGCTGGGGACCCTGGGACAAAGTTTTTTTTACCCCAAAACGGTTGTCGTTGAAAATGATGGGAACGTGTTGGCCGAGTTTTCCACTTACCCAACCGTTTCCGAACAAATGACTCGGTTCAAACTATTCTGCCATTTTTTTTTTTTTTTTTTTTTTTTTTTTTTTTTTTTTTTGTAGTTCTTACATTACAAAATATGTTATAACTCACGATATTCCTCCTGGTGGCACGTATAACTTTGGGATTCATCTAGTTATAGCATTTCAAATGCAAACACAATTGTCTCGTTCGGATCTGAGCGGAGCCACTGCGTGATCCTTCCTTGTGAGTTCAGTCATAGTTTAGGTTTGGGTACACTATATGTTGTTCTCCAGATATAAAGCCTACAAGAAATTTTTTGTCTGAAATATATTGGATCTTTTGATCCAATAATAGTCCTTTATCCTCCATTTATACATTAAGCAAGTAACAGTATAACGTGTACATTACGTGATACACTTTGTATTTTATGGTGTGATTTTTAATAATAAATTATTAACAGAATACCCGTTCTTCGCACGGGGAGAATAGTTTCATTTTGAGCATAAAGGGCAATGGTATCTGAGTATGAATTTAAATTGCATCGGAAGTGTTACTGTTCGTCTGAGTGACTCCAAATACTATTTCATCGACACTAATATCGGTATTATTTTTTATCATTATATATATAGGGTGTAACTTAATTAATGTAATGAACGTCTGGAGGTGATTCCTGGACTCGGAAGAAGAATTTAAATGAAACGAAGTCTTTAGCTTATCACAATTATAACTTCTATGCTAATGGTAACGGATGATCAATAAACGGCTTCCCGTTCAACTTAAGAGTGTGTAAAAATGGAAAAAATAACTTTGATCCAGAGTAGTTTTATAACGACTGTGCATAAGACAGTCAGGGGCAAAAGATCGTGTATGATGAACTAGAGTATAAGGGATTCTTCACATAACAACAGTGATTCCCACAAATTATGTGAATATAATTTGAGCCAAAGTAAGCTGCATTAAAAGATTTCCTCCCCGTAATGCGTAAATCCGTGGAAGATAATAACTACGAGTACAGAAGGAATGAAATTCGACGATACTCAAGGTGTTGCGCGTGTTGCACAAGGAAACAAAGAAATACAATTTCAAATTATCGATTTATTCTGTTTCGTACAAGGTAGGATAATGTGAAATACTCAGAGGTACCTTGTACAGTATTTGTGCAATGCAGTATGTGTACACGAGACAACTATGAAGAATAACAGTTCACAGTCTGATATTGTCGACCGTTGACCGCACTGCAAAGATGACATCGGCGAAGCAAATTTTTCCGCGTGTGGTCAAGCACATCTGAAATTTCGTAGATGATTGCCGCAGCTATATTAAATCGAGCTACAAGTTCTTCGACTGTCGTGGCCGGAGTTCCATACGTATCCCCGAAATAAAAAATCAAGCAGCGTGAGGTAGAATGAACGAGGTTGTCATAACACAGGTTTTTCTCTCCCAATCAAACGATCTGGGAATGCTTCATTTAGGTAAGTCTGCATATTCCTGTCAAAATGTGCAGGTGCACTGTCATACTGAAATCACATCTGCTGTCTTATGTTCAAGGGCACATGTTCTATCAATTTTGGGAGAAAATTACGTAAAAATAAAAGATACGTACTCCCACACAGGCAGGCCGGTAATAAATAAGATCCTACCACAAAATTATCCACCATACCACACCAAATTTCTGCTCCTGATCGTTTACTAGAGTTGCATGTGGATTTTTACGCCATACACATGATAGTTTCAAGACGGTCTCTGATCATTCGACGTACGCTGTCTTCAAGTTCAGCTGTCCATATGGGGCTATTTCCTCAGATTGCACGTACGAGAAACTGAAGGGACCTCTCTCTCGAAGTCGAATATGGAGGCGTGGAAAAATACAAGGAAAGTTACTCTCTTTTGAGGGCGACGGTCACGATATAAACGCCTCGCCTCTGGGCTATTGTCCCTTGCTACTCCATAAATGAATTGCATATCTGCCAGCTCGTGGACAGGGTAATCTTCCATTGCGCAGGCGTGTACAGGTTAACACAATCAATTTTACTTAAACACCAACGTCTACACTTTTACACGACCTTAAATACCTGGACACAACCCACTACCGTTGAACGCAACACTTTCCATTCTGTTATAAAGCAATTACACGTGTAACAGTAGAGCATCTGACTATGTATATCACTCACAAGTTGCGTAGATGCTTATTACTACTCAGCCATGCTAATTGATGCCATTCCACAATAAAACTGCAAGACAGCCTTCTGCAAGCCACTCGCAATTGACACACAAGGGACGATAGTTCCGTAGGTATTCCTCCGTGTAGGTATTCCATACAGCTCTAAGGTACAAATGGTGATCAGAAAAATGGAATCACCTGAACGAAATTGCAACTTACCAGATTAATATGGTGTCGGGCCGCCTTTCGCCTTCAGAACAGCCTTGATGCGACGTGGGATGGAGGCATAGAGGTCGTGAGTAGTAGCAAGTGGAATTTTACACCATTCCTCGTGCAGGGCATCAGTCAGTTCTGTGAGAGAGGATGGAAGGGAAATCATCGCTGGAGTCGTGTTTCCAAGACGGACCACAGATGTTCAATTATGTTGAGATCTGGAGATTGGACAGGCCAGGGGAGGTGTTGAACTTCATCCCGATGTTCCTCAAACCACGCTGCAACAACGCCAGCTGTGTGAATGGGTGCATTCTCATCCTGGAAGATGGCGTCATTGTCCGGGAACAACATCCGGACCATAGGATGCAAGTGGTCTCCTACAATTGCGACATAATTGTTGGCAGTGATTCGTCCGCTAAGTGTGACCACAGGACCCAATGAAAACCATGATATGGCAGCCCACAGCATCACCGAGCCTCCGCCATGTTTCACAGTTGGGCGGAGACACTGCAGATCATAAGCTTCTTTGGGCGTTCTCCACACATAAACATGACCCGTGGTTGGGAATAGGGTGAAGGATGACTCATCCGACCATATCACACGTTTCCAGTCCTCAACGATCCAAGTTGCATGGTCGCGGCACCATTTGCGGCGTGCGAAAGCGTTATGGTCCCTGATGAGCGGTTTGGCCCGTGCAACACGACCTCGTAAGTTCATGTCATATAATTCGCGGCGGACTGTGATTGTCGAAACAGGGTGGGGGAGATGCTGATTGAGTTCCCCCGTCACTTGCTCCGCAGTGGCACGACGGTTCTGCGTGACAATGCGCTTTAATACCCGGCGTGACCTGTCACTCATGATTTTCTTCCGCCCACTGTACCGCTTCCCCGATGTTAGGGATGGTACCGAGACGGACTTTTATATACCGAGACGAGACCGAGACGAGACCGAGATCGAGACAGACCTCTATAAATCGAGACGAGACCTTGGTCAGTCTCGAAAGTCTCGGTCTCGTTTCGAATATTGATAGTTATTTTGCCTTTACTCAAAATTTGTTTCGTTGCTGTGTGAGCTAATATGGGAACGGTTGACTGATATACAGTGGCGTATTTAGGGGGTAGGTATGGAGCTCAAGCCCCTCCCGAAATATATTTGGGCGATTCTCAGCGTTACGCACGGGACATTTGTACACAAAAACTGCTTTTTTAAACAAAAATGTATTTTCAAATAAAATAAAAAGCATGTCAAAATTAGAAGGAAAATTATTAGCGCATAGTTAAGTAAAATGAAACACTCAAAACAATTTCAACTTTGAGTTATAAGCCAAAATTAAGCGTTACGCACGGGACTCAGACAAAAAGCTCATTTGACAACCTCAGTTTCATTGGACATTCTCTGCGATTTATGACAGAATTTTCATTTTGTATGCCATCACTTATGTTCTACAATCATTCTCCTTACTGTGCATTACATTTTTAAATTGAAAAATATAATTTAATTAGTTTCCCATTGTGTTTTCTTTTTCGACTCACCGTTACGCACGGGACAGAAAAGTAACCATGCAATTGTTTGGTTGTTCTAAGACTATTCTTATGCAATATCCTTACTAAAGAGATAGATATTTTAAGATTAACATTTGGACATTAACAAGCATAAAAAATTGCATCCATAATTTAATTTAAATGAATTAAATTACATTCCAAAGTATCAAAGTCTAACTTTGCTAGGCAACTCGCTTAATGTTATTACCATGTCTTTGAGGTATTTGTCTGAGCGCTGATTGGAGGCGTTCAAACCACATAAGCTGTACAGTTGTTGAGCTGTCGATCCTCTGTGCTGCCTACTAAACGTTTAGTCGTTTGACCGTTGCCATTGTCAGGTGAAATGTGGGAAAGTGAATTGAAGGGAAAGAGTTGGTTTTTGGTTATTTGGTATGATTGTTTGTTACTTCATAGGGAAGATTTGCTTTAGGGTGAGTTTTTTTAAATAAGTAATATGGATTCACAGGCAAGTAACTCTGTTCCAAGTAATATTGTCAGTGATGAACTGAATCAATCAACAAAAGCAATGAGTGGCGCTGAAATGGCTAGAAAATATACACTTAAACATAGGAACAAGGTGAGACAGAAAAATAAAGTGAGGATGCAGCGTTATAGACAAGTTAAAAGATTAACTTTTTTACTCTCACGTTTCTTTTGCGAAACTCATTCCGCATTGTTTGCTATTTAGAAGAGGAAAACACTCTAAAATGTGAAGAACAAGGTAATTCAAGTTAGATTGGTTCAAGAAAAACGAAAAGAGTGCCAGTGTACAGAATGATATATTCATCAAATGATGAGAGCGACATTAATTCAGAATACAACTTTGAAGACTATGTTCATAATGATATTCCAACCTTCCAACTGTCGAGGTCAGAATGGACAATATTAGACCAGGTGTAATTTTCCTAGTGAAATTTGATTGTGGTTCTTCCAGAAATAGGATTAAATATCAGTATGTATGTGTCTGAAAGTGATGTAGAAGAAGATGAGGACATTAGAGTAACAAATCCGAAATACATAGACAGCAGTTTTACGAAGTTTTGTATTGATAAACTCATTTGGTCAAGTTTTAAATATACTTAAAGCACCAAATTTGCGGATAAAGGGTAAAAGAATTTACTATAAAATTCCAGAACCAATAGCCGTTTTTGTAAAGAACTTAAAGAGTGTTGAAGAGAATCCATTCGTCCCCAACAAGACTGTCGAACCAACTTAGATACCTACCTTTCTAATAAAAAGAAAAAAAATTGTGATTTATCATGATAATTCGTTTTTAAGCTACGTGGTAAATGTTTCCATGTAACTTAACGTAAACTTTTTTGGTAGTTATGTTTAGTTATATTTGATTTAGTTTCTCTCAGCAAATTCATGTTTCTTGGAGATAATATAAAAGTTTATTCTTCATTGTTTAATCTCAATAACAATAAACACGTATTGAAACCTAATTAACTTGATTTTATTCACTTTCTTGCATAAATCTGTAAATGTCCCGTGCGTAACGTTACGCACGGGACAACATTTCGATAACTCATAAAATAAATAAGGGTGATAATAAACAAATTTAATAAGTACCACTAACAGGCTAATAATAATTCTACTTTGGACCAAAAGTTTCAATACTTTATATTCTACAATTACAAAAGAAATACGAAAAATACATGTTTTCCGTTACGCACGGGACAGCGAAACATGACATGAGAAAACTACGATTTTTGCCTACCAGAATCAAACATTAATTAAAACAAAATTATCAAATTTTTGCCAAAGGCTCACTTCATATTTTTTGCTATTGTTCATATAATTACAGATTTAGAATTTAGTTTGAAAGTTATTTGAAAATTGGGATAAGTAAACTGCATTGAGCATGGTGTAGAACAGATAAAGTTTATGTGGTCAAAACCTAGTAAATATATTTTTCAAAAAGATTTTAAATGTCTCAGTATATAGTTACACTATTTCTTAATAGAAAAACATAAACATCATAGTTTCAAAATAATTTTGAAAATTTACTAACAATGGACCACTTGCCAGAGAATCGCCCATTTATGATAATTTTTTCGCATTACAAGTACAACACAAAGGTTTCTTACCCGTTCCTCAAGCCTCTTCCGAAACAAAATCCACTGCTGTTGTACATAATCTCCTCTCTCTCTCTCTCTCTCTCTCTCTCTCTATATATATATATATATATATATATATATATATATATATATATATATATATATATATATAGGCGCAGATCTAGGATATGATAAAGGGAGGGGCTTGAGGGCCGGGAGGGGAGAGGAGGGACCATACTTTGCCTCTTTATCCAGTGTAAAGCAGGAATGAAGCTCATTTTATTCAGTGTATACCTGAGCGTTAAGGGGGGATAAGGGGGAATCCACGTATGTATATATATAATCAAAATGCTGAAATTTTGTACCATGTTGTGTGAAATATTGAAGGAAAAATTCTTCTAGATACCCTTCAATACCACTAGATAAAGAAGCAGTGTTGCTAACGCAAAATAAAGTTTTATTTTCTCAAATTGCATTATGTAAAGTATTACCTATTTCTAATTTAGATATTAAATAAAACCACAATACCACATACATTATTCCGTGTAACAAAGGACAATACAGTATCGCTAACGTCAACATTTTGGAGATGACTAATAACTCAAATGGAATGGTGCAATGATCATTATTTGTATCTTAGCGTTAAATACTATGATCATGGCATAATGCATTTCGAATGAATGAAGGAACAAAGTTATAAGAAATGAAAAAAAATAACTTTTTCTGAAGATTTTACTTCGAAAACGCGCTGACATATCACGTCTCATCATGTAGATTCTTCCAAAAGACTTAAGTGACCATAATGTGATTTACAACAATTGTTATTTCAAACCGTTTCAGAGATACCAAACACTTGGATAGTGATTGTTATACTGCTTAAAATATCGTATTTATGTTAAATTTCTATAATGATTGGTGCTTTAGTTTGCTTCTATAACATTACAACAATAGTTTCTGGTGGTTTTAATTACAAGTCGCAGTTCCATTATTTTAAGCAGTGTTGCCATCTTAAATAAATGCTAGATACTATTCTAAATACAGTGAAAATAACGTAGCTAAACTGCAAAATATTTTAAATTACACGTAATTTGTTTTATGGTACAAGAATGTTTTCAAAAGACGATGTTTTTCAGTCTTTATAATGTTAATGTCAAAGTTTTGGTTCCAGCAATACATGTAAATGCAAATTGTAACTGAAATTAAATGTAACTGATAACTTTTTAGTAACACTAGTTGTTCCCCTTAGCCTTAGGCCTGATATACACAAAACCATACTTAATTAAAAGTTCTAATTACACCCTACTTACATTTTACTTGTTTTAGTTTGACCACCGACCACCTCAAACTCAATCCATACCATAGTTGTATGAAGTTATTCAAGAACTTACAGTTAGTAATACACATTGTGTTGATTTTTGGTTGGGTTTGTTTTAGTTTAACGTCCCACGATTATGCTAGAGCGTCTAAAGCAGACGTGGAACTAATGATTATAATGGAATCCGAACCACTTGGGTCGTTCAACTGTACCCCCACCGAAAATCGAATTCGGGACCACGCGAAACGAAGTCAAGCGTGCTAGCCGCCAGACCAAATGGAGGTCCTCATATTGTGTTGAATTAAATCATTGAATCAGTGTTGTCAGATTCAACACAAAGATCAAAAACTAGCGTTTCAGTGCTCCAAGAGTAGCGGATTTGAACTATTTGTAGGCCAAATGTATAAAATAGAAAGAATTATTTGGCAATTAATGACTGGTACTAATAAAATTATTTTTAGCATGGGCTGGAAAATGTGCTGGACATATTGCAAGAAATTATGATCGATGGACAAAAACAATTCTAGACAGGATACCACGAGATAGAAACAGCCTAGGAAACGTCCTTATACAAGAAGGTTTGACGAAATCAAGACCAACTGGGGAGTGACCTGAAAAAGAATTGGTCAAGATAGATAGTTGTAGAGAAGACTTGGAAAGACCTTCATCCAGCAGTGGATTGATAATGGTTGATTATGATTATGGCTAAGACTTTATTATATCTGGACCTCAGAGGTAAACAAAACCAAGTCACAATTTCGCAATTTTACAGGAGAAGCGAAAATCCGGTTCCTTAACTAAGACCTATGGTACTGTTTTCAAACTATACTAAGCAGTTACAAAGTAATAGGTTGCTTTTAGGCTTACATTATTACACCACTGGAAAGAACATAGTATATTAAAAAAAGTATAGTTAACTCAATTTCGACCAAAAAGTGACTTAGCATAGTCTACCTCTAAAATTTAAAATTCATATATATATATATATATATATATATATATATATATATATATATATATATATATATATATATATATATATATATAAAGATAACTTTTACTAGGTAAGGTAGGGTAAAAACGGATCAAAAATTTAACGAAATTCGTACAGCGAAAAAAAAATATATTGTTGATCCTTCATATTGCAGCAAAACGACGAAAATTAATAGAAAAGAAAACTAGAAAGTTAAGAATCACTTCTTTTGCCGGGACAGAGAAAATAGATACAGATAGCTCGAATTACCTATATACTTATATAATATGTGAGTCCATGTTTCGCAAGTAATTTTCAATCAATATAAAATTTCAGCGTAATGAACGCATGATTAGTTTTCTCTAATAAAGATAACATGCAGCGCTGAGAGCTCAGGAATAAGCTTAATCTATGTTACGACACTGAATATATGCTTATGTAATACATTACGACATTATGAACTTGTATAAGAAACAGAATGTACTTAAAGTGAGACGCATACTATACGAAGCATCGGACTTTGAATCTAACTTGTTTGGTGATCCAACCTAGGGATGGCCAGATCCGGATATTTTTGGATCCGGATATCCGGATCTACTTGGGTCCGGATATCCGGTATCCGGATATCCGAACACTGGATCCGGATCCGAAATTTCGGATCTTGGATCCGGATCCGAAAAAACGGATCTTGGATCCGGATCCGAAAATCCGGATCTTGGATCCGGATCCGAAATTTCGGATCTTGGATTTGGATCCGAAAAACCGGATCTTGGATCCGGATCCGAAAATCCGGATCTTGGATCCGGATCCGAAAAAACGGATCTTGGATCCGGATCCGAAAATCCGGATCTTGGATCCGGATCCGAAAAAACGGATCTTGGATCCGGATCCGAAAAAACGGATCTTGGATCCGGATCCGAAAATTCGGATCTTGGATCCGGATTCGAGAAACCGAATCTTGGATCCGGATCCCAAAATTCGGATCTTGGATCCGGATTCGAGAAACCGAATCTTGGATCCGGATCCCAAAATCCGTATCCGAAATTTCGGATTCGAAACTCCGTGTCAGAAAATTCGGGTGTTCCGAATCAGCAAAATTTTCGAAATTATTGACAAAGTGATTTTCATTCCTATGCTTAAAATAAGATTTTAAGACACTTTTGGTATCTGATCGTGTGACAGCCTTGCGTTCTCTTCATTCCAAATTTGATTGAGTAAAACTGTCGACTTAGGTAAGAGCAATCTCATTGTCAGATTCGATTCTAGTGGAAATACTTGACCGAAAAGGTAGTAAACCTTTTTTAAAGCGGTCGTCCTGATGGAAATTTGTCCTTTGTTTTCTGTAACACTAGTCAAATGCTGGGATGAAACCTTAGTCTCAAGCTTCTTCATTAGACTCAGGCTGCTTACTTTTCTAATTCTTTCTGAGTTATTGTGGTCACTGAATGAGGCCATTTCCTAGTCGTGATGGGCTAGGCCATTGCTAATGGAACAGACTATAAAATATAGATCAAATCAAATTAAGGAGCAACTTCCTATTCTTGCTCTTGATAAGTTTTTTTTCTTTCTTTAAAAATACGTTTCTCTGTGACCGTACCACTCCAGTTAGAATTAAGAATTGTAGTAGAGATGAAGTTCTAAATGGCAATTAATGTATCAAAATCAATGTATTAATGTACTGTATGTGTATACAAAATACCATATGGAGGCACGAGCAGTAACACGTATCTTTGTAATTAGTAATCCACTACTTTAACTCTGCATAGGTTGTATAAGGAGCTATATCATTCATGTAAACACATAGGCGGATGCAGGGGGAGGACGAAAAGCCGTTCGCCCCTACCCAGCGCCACCATTAACAGTGTACTACTTTAGTAGTAATTTGTGGCAATTTCAGATCATCTAAGTAATTTTTCACTGCTAGCATCCCCAACCGCCCCCTCCAGGAGTCCGTTCTGGATTCGCCCCTGCGCAAACATAATATACAACTCATTTTGGTAGCTTTTTAAAATTTTTATCTTAAAGGATTGTCATTTCTCGTGGCTACTTATGCAATTTTCTCCACAGGCATACATGCAATTTCCAGTCATTACGCAAATACATTTATATACTTAATAGACCTCGGCTAGTTGGGGGCTTCGCCACTAGACCCCCGTTACTAGGGCCTCGCACCACAAAAGCCTCTAATCATAATTAATTTAAAAAGAAATGTCTGGGGATTTGCCCTTAGACCCTCTGACATCTCATTTGATCGGCCTATGACCTCGTACCTCGTAAACCTACAACCATACCGAATCTCAGTTCAAATATCAAATTGTATGTAATAACATTCTGGTATCCCGAGACATACCGGTACCGAATTTCAGTGCGAGTACATGGGGCTTTCCCCCCAGCCCACACATTTGCTCGGTCTACGGCCTCGCACATCATATGCCTGCAAACATAACGAATTTTTAAGGGGCCGCGGTGGCTCAGTGGTAGAGCGTTCACCTCCGGAGCTTGGGGTCCCTGGTTCGATCCCAGATCGCGCCGTGTGGACTTTGTGGTGGACAAACACCGTGCTCGTGGGTTTTCTCGGGGTTTTCCCGTTTCCTCCCACTTTCTTCATTTCATTTATTTTTCATAATCACCGTCTCCTTTAGCCTAACCGGCATAAACCTGGGACGTAAAAACTCAAGGATTTCATTTCATAACGAATTTTTGTTCAAATAACAAGTTTCATTTCTCTAACATTCCAGGATTCCGAGATATAAAAGTCTTTTCTCCCCGCCCCTTTTCTTCTCCTCTAAGACATCAAAAAACGCTTAAGTACATACGGTACCTAATTATTTAAATGTAAAGTCCAAATACCAAATTCTATGCTCCTAACCTTCAGAGGTTCCCAGAAATCGACATGTTATTATGTATAATAATTACAATCCCCACTCTCTTTCCTTTCCATCTCTTTTCTTTTCCTTTTTACTAAAACGTCAAAAAACACTGAAACACATGTCAAATTATTTTCAATGAGAAATGCAAATACCAAATTTCAAGTATCTAACCTTAAAGGATATAACATATTAATACAGTAATTGTAAACCCCACTTAATTTTCTTCTCGCCCTTTTTCTTCCCTTCTGGGCCACACACACACACACACACACATATATATATATATATATATATATATATATATATATATATATATATATATATATATATATATATATATATATATATATAAAACGTTGAAATACGTATCTAATTATTTTAAGTGAGAAGTCCAAATACCAAATTCCATGTTTCTAACCCTTTAAGTTTCCGAGATATAGGCATATTATTATACTAGTTGCAATAATTGCAATTACCACCCGCTCTTTTACTTCCTATATCTTCCCTGCCCCTTCTAATTTAAATATCAAAAAGCACTTAAACAAATATCAAATTATTTTCAATGAGAAACCCAAATATCAAATTTGAAGTATCTAACGTCAAGAATCATCAATATTTTCCACCCCATTTCCCCCCTTCCTCGTCAAATTTCCCAAAGTCCTTCCTTAGTGGTATCCTACGTCACAAAGCCTATAAACTGTCCAAATTTCAAGTTTGTAGTTTAAGCGATTTGGCCTGTACGGTGATCTGTCACTCACTCACTCAGTCACTCAGGACTTTGCCCTTTTTATATAGAGAGATTTAAGATTTTATGGGAAAGCCATGGATTTTGTCCTAAGGCCGCCAGTGTCTTAGAAATGTAATAGCTTTGCTATAAACTTTAAGCAATCAACTGACTGATCTGCGTCTATATGTATTATGTAAAATACCGCTTATAATATTTATTTTGCTCGTAATAAAAGAAATAGAAATGATGACGAAAATTCAAAGACATCCATGATTTTAGCGTAATGCTGCAGGAGTTCAGATCATTGAATTAATCATAAGAGCCGACTGTATAAGATAGACTACATTAAATTCCAATGTGGCACAAAGAAAATATGCAGCATTACTATGCAGTTTTTCAACGTTATAACTCATTCTGAAAATATTATCATAGGTCTCACAAACAATCGAATTTTAATCCTAACTCGATTAATATATAACAAAAGGCAGATCTATACAACTACTGACTTGAGATGAAAGTGGCATACTTGTAGTACGTTTAAAGATATACTAAAGACTAAATGATGGGGTGTGCGCAACAATGGTGAAAATGACATTTTGATGTAATCTTTTGTCATTTAAATTGAATTGTCTTCCCACTGAGTTAGATAAAATTCACCTAGTAAATTTTATACATATGGATATTTTAGTTCTGGCTCTCAATCTAAGGCCTAAAATATTCAAAACAGGAGTCCGAATCTGAACTTCGAAACTTCGGATCCGGATCCAAGATACAAAACTTCGGATCCGGATCCAAGATCCGAAATTCCGGATCCGGATCCAAGATCCGAAACTTCGGATCCGGATCCAAGATCCGGATCCGGATCCAGGAACCGGATATCCGGATCCGGATCCAAGATCCGAAATTCCGGATCCGGATCCAAGATCCGAAATTTCGGATCCGGATCCAAGATCCGAAATTTCGGATCCGGATCCGAGATCCGGATCTTATAGGATCTGGATCCGGATCTTATAGGACCCGGATATCCGAGATCCGGATCCGTCTGGCCATCCCTAATCCAACCAGAAACCACAGACAGCAAAGATGAGTGTCGTAGCTTCCACCACAAGGTTAAGGAAGTGCCAGTTTTAAAGTGTCAATTAAACACTGAGATGTGAAACGGTAATAAAGCATTTCATCAATTTGAAACAAAATATATTGTAGTAATAATTTACTCTATTTGTTAAGATAATGACCATTATATTCTGTTTTTAAAATGACAGTCAAAGCAGAATGTATTGGATAGTAACTGAGAAATTGTAAAATTTCAATTTCGGTACGACTAAATACATTCGTGTTGCTATGTGTTGCGTTATCCGTTAGGAAGTATTGAACAACTCTGTTTCAAAGGAAGGAAATAAACTACTGTATAGTTCTGGCGTTAATTTAATAATTTTAATTGTATAGGCAGTACTGAGGCTATATGAGACAAAATCTATTACTGAAATTGAAATATGGGTTACTATTAGGGTTTTATCCCAGGTATATTATACCCACACTGATGATTGATCCTGGAACACACGCACGGAAACCATTAGAGATAGCAAATTAGCTACGAAGAGGTACATCATACCATAATTCTAAATCAAGAATGAAGGCAAAAAATAAGAAGCGAAAACGACAGACTGTCACTATTTATTTAGAGACTTTCGAGACGAGACCCGAGACGAGACCGAGATCGAGACAAGCATCTGCTGACCTAGACGAGACTGAGACGGCGATTTTTGACTCGAGACGAGATCGAGACCGAGACCGCTACTTATCTACCGAGACAAGACCGAGACTGTACAAAGTCTCGTCTCGTCTCGTCTCGATACCATCCCTACCCGATGTAGTTTTCCCGTGTGTTGTGTAGGCCGTCATCAACTTCGACACTGTCCCACGCGACACACCTAACACAGTAGCCACTGCTGTCATACTCACTCCACATAACCGCGCACCAATAATTTGCCCTCTTTGAAAATCTGAGAGGTCTCACATTTTACACTACCTCCGTCTGCTACAGCCACTGGACACTGCTGTTCCACTGCGCCTGACGTAGTATGGAGACCGACCTAACACACCACCACCAGCGGTCCGGCGCTGCGGGCGCACGACACCGCTGCCATCCCATACATCTGACGTGTTGCCAACTACAGGTGTTTCCATTTTTCTAATCACCATCTGTACATTAGAATTTCGAAAAAAGACTACCCTTTTTTTAAAATGTACTTTCAACGAGCTTCCTTTTAGAAAATTTCTCCAGCAATGACAAAATCAAAATGTAAGTGGTCTACACTAGGATAGTATTTTGGTATATTCACAATAGCAATGAAGTTTTTCATAGCTCAGGGAAAAGTTGAGGTCTGCCAACTCGAAGGAAGGGGAAAACGCCATCAAAAGTATTCCAGGGAGAAGATTCACCTAACCGATAAATCAAGGATACTGTTCCAGCGCACTTCTTGGTATCCTTATGCAACGTGTACAACATCTCTTGTTTCCCTACTTTTGTTGCTTCTGTGTACAGAAGTACCATATTCCACGGAATTACATATTACGAGGAGGAAACCGTTTAATGCAGCTTACTTTTGCCCCATATGTATTCACTCAATATTTGGAATCCCTGGATCATGTGGAGAATTCTTTATAATCAAGTGTGCAGGCGGGACATAGAGCCCGGTTCCTCTATTTACACCTAAAATTCTTTTCCTTTGTTTCAAGAGAGCTTGGTTTCTCCTTTATACCAGCGTTAGGGTCGAGTCGAGCCAAATCTGGTGTGTAGTTTCGAGTATTCTCTTCAAGTATCTTGCATAGACAATATAGGTTATCAATGATACTAGTACTACTACTAGTACAACTTTTATTATTATTATTAATAATAATAAATAATAATTATAATTATAATTATAACAACACTGTGATTAAACATGAAAGATACGCGGTCTGTATTTGAATACTAAAAAACTAGTTGATTGCTAACCTCGGTAGTCGTGAATTCTAGGAGTCAATGATATTGTTCACGAGCTTGTGAATTTGGGTTGAGGGTTTAGGTTGAGTATTCGGGCTCAAGCCAAACATTGTTAAAAGTTATAGGGCACTGGCCAAATATCTTCAAGACTGTTCGCCCCGGGTTTACAATTGTCAACAACTTGAGCAGCTCGGCTCACAGCGCACTCACTATCGACCCGAACCGAGAAGTGAGCCGAGCCAACAGCTCACCGAACCGAGTCAGCTAGAGCCTTCGGCCCAGATGAGCCGAACCGAGCAGATGACTCATCCCAACCAAGCCAGCTCGAGCCGATGGTTCACCCCAAGCGAGCCGGCTCGAGCCATCGGCTCAATTATTACTTCCCAACTGAGCTTCTTATTAAAAAATCTCTTGTGGTCTCTATATCGAGACGAGAAGACATGCGAGCAGTGTTTCCTCTAGTGAACAACATTAAAAGTATTCCATATTACTACTTAGCTTACATTTCTCATGGCTTTCGCTTTCTAGTGTAATCAGGCCATGATTTCAAAACGAGTTAAAACGTAATAATAATAATAATAATAATAATAATAATAATAATAATAATAATAATAATAATAATAATAATAATAATAATAATAATAATAATAATAATAATATAATAATAATAATAAATATAAGTATTCCAAACATATAGAATTGCTTTTGATCAAGCACACAAGAAATTATATTTAGTCCATTTAGCACTATCATTCTTTTGTCACTCACAATTATTAATATTCATATAGTAAATATCTTATATTTTAAAATCAATTGACAGGGCTCTGATTGCTTTTATGAGAAATAAATCTTTGGTTTTATAGATCCTACGCAGTGGCGATGATCGTGCGTCGTTTCGGTCCTACGCCGTTTCGGTCCTGCGCCGTGTCGATCCTGTGCCGTGTCGATCCTGTGCCGTGTCGATCCTGTGCCGTTTCGGTCCTATGCCGTGTCGATCCTGTGCCGTGTCGGTCCTATGCCGTGTCGGCTCTATACAGTTTCGATCGTACGTATTCTATGCATATAACTTGCACAGGCATAGAATCGACAGGAGTTTATAATTTGTAAGAGCAAAGATTAAACAGATAATAAAAATATTATTTTTTAGGCACATGATTAAATGTTAAATTATTTCAGAGCAGCGGCGTGAGAGCAAAACGGCACAGGACCGAAACGGCATAGGATCGACACGGCATAGGACCGAAACGGCACAGGATCGACACGGCACAGGACCGAAACAGGTTTCTGAGCTGAATTGTCGGTCGTATGCCGTGTCGATCCTGTGCCGCATCCCCGTTTTTCGGTATAATGCAATTTGAAAACTAAAATTCTCATTTTTTTTTCTTGAAAAGAGTTGTGAAGGATTTAAACTCAAGAAAATGTCGGTGTTAAGAAAACAAAGAGCAAATGAAGAAAGACTTGAGGATAGAATAGAAAAAAATTAAAAGCAAAACAAATTTAGAAAAGAAGAGCGAAAAAAAAATTAACATGATTGATTGCTAATAATTTCTTATTCACTTCTTTGCTACACTCCTATTTCTTCCATCCGAAAATTAGTGCTTATTGTAGACAGTACACAGGAATTTATTTCGGAAGTGGTCCAAATTGAGTGTGAGGATGAATAATAACATTTATAAAATTACCCCTCTAATTAGACTAAATTTACAGAAAAGTTGGGATTTCGGGGAGTCCAGGTCCAACAGGACCCACCGCTAGGTAGTCCCCGGTCGACATACTGAATTTAAGGCAATCACGAAAACAACAGGTACTTATGCAATTGAGCTCACAATCTTTAATATGAATATTTCTGCATGTTACGTATTACCATCGTTAATTCTAACACCTATAACTACTAACTATTAACGCTACATAACTGCTAAACAAAGATACATAATACCAAAACAGGGGTGGATCCAGGACGGACTTCTGGAAGGGGCGGTGGGTTCTAATACTGCTACTTAGAGCCACTTTTAAGAGCTCCAAACCCTGGGATGGATTTTATTTATACAGGGTGTTTCAAAACAACACGGACAACGTTTGGGAGGTATTTTCGTAGGTGACACCCAGATAAGACAAAAAGTATAGACCAACTTGGGTGCACAAACGCTTCCTTTCGGAGTTGTAGGCTGCCGAAAACATTAAAAATATAAATTTTAAAGGTCCACAGCTCCAAAACTATGAGACCTACCGTAGTCGGGTCAAGATTTCACTTAGGAACTACTGTGCCCTACCAAAAATAAATGTTTCGGAATCCTAAAGTACTCACGCAACAATTTTTATAGAGGGAGTTTGACTACGAACATTTAATTGGAAGTATTCATAAACTACCTCTAAAAAACTGATGCGGAAGTACTACAGGATTCTGAAACGTGAATACTTGGATAGGACACATATTAGTTCCTAAGTGAAGTCTTGACCCGACTACATTAGGTCCCATAGTTTTGGAGCTGTGGACCTTTAAAGTTAATTTTTTCATGTTTTCGGCAGCCTATAACTCCGAAAGGACGCATTTGTGCACCCAAGTTGGTTTATTTTTTTCTTATCTTGGTGTCAGGAATCACCTCCCAAACGTTGTCGGTGTTGTTTTGAAACATCCTGTATATGCCCCTTATGGATCCGCTCCTATACCAAACTAAATGAAAATAACAAAAGAAAGTGATATAAACACTTACGTCTGTTATTCAGTTTTTTGGGTTTTAATAACTCCCAACTCAGGAAATCTTTCGAAGTTTATCTGAACACAAATATCAACCATCATAAGTTCTGTCAACCTGTTGTTTCCATCATTTGAGCATAAAGCTTGTATTACATCAAACACTCTTTCGATGTGTGCATTACTGACTAGTATAGCGAGAGTACACTGCACTATTTTGATCGAATTTGGAGCATCTGGCTTCTTTGAAAAGGTACTTCATAATTTACAATTAGTAGTATCATTCCTATCAGCTGTCGATATTACAGATTTCAAAATGAAACAAAGAATACGCAGTTCATTTCCATCGAAATAAAAATTAAGTTATAAAACATTAAATGGAAACAGTATTGTTGCCGTGCCATAATACAGACGCAACAATGAAAAGAAATTGAACTGAGCCTTTGATTTAGTTTGGAAATTGAACTAACAAACAACATCTACATGTATTATAAAACATAAACAATTATTAATTATCGGTAATTTAATATTTCTGCTCGTAGATCTATAGAAGGTGTTTCGAACATGGGCACTCCGGTTAGTGACACACGGATTTGTATTTGTATTGACTTTGAAAAGAGTAAAGATCGTGTTAATCGAATTGATTTTTTTTTTTTATGTCAAAATAGTTTGTAGGTATATAATCATTATCTGTGACATTTTTTCCTTGGTTATTTTTCTACACTAATGGAATCTCTACGTCAGTAGTACGCCCCATAAACACAGCCTGGGCCCCTCAAAAAATAGTTTAACGTCCCATGTTTATGCCCTTTAAGCTAAAGGAAACGCATGATTTATAAAAGTGAATGATTATGAAATTACAATTTTGTGCTCTCCTACCGGGACCACATGCACCAAAAGCGCACACGCTAGCCACTAAACTAACGGGAAGAGCTAAAAGAACAATAGCTATACACCCTGCACACTGGGCAAAGATACTTCTTTCCCCAAAATTTTGGCAATTGTTTCAGGTAGCCTCTATGGGCACAAGTAACTCTGTGTCTAACGTCTGGGAAGCGATAGAACTTCCCCAGAGAATAGCATGGTATATTTCATTCGAAAGTATTATTAGAACTATTTGTTTTACACAATTCAAAATTCGTCCAGATCTGTGTTACTATTAATTGCAGTTTTTCTTGCTAGAGTGACATTAGACTGCGCTTGTTAAAAATTATTATTATTATTATTATTATTATTATTATTATTATTATTATTATTATTATTATTATTATTATTTGAAAGTTGTTTAAAACATGCCCTGCATTTGGTAACAGCAATCGGAGGTTCATTTTGTAGCTAGAAAGGCAGGCTAATTTTATTCTCTCTCTCCTTGTTAGGTCAAAATGTGGAATGGCAAAGTAGACTTTGCTCCAGATTTTGGAATGACAAAGTAGATGCAGATAATATTAGATCCACAATAGATGTACTCCTGGGCAAAGTAGGTACAGAGAGAAAGAAAAAACAAAGACGAGAAGAAGACTGCAGGCTTATCCTTGAAGAAGACAGTAGTGACAAGCAAACAAGGCATAGTAGATGGTTTTGCATATGCACTCTTGAATTCATGATTGTTTTATTCCATTCCACCTACCTCGTTCCTTCCCCTTCATTGCTCAATCTCTTCTTTCTGGCCCTGGTTCTGATCTTGGAAGCCCGCTCTTAAGCCATACATTTGCCAGTTAGAAATGACTTGTTTTTAGATTCAAATTTTAGTTTTTTTAATATCAATTTCGTAAGTACTCAAAGCCTAAAATTTTGAAGGAGGAGATCAAGATGAGGACCAACTGCTTATTTTCTTTCAACGGCGTGCAATTTGGTCAGATCAGTGTTTTAGCCCTTTTAGAGTTGGTCCTTGATCGAGGGATGAAGGTACGTAGTTCTCAATATGGAATCTATACGATAGTCCTCGATTTGGTATACCCCCAGTATATTCAATTTCGAGAGGAATACCTATTTGGCCCAGGTGTGCATCAGTTCTACCTGTAGAGATCTAATTTCTAATATTCTGGGGATTTCCTGGTTTGAAGTGTAGGACACGTAACCTTAAATTTTAGAATTTTATGAAGACGAGACAAGACAGAGCTCTCCTAATAGAAACAAGTACGTTCTTTGAGACGAGACCACTTTTACGACAAACTTTCGAAACGAGGCATCTTCAATTCTTGTCTCAGACGCTTCCTTACTAAATTTTGGTCAGGGATGTATTTATCTACTGTGCAGTGAGGAATGTACTACTACGAAAAATCCAATCAAATACGTGAATCCTGAACAAGTATTATAAATCCTGTTCAAATAAGCAATTATTATCTCGGTTATCTGTGACGTAAGCAGTAACACTTAAGGACACAAGCTAGGTTACTTTTTTGTCACATATATAATATGAAAATGAATAAAGGTAAGTAAAATTCCGTCTGGAGGTCACAAGATATAATGAGCACGGCCTTCACATGAACTACTAACAGAAGCACAAACCCAGCAAAGACCTCTCAAACTTCATGAACGAACAAATTAGTTGACTCCATTTATTCTATATGAAGAAAATAAAATAAAATTTTTAACGTTCCACGTTTATGCACCGAGCCCAGGGATGATGACAGTCAATAAAATGGTGAAAAGATCGAGGTAAGAGGAAACGGGAGAACATCAAGAAAAGCTACGCACTTGGGATTGTCCATCGTGAGAGCTGGGATCGAACCAGGGACCTCATGCACTAGAGGTGAGCGTTCTACTACTGAGTCACCGCGGCCCTATGAAGGAAATTAGTAATATATTTTAAACCTTTTTTTGTAACAAAAGAAATACTGACCAATGCTAAGCTGGCCAAAGTGTTTCTTTTGTTACAATATCGAATCCAAAGCCATGGATAGTGTTATAGAAGTGACTCCGAGACTGAGAAGGAACATACACATACGAAAAGATAGGAGAAGAAGGGAGATAGTAAAGATGCAGAAAAAATGTTTCCTGAAAAAAAAAATGTTTGGAAGAAGTAGTGACACCAACAGGTCTCAAGATAATGAAGAAAGGAGTGGAGCACACATCAGTGATGTTTAGGAAACTACTGAAAAAAGCGGAAAAAGAATTAGTGATAAGTGGAGTGTGATAGAGTGTGATTAGAAGAGAAAAGGGAAAAGAGCGAAGAAGTAGAGAGACTATAGAGAGAATAAGAAGTCAAATAGAGGACGGACTGACAGTGTTTATGAGAGAAAAGGTTATGAATGGTTTCGAGAAATGGGAGAGAAATTTCCAAGCAAAAGTAAAAGGGAGATTGATGAAGAAAGGGAGAACTTTAGGATGGTGTAGAGAAAAAAAGCAGGGAAAAAGTGAGGGTTGTGGTCTTGGGGGATGTGAGAATAACGGAAGAGGAAAAAGAACGTCTTAGTTTAAGTCACAGATTCAAGGTGAAAGAAGAGGAGGTGGACTTTAGAGAGCTGATTTACTCAGCAGAAGAATCCTTAACAAATAAGCTTGGACATGTCTGTATCTTGATTTATGTTCTATAGTGTCTGATGTCCTCCCTCAATATCTCCACCTTGACGCGGTGGGGGGCTTGCCTGCTCTAATGATCCCAAGAACTATGCCGGAGATAGCTTCGCTATCAGAGGGTTCCCCACGCCCGACAGGTCTTTAGGGGTAGGATCCAGACGAAGAGAGATTATGGTAGTGGGCAGCAGCTCTACCATTACCACACTGAGGCTGAAGATGATTGACATCGGCAAGGTTCAGATGTGGACAGAAACAGGCAGGGACAGGATGTCCTCTATGGCTGTTTCACTGCAAGGTGGAAGGACCTGGGACACCACCACTTTACTCAGTCCCTAGCAAACAACATGGAAAGAGAAATAAGTGAATGTAATATTAGGGAATACGACACTGTTGTTTCACAGAGGGTCGTCCCTGGTAGTGGAGGGAAACACAGTAGGACCTCCTCGGTCATCATCAAACGAAACCCCTGCAGGATAGGAACCTGGAATGTGCGATCGCTGATATAGTGTGGAAAACTGGAAAACCTGAAGAAAGAAATGGAACGCATGAAGATAGATATCTTGGAAATCAGCGAAGTTAGGTGGCCTGAAGGAGGAGACATGTGGTGCATGGACTTCAGAATGATTTACTCAGGAGCTGTAAACGGTACAGCAGGAGTCCGTTTTGTCTTGAATAAGAAGATAGGACAGAAAGTTATAGGCAGCTGGAGATACAATGAAAGAATAGTAATGTTGCAGATAGCAACCGAACCGAGGAATATGACGATAATCCAAGTATATATGCCTACATCAAGCTACACAGATGGAGAAGTAGAAGAAACCTATGAGCAACTACAAGTATTGGTGAAAGTTGAAGACCAGGACAACTTAATCATCATGGGTGACTGGAACGCAGTAGTCGGTGAAGGCAAAGGAGAGACTGTAACTGGGAATTCCGGCCTAGGAGAAAGGAATGCGAGAGGTACACGATTAATTGAGTTCTGTAAAACCATAATCTGACTGTAACGAACACTCTCTTCGAACAACCACCAAGAAGAAGATACACATGGACAAGACCAGTAGACAAAGAAAGACATCAAATAGACTATATACTGGTCCGACAAACATTTAGAAATCAGGTGAAGAATAGTAAGAGTTACCGAGGAGCAGACCGTTGACTCAGATCATAATTTAGTTTTGATGAAGAGCGAACTCCGACTAAAGAGGAAACGAGTGGTAGCACCAAACAAAAGATGGAACACAATCAAGCTAAGAGGAGATGAAACATGAAAAGGGAATTTGCAAACAAAGAGACGTCTCAGGTAACTTTAGCAGGTGACTACATCGATTCAAAATGGGAAGCCATGAAAACAAGGATTACAAAAGCTGCCGACGAGCACATAGGAAGAGAAACGATGACCCAATATAAACCGTGGATAACAGCAGAAATATTGGGAATGATGGAGAAAAGAAGACAGTTCAAGATAACAAAGAAGAGGAATACAGGAGATGCAGAAATCACATCAACAGAGAAGTAAAGAAGGCCAGAGAAAACTGGATAAACAACTTGTGCAAAGAAATTGAGGAAAATATAATCAAAGGCAATACAGAAACGGCATATAGAAAGGTTAGAAAACAGTTCAGTGAGAAAAAGAAACGCACAGACATTATCATTGACAAGGACAGAACAACGCTAATAGTAGATGTACAGATAACAAGAAAATGGAAGAAATACATTGAAGAACTCTACAAACGAGACAGAGTGAACGAAGAAGAGATAGAGAGGGAAGAAGACGTCGATGAAAATGAATTAGGACCATCAATTTTACAGTGCGAATTTGACTATGCTTTTGAGAAAATGCAACATGGTAAAGCCCCAGGAATAGATCAAATACCAACGGAAGTGATTAAGAATCTCGGAATAGCAACAAAGAAGAAACTATTTAATCTTATTAATGAAATCTACATCTCGGGAAAAATACCAAGAGACTTCCAGAAAGCACTGGCATCTATCCCGAAGAGGAAAAGCGCACGGAAATGTAAAGAACACAGAATGTTAAGTTTGCTTTTCCATGCATCAAAAATACTGTGCAAAATTATAGAAGATAGAAAAATTATAGAATATACTGTGCACAACGAATAGAAGGGAAAATCGAAGAACGGCTATCGGAGGACCAGTTTGGATTCAGGAGGAAAAGGGGAACAAGGGAAGCAATACTGAGTCTACGGTTGATCATGGAACAGCACATCAGAATAAATAAACCAATTGTGGTAGCACTTGTAGATATAGAGAAAGCTTTTGACAATGTCGATTGTAATATCATGTTCAGAGCGTTTTCAATCTGAATCTGAATCTGAAAGTGGATTACAGAGACAGAAGAATAATATAACAACTTAATATATATGAACCAGAATATATTACAGAGACAGAAGAATAATATATATGAACCAGACAGCTGTTATAGGAAGAGAAAAGAAGGAAGCAAGAATTAGTAAAGGAGTGAGGCAAGGATGTGGACTTTCACCTCTCCAGTTCAACGTCTATATAGAAGAGGCTATGAAAGAATTCTTTGAGAAAAACAAGAAAGGCGTAAAAATAAATGGTCAGGTTTTCAGAACAATAAGGTTTACTGATGTCATAGCATTGATAGCGGAGAACGATAAAGACTGGCAGGAAGCAGTTTCAAACTTGAACGACCAACTGAAAAAAAAAACATGCAAAATGAAGATAAATAAGAAGAAAACCAAAGTGATAAAGTGCACAAGAGCAGGACAGGAAAAGGCAAACGTGTGGCTAGATAGAGAGAAAATTGAAGATGTTAAGACGTTCCCATATTTAGGAAGTCTAATATCCTCAGACGGAAGGAGTGAAAAAGAAGTAAGTTCCAGAATAGTGCAGGCTAAACAAGCATTCAATAGCAAAAGAGGACTGCTAGCATCAAGAAATATGTTGTTGGACGTTCGTAAATGATTTATTAAGACCCTGGTATGGAGCATGGCACTTTACAGATCAGAAACGTGGACATTGAGAAATGCTGAAATATCCAAGCTGGAAGCATTTGAAATGTGGTGTTGGCGCAGAATGCTCCGCATATCATGGACCTAAAGGAAAAGGAATGAAGACGTACTAAAGGAAGCTAACGAGGGATGACAGATCATGAAGATAATAGGAAACAGAAGAAACAGCATGCTTGGCCATCTTATTCGGCACTCCGATTGAATTACCGTGCTGATAGAGGGAAAGGCAGAAGTAAAAACAGGAAGAGGAAGACCAAGGATAGAATATCTAGGTGCAGTTACGAAGAAGAAGCCTTATCAAAATATGAACAGTTCTCCCAAGCGAGAGAAAAGTTCTAAAATTTCCATGTTGCCCACCAACCTATGGTGAGGTGAACAAGAAGAAGCATCTGATGAAGGATGTTAGATATCCGAAACCGTAACACTTTATAGTTTAAAATACAGTGTGCGTTGAAGCTGTAGTCAGTGTTTCTTTTTGTTAGAATATGCAATCCAAAGCCACGGATAGTGTTGTTAAACTTTTTTCTTTATTTATTTTTAAAGTAGGAATTTTTAGAAGCTGCTCTGAAGTCGTTTTTTCTTTGACATTTTTCTGTTTTACTATTTTACACATTTCGCCCACAAAATAACATAAAATGATTACCTCGTTTAATATAATGTATCCTACTTATGTTCGGAATCATGAATATTGTCAATTCAATGAATATAGCAATGAGTATTCAATGAGTATTACAAGATAAGAGTGGGACCGTCTGGTCTCAAAAAAAAAACATCGTGGAAGTGATATCTGGTCTCGAAAAACTATTTGCTAGGTTTGAGGTATGGTTAGCGTCCCTTACAGCACCAAGGCTATGTAAGACAGAGAGTGAGATCCGAACCACATGAGCTCTCACCAAGAATTGGACCCAGCTTTCCCACAGCGAAGGCACGTACGCTAACCATACACGCACGAATAAGCTGAGTCTCGGAAAGCATACCTACTTCGCATTAAAAAAGTTATCAGATGGTTTCATTCACTTGTATACATGAGATTTCAAACGGGCTCCAGCTCCCTTGTGGCTCAATGGTAGTGTACGCTCCTTTGGACAGGGACAACCAGATTCGATTACCGGAGGAGCTGATGTGCTTCAGAATCTATATTTAGTTGAAGTACAGTACATGTCTTATATACATTGAGAAAAATCCAGACAGCGGTATATTGTACAAATATACGGTATCCTTATGTTTACAATAGAAATCAATACGGAGCATACGTTATTCATATGCTACATACTTTTCCCACTTAGATGTTACATCATGTTGTTGCAGGATGTATGACATCTAACATGTTACATATGTTAGCTGTATGTTACATACGTCTATCTATATGTGAGATACTGACCACCTGTATACTGTTCTTCGTTCGTACGAAAGTACGTTTATTCGGAGCATTTATGCAGAAAGTACGTATAAAATATAGCCTACTTTTTCAGTTATACGTTTGCTATACGTTAACTATAAAAACTACAGGATTTACACATGTAACCTACGTTTTTACGCACGCCACATACGACTTTTTTTCTCACTGTAGAGTCGGTGCTGAAACATTCAAAATCAACTAACAAACTTAATGGAACTCCATAAGTGACTTTAATTAAGCTCTTTCTTATGATTTCGCCTTCGATTCTTTTGTAAACGTACATTATATTAATAATTTCCTTAGCAGCTTAATCAAGCAAGACCAATAAAATAAATCGTTAGTTTGTGCAAACCCAAGACGTAAATACCTCGACAACTGCTTCATATAGATGGTTCAACTCTTATTCGTTCTTTTTTTAAATGTTTGTATAAAACTCAATTTATAATAAAAGAAGTTATTTCTTAACGAACAATTGACCAAGATATATGCAACCCTATCAAATAATTCAATAAACAATTAATAAGGATAGGTTTTTCATTCTGGAGATGCTTTTGTTTCCTTGTTTGGCGCGTTTTCTTTATGCAAATAGACAACCTTATACAGTATTGGTCTGATTAATAGTCCCTATAACCACAGGTAATTTCAAATAAATAACATGTATTTGGACACTGATACACACAATTTGGGGTTTGGATTTTCTTAACTTATTATTAAATAGTGACAGGTTACGTAGTGCGCACAGGATATTCCGTGGTTGGATGGCTAAGGATTATGTTTTATAGTGCGTCCAGTAAGAGAACGTCTCTGACAGCTCGCAGTGACATTGCCACTACTCGCGTGTCAAGGTTTTTTCGGTGCAACTGTAGTGGCAATTTAATTAATGATATAAGACAGAGTGATCGTGGTTGGTAACACTGGTATCAAAGTAGGGGCTGCAATGTCCCACCGCATGTGGTAAGAAACGTCAGAGACCATCTCTTGTTGGCCGTGCTATAGCACTATTAATCTTGAGTTTCCATCAATTATACCAAATACAGACTAAATCTATTGCATATTGTGCGAGTAGGTTACTTTAGTTGTTTGTATTGAATTTCTAGAATCTAGTAGACCCACATTATGGGCAAAAGTGTCATCTTTAGTATACCACTTACATAGACGTATGTATTACTTACAGTAGTGGAGATAATACGGAACCTTGAGAAACACCTTTGAGTTTAAAAGATGGATCCAATACGTTGTCAAGTTTACCATTATGGAAGAACGTGATGTATTTTAGCAAATGATATATAGATAACTACAGTTCCTTTGACACAACTTGTCCTTTCTGACAGTTCCTTTCCTCTGTTTTTTACTTGCTGCACGTGATCATAACAATCAGGAAAAAAGAACTGTTTCTATGACAACAGCACGTTCAGCCAATTATAGTGGCTCATTTCTCTCGCTCTGCAATAGTAAACATTCCACCCTTTCTGCATGTTGCCGGTATGAATATAAACAAATGCACATTATTTTAGTCGAATGTCAACGTGAGTAGTGGACCTGCTGATTAATAAGAGTATTCTCTTTAGTTCTCTTTTGTTTAATTTAATTTTATAAAACTGAGATTTACTTGTTGTGAATAATTTCGTGTTTGAATACCCGTGGCAAAAGCTGGCAACACAGCATTGAGCACCCCATGCGTGCAGCGAGCTGTCAGAAAGGACAAATAGTATAAATTGCAGTATAGTACTGTAGTTGGAAGATATAGATTTTAATAATTACCCTGTTATGCCACACGCTATCGAAGACTTCCATCAAGTCAAATAGAAGAGATAGGATAGACTGTCTTTATTGCATTGATTACTAAGATTCTTAAGGTTAGCTAGGAGACTATATTGAGGGCAAAAGCGTCATTTATGTAATGGTAGGATATCATAAATATTGAGGTGAACATGAAGACAATGAATTATATTTCTTCCAAATTTTTCTCTGGTGTTAATGTTAGACGAAGAATTTTATCAAGAGAAACATATCCTGGGGCAAAATTAAAAATGTGAGGGTGATTTGCTAAAGGCACTGTACTATTGCACTGAGGCGCTATTTGCTAAAGAACGTGCCATAAACCAGGGTGATATGTTATCCCAACTTAATTTATCTTAGCTGCGGAAGTTGAGGCGGTTGGCTAACTCTGGGGAAGAGGAAGGCCTTTGGAAGTATGCTGCAAGAAACAGTGCTTTTATTCGGTTTTGGAAACATTCACACTTCAGAAACGCTATAGGTGATGGGATAGTGTTGGATTCGAAGGACAGTGTTATAGAAGCTAGAGAGGACTTGCAGCATAACTGCAAAAGCGTTTTGCTGTGTCTGTTAAGTCGTTAGGTATAATATTGCTCATGCACTTTTGAAAACGAAAACGAAACTTTTGTACAGTTCTTGAATAGTATTGTTCTGAGAAAACTGTACATACTTATTACAATGTTTTAATTAAGATTTAAAAAAAGAACTAACGAGGAAAAAATAGAGTGGTACTTGTAGAAGGTAAGAGCGTTGCAGATTACTAAACCATTAGAACTAGTTACTAAACTATTGGAAATACATTTCCACATCTAGAATCTTATTTCATATATAGGGTGTTAATGAACTATACCGAGCTAGAGCTATCCAAACTCATGGAAAAAGCTAAATTACAACATGTGTTGTTTTGAATTTGAGAAACCGTGGAGGACGGTTCATATCAATGTAAAGGAAGCCATACATACACAATCCAAAAAAGCATATTTCATCAAAGTGCAATGTACGTGCAAGGGATTCCTACAGGGTATAATTCCCAAACATGCTCTCAACATAATTTTTAAATGTGCTCTGATTTCAAGGAGGGTCCAAAGTAGGCACAAAATAAAATTTTACAGTTAACATGGAATGCTTTTGTGGGAAGATGGAACTGTTAGGGACTACCAGCACCACGGTCCCTTGTGTTCGGAATAATGCGTGCCGCGGTAATTTGTATCACGCTTATACATAAAAAATAAATATACCATACCAAATTACGTCATAGCACGCATTATACCGAATATGAGGAACCCTGAAGCTGGGAGTATTCCATATCCATTGTTGTCAAGACTTCCCTTTTGCTTACTTTGGATCCACCTTGAAATCAGAGCTCAAAAATTTTTTTTGAGAGCAAGTCTTGGAATTATATCCTGTATTGGATAACTTCCACCCCATTACACATTGATTAAATATGGATTTTTGGATGGCGTATGTTGTATGAATTCCTCTGCAGTGATATAGACCACCACTTCAAGATTTCTTGATTTCGAAATAGTGTATGTTGAAATTTAGCTTTTCTGCGATTTTGGAGAACTGTAGCTCTAAAATGATGTACCTTTCCCCACAGATTTACTGTATATGATATCTTTCTCCTACTTTGATGTAAGGAATTCCTCTTACTGTTTGTCGGTATAGTTCATTAACATGCTGTATAATATTATTCATATACCACAATCTTAATCATCTTACATGATAATCTTTTACACAATACTTATAAATCTTGAGTCTTCAACCCATATGTCCATACCATATTTCTTCTTAACATATCTTGCATTTTCCTGTTATTCTTAATCCCACAGACTATCTGACAGCCAGTATCTGACTCGGCATGCGCCAATCTGTGATGGAATGCATCACGAAATTCGTGATCCGTGAAACGAAAGTCCCAGAGGCAATCAGACTCACGGCCCACCAGATCAAGTGGTCCGTACACATCCATGACCCGAAGTGACTCAGTGACACGGCGGACCCATGACCTGAAGTGCCCGGTCTGATTCATGACCATAGTGACCCGGATAGATATGGTGTGTTCTGGAGACCCATGACCCGGACTGATCTGGTGGGAGCCGAACTATAAACAAGTCGAAGTGAACCGAACTGAGAAGCTTGTGGCGTGTAAGGCTGTGGAGTACAGCATTTATTGTCGAGCCAAGTCTGACCCTGAACAAGCTCGGCCACCAAAGCCAAATATAACAATCTTTAGTTCTTAGATGATGGGATCCTTGCCCATCGAATTTCATTCAGATAAGGAGAGTGGTTACCAAGAAATAAAATACATAAAAGGCGAGCCGAGCCTATCCTCGGCCGAGCCTGGCCACTAAATATAGCAATCTTTAGTTCTTAGATGATGGGCTAGTTGTCCATAGAATTTGGTTCAAATCCGGTCAGTGGTTACCGAGAAATAAAGTACTACATAAAAGGTGAGTCGAGCCAAACCAACCTTTCCTGGCCTTGCTTGGTCAGCAAATATAGCGCTTTTATTCATTTGGCCTGGGCTCTTTGCCCACCAAATTCAGGTCAGACTCGACCCGTAGTACCACACATACATACTCATGCACACGTATAATCTTTCGTATGCTTACGCCGGGAGCTAAATATGAATTATGATGAACTGAGTAGTGAAGTAATGTCACATGTTTTAAACAGGGGTAAATTCCATGACTAAATTTATGTACTCTTTTAATCGACAATGTAAGAAGGAAACATAGATTATTTCTGCAATCAATCTATTTATCTATTTATTCATTTAACAGCCTTTTCTGTTTATTTCAAATTCTGAATCACTCGAACAAAGATTCATTCCAATAAAGATAGTAAGATAAATTTCACTACTTCTTGAAGGAGGTTGGTAAGAAAGGGCCAACGTTGTTTGGGAATAATGATGTACTACATGATTCTTCTCCACAAGAAAAATCCCTATGCTGTAGGATCCATCACTCAGCATGACAACATTGAGCTCAATGCAAACGGAACTGAAGACAAATGAAGCGAAATTGTATGACGACATCATTAATAGAAATCTCAAAACATAAGACCATTGGTTGTTTAAACACGCAAGATATTCAGTTCAGCACTTGCGCAAACTCAGGCGATTCTTTGTAATAAATAATGTTGTTCTAATATTATTATTTGAAAAGCTGGACATATTATTAATTATAAGAAAGCAGCCTGGATGCATTTTCCTGTGCCAATTGCTTTTATGGAACCATAGATGTGTAAAATTTACAGAAGAAATATCTAATGTTACTTCAAAAGGAGAATGTATCAGTGATAAACATTTATGGGGATCTTACCTGTGACGTGTTTAATAATACACAAATACATCAATAAAAGGGCTATCAGCTTTTACACACGCATTCCTGCCCTACCTGCACAAACAGGCCAATCGTGGGAAACAGTACGCTAGCCAACTGCTAACGTTATTCGCTATTCGGCCTTACCTCTAAACCGCGATGCTGTTGGCTTACCATTAGAAGTAATGATAGAAGTATTAAATTTATGCATGAGCAGTGGTTTGGCGCCAATTAAACTGTATAGGTGTGTTCTGTTTTTAAGTCTAAAAGATGGTTAACATGAATTCTGATTCCGCGAGTGTTTTAATAAAGCACAACAAGAGAAACTTTTATATAGTGACGTAAAGCATCTTGTGCTAAAAGTGTTTAATAAGTTCTGTTTACTAACGAAATTAAAATTATTATTTTTCAAATCACTAGCTGAACCTGCGCTGTCTACTGAGTGCATCAGTCTGATATGACCATGGATCTCCTTCCCATTTCCTCGCTATATTTATGAATGTCTGTTTACACACATAAGTGAAGGACAGGACGACTCACAAAGGAAATGAACTGCTATAGACAAACATATAAACGTAGCCTTTAATGTATATATGTTGAGTTGAGTTTGTGGTAAACTGGAGAAGTAGCAGATGATGTCAAATAACTCTTTTCTCCTTATAAATCCATATCCTTTGAGTACGCTTCATTGCGGCTTTTGAGACTTTTGAAGTTGTCAGCATGCAATAGGTTTCGAAATTAAGATTTATGCAAAGTGCCTGCAATATTCGTCAATCCGCTCTACGTAGCTCCTCTGCTGGTTGCTTAACACAAGGATATGAACCTTATCTTCGTCCTAGTGACAATGTTACTCATACGGGCTCAAAACGATCCATAAGATGTTGATTCGAACAATAACGGCACATTTAAAAAAAAAAAATGAATGAGAACTGGCAAGTATACACAAAGTTAGAAATAGGCCAGTGAAAACAGCACGTTTGTAGAGCTTGTGGTTTGCGAGATCTCATTGTAAAAATTAATTGGCCACAAATATATACACTTATCTTGACCACAAACATAGAAGCCTAGCATTTTAATATATAGATACGGTAGTTCCATGTTTCGAGCAGCAGAAGGATACAACAATGTTTATCTCCCTTTAGAGGTAAGCCGGAACAGATAATACTTGGCTCTACTTTGTAATTGGCCGCTTTGCCGATTGGGAGTACGAGGTCGTTGGATTAATTATGGCAAGTCGTTGGTTGACCAACATACATTTTAAACTACGTTCGTTTAACGTATTTTTCAACTTTATATTAATTCGCATTACCATCAGCGACGAATTTAGAAGGTAAAAGCTGAACGGAAACAGCCAGAACCCATACTGTAACAAGTTTATCATGAGTTTAATATAAACTTCCAAAAATATATAAATAATACCTTCAATTATAAGGTATATATTTGTTACTCCAAAAACTGGGGGGCCTAGACCCCCACGCTAGATCTGTCACTAATTACCATATGCTGGCCATTAGATATGTAAGATCTATCAAGTGTGCTACTAGGGGAGAGGACTGCCCTTTTTTCCCAGACACTGTACACACAGAAACTTGATCCGCGTAGACAATCTTAATTGGGATCAACATCTATTCTCTGACGTTTTGAAACAAGAAATTATGTTACGAAGTTCCGGATCCAACGTTAACTTTTCATATTCCATTAGCACCGAAAGAAACAAAAAACTTTTTTTTTTTTTTTAAGTAATTGTATCTGATCTAGAATAAAAGAATCTGATGCTTTTGCACAGAAGCCTCAAGGACGTGACCTTGACTTCGGCCAAAGTGACTCCGCCCAACGCAATCCACTTAGATCGGGTAGTGACTGCGTTCAAGATTGTTGTAATAGCGGTTCTCCCCAACACGTGTCCCCCCCCTACTCCAGAGGAATTACAGCTGGTTTCTACCACGAGTAGACACACAAATTACCTGACAAGAACTCTTTTAAAATGTAACAGTGATTACAGTTAAAAAAAAAAAAGTACGTATCACATGCGTATATATATATGCCCAAGAGAGTAATTTCTTTTGTAGACGTTTGAGCAACATGTTTAGTGCGGATGGAAAGCCCCAAACAATCTTTTCCTTTCAATGTTATATATCAATGATGATGTATGAGTCGCCAAATAGAAATACAATTTACGATGTAGCGTGCTACGTTTAGGTCAGTAACGAGAGAGAATGCATGTTAAACGTGGTGAATGTCACGTACTCATTGTCTAATTTTTCACCTGACAGCTACAACAATAGGAACGATAATCTAATCAGTTCTTTTATAGCATTCTAGCTGAGGCTCCGTTAAGACTTGTTGTCGCCAAATTGAGTCGACTTAGCAGCAGCAAGGTATGGAGGACATACGAAGGTGTATGTATCCCACCCTTAAACGCCAGAATACGAGAGGGGCTCAGAGAACTTTAGCTTTTTAATATTGTAGTTGAGAGCAGAGACGTAGTTTAGTGTGTTCATGGGATCCTGCATACTTAAAAAAAAAAAAAAAAAAAAAAAAAAAAAAAAAAAAAAAAAGGGAAAAATGAAAAATGGAGACTGCGACAAATAAGACATTACCGGTACTTTTAAAGGTAGCAAAAGGTTGGCCCCCGAAATGAAATTTCTGGCTAATGCTAGATTGAGGGGCTAAGCCTCTCAATTGTTTCAGTGACCTTTTCGTGCTCGTATTTCTGCAAAAGTATTCTCCTACGTTATGTTTCTTTTCTCTTTCTTTCTTTTCTAATTACTACTCATGTAAATTTTAATTTTGGAAACACAGTATTAACTTGGGTATTATTTAGTTTCTCCCCCAAATCACTTGCTTATGACTACGGTTCGTTGTTTGTAACACTGATTTAGTCGTAAGTATAAAGACAATGTGAACGTATGATATATAAACTAAAACAAGAACCAACTTATGCTAGGTGGCCACTAAACAGCACGAATGGTATCTAACTGAGTTAGGGCAGAAGCGCAGCAAGGAGGTCCGAGCAGTAAAAAGAAGTTACGTCCGTAGGGAACAAGAGCGTCAGCGACGGTGCGTGTACGCATAAACGGGGTCGTTTACTATGTCACAGTACCGAGTGATCGATGGATTTGGGAGGAGATACTAAATGTCATTCATTCGCTTTTTAAACTTATATGTTGTATGTTATTTAAGTAGTATTAGTAATTCGAAATAGCTATTTTCATTTTTTCCAGAACTTTTATTGACAGATGGAAAGGCATATTCTTCGTTTTCTTTTTCACCCAGCTTCAGTTGTTTGCTGGTGACTGATGAGCACTGTTGTCGATTTATTAATTCGTAAGTTGTAACTCCCTTGTTATTCTTACAGTCTAAGGCAGAGCCGAATTTAACATTGATGATGCCCTGAACTATTGAAGGTAATGGGGTTCTATATATGTTCAGCTGTGAAACCAGTCAATGGAGAACGCAGATACCCTATATACAGAAATGAGCTAACGAGTCATGTTTTACAGAGCAAGCCAACAGAAGAGGGCCCAAGTAGGTCTACTTATGTCATAAAAGCCTATACAATATAAATTATTGATGATATATGTAGGTTTTATTTTCTTTCTTTCTTTCTTTCTTTCTTTTTTACCTTACATATTGAAAACGTACGCCCAGTTCTTTTTTCCTTTATTTTTTTGAACTCCCAAGAAAGTGGTGCCCTAAGCTATAGCTTGATTAGCTTATACGTAAATCCGACACTGGTCTAAGGACAGCCGGGATCATGGGCGGCGATTAGGGGGCCAAAGGGGGGAAGTTGCTCCCACTTTTTTGAAGTAACCCATTAATGTACATAATTTCATTTGGAAATGTAGTTTTTGTATGTATTACTGTTTCATAGAAAAACTGGTACCGTATAATATTTGCCGTTGCGTGAATACGTATTGGTTGTCTTCCTGTGGAGTTAAGAGAGCTACATAAATTGCAGTTTAATTGCCTCGCAAAATAACTCAAAAATTAACCTATTGGAGCACAACGATTCCAGCATACTTTCATTTCTTCTTACATGGGGTTGATATGCAAGTCAGCCGCTTTGAAACTGAGAGAACATTAAAAAAAAACTTTCACAAATTATTCTTTAATTGCACAAAAATTGACAGTTTCTAAAATGTCTTTTCTTCTTTCTAATAATAAGGAGTATTGATTAAAAAGAGAATAATAAGAAATAACTTCTACATTGTTTTGCTGTGTATTATACGAGTGAAGTGGTGTGTTCAGGAGTACGAGTACAATTAAATTGAGTGAATTTAACATAATTCTAGGTTTCAGGATTATTTTGTATAACTGGAGTGTGGAGTGATTCTAAGTATTGTGTTTTGATGTGTTCCAAAAAAAAACTGCACCTAATGGCAACGAACATTTTCAGGAAGCTGCAAAAGCAAATATTTCTTTAAATGTCGTATCATATGCTTGTAGTATTTACTGTCTTTCATTTTCTAAGAGTAATAACATACATTTAATAGCATGTATATAATTAAAAATATAAGTTGTTCATTAATCCCCAGTTTCAATATCACTTTTGCAAAAACAAGCCTCACTATTCATTACTGTGATTAATATTATCCTTGGTATTTGATTGTTTTGCAAATTTGTTATTAAATAAGCTGATCACGCAAGTTTCCAGACAGAATTTTAAGATGTTCATGAGCAAGGAATCAAATCTTTCTTACACCTTCGTTGTTTAAGAGTACAAAGGGCTAGTACCAACTTACGTTGCTCTTGTCAATTTACTTAATAAAATATGAAATACGATATACGGTGTGTTAACTGAAAAAGATATTATCCTATTGGTTATACAATCTTTCGTCAAACAAAGTGTTAGAAACAACCAGGAAAGATTGAAATACAAATATTCAGATCGTGTCTTGCCCCCAGCCCCCACTTTTAACGTCCAATGGCCGCCAATGAACGGGATGATGATTTATTTGGTTCTAGTCCTGGCTTTTTTTTTTTCAAGTGCAGCCTGGACGCGAAAATGTTTTTATTTTTTTTCTTAAAGTTAGTTATTTTATTTTACACAGTTATTGTTATTTTGTCTTACAAATCTTATAAGGTTCATTGTTAACACACGTATTTTAAATCATCGCATATGGATATTCCATCAGAGTGATCTTCAACCTTTCAATATTCGCAGATTGGCAATAGACCCTATGCTGGAATCCGGCAAAATATAAAGCACTACACTCAGTGGCGTAGCACACTTTTGCGCCCCCCGCAAAGTATAGAGAAGGGCCCCTAGTTGTAAAGCCGACAGAAGTAAGGTTGAAGCTCTGCTTCTTTAAATCTTTATTCATCCAAGACTTCGGGGCCCCGTATACCTCGCCCCCCCCCCGCACTGCGGGGGTTGCGGGGGCAGCTGCTACGCCACTGACTACACTTCTAGTGACACTAATTAGAAATGACTTTGCGATCCGGCAATTGAAAACTATTATTTTATACAATAACATTATTTAAAAAAAAACAATAGAGATACGAAAACTATTTTCTCTCTCTCTCTCTAGTAGTGGTAAACAGGCGCGCACCCAAAAATTTTTGTTAGGAGTACAAGCTTTGCAGAAGAGTCGAATACTACAAGTCATTACGTCTATGTAGTATTGAATGGGTATTATTCAGCACTTGAAAAGACGATAAGTAAATGTAAAATATTTCCACCCATATTTTCAGGGAAATGATAGGACTAGATTGTTTTTATAAGAGAAAGAGTACAGATGAAGTTTCTATTCTCTGTGTCAAGTGAAGTGAAGTTTCTGTGCTGGGAACAGTATACTGACTTGAAGTGGCAAGGAATTATCAGTGTGTGTTGCGTGTGGTACAGTTATAAAATAAAACTTCATATAGCTACAGTTAAAAAATGTTTTAGAGAAATGTCTCAATTTCATACTCTAAAAAATATAATAGCCTTGGAAGGGCGTACCCACGAGAGTAATCCACCGGTTCCAACCCCCCCCCCCCAAACTTTAAACTAAGCTTGCTCTAGAAGAGAAATAATTAATATCAATTACGTACATAAATATGATTTGTTCTCCACAAGAAAGTCTTACTGTTAGAATTAATATGCTGGTACACTTCTCTCCTATCTGCATGAAGTGTCCCTAGTGTTGCCAACAATATTTTGACGAAGTCCATACAACTAAGCTAAAATGAACCTACTTTCCACCGAAAAGTACGTGCAGGAAATTTTAACTCCAGTATTAATACTAAATATATGATCATGCGTTACGGAAGTCATTATATATAATTTTGCTATATAAAATTACGTAACATGTGTTTTTACTAACCAAAAATCCTTTTATTTTATGCATGCTAACGTTGTATCCTGTCCATTATTTTTTTCTTTCTAGAAACATTCCAAGACACACTTGCATTTTACATGAAGTACCATGGCTTCGGATCTCATGAAGAATAGGCAATCTGTATAATAATTTAGTTGTGGAGAGATACGAGAATATGCTGATCTGTTATGTTAAAAATTGTGCAGTTTTTTTTTTCTTGTACCTTCCAGCGAAAGACCCAGAAAAAGTCAGACCCATGATCTGCCAGATCTGGTGTGATTCGGGCAGACCCTGTCATACCCATGATCCGTTGACCAGGACAGACTCGGAGACGACGAAGCATCGTCATACACATGAGGAGTAGATGTGAGTCTGTTAATACAATTCTAAGAAACACGATTTTTCCTCTCGATCTGCTAACTAAATCTATAATATTCCTTTTCGCTTGCTGTTTGTGTCTTTGTGTGCCAAAGCACTGCACTGAAAGATAACTACAAATTTTATCAGAGCATAAATACGTGAAAATCACAGAGAAGATAAGCTACTTGTTTTTCTTATGAGGAATCGTCAAACAATACTGTAAAACGTCGTTTAGAATATAAAAGATATTCCTAAGCCCAAACAGTGAAATCTTTTTGTATAGTTCATGTTCAAAAAGCACCGTATTAAATTCCAGTATGGGGAGACGAATAAACGTGAAATTATACTTGAAATTTTCAAGACATGTGGACACATTCCGTAACGATTTGCGTCAAAGCAACGCGAAATTACGTATTTATTTTGCGATAATCGGCATAGCAGTTATATTGACGTTTTGCAATTTTTTTTTTTCAATTTTGTGAAGATTGGTACAGAGTGACTCCACAGTATCTTGATTAAGAGATGTTACACCAAGAATCAAACAAGAGAATGTTCGAGTTCAAATAATGAACATTGTTAATCCGCTACAAAATAAAATTCTTCAGTAATGCTTCAGAGCTGATATTTGGGCTGCTTCTGGGTTACTAGTTTAGCGAGTTTCGGGGTCATCAGGCCTGTTCAGGCCAAACTGGGTCTGAGAAGCGAGACTCAGACCTGGATGACCCAGACTAAAGTCGTGACTCCAGTGATGCATGGCCCGTGTCTCAAGTGATGCATGGCATCACTGGTGCCTTCAGCCGGGAAGGACTCAAGTAAAAGTGAATTTAGAAGTTCTTGCCACAATTTCGCCGATCCTAAGAGTTTCATCCAATCCATGACTCAAGCAGGACTATTATTGGTCAAATTAAATGCTGACGTGGAAAGTTTCAAGTTCAACTTGCTCTTGCTAGTCTTGTTGATATCCTTTGTTTCTTTCTCTCTCTCTCTCTCTCTCTCTCTCTCACACACACACACATATTTTATATATAGTGTGTGTGTTAGAGAGAGAGGGGGATAGGAAAAATATTCCATTAAATATTAAATATACTGTAATATAATTCTTGATTTATTTTCAGTTCCTACGCGATAAAAATAGGTTTATATTATCTATACATAAGTGTTTGTCCAAGTACGTAGGTATTTTTAAAAAAGAACCACATATCACTATTATTACTATATAATTTTAACATTTTTATTACATAATCTATTAGTTGTTGGTGTCACACACAACGAATTCATTAACTTTTGCATAAGATCATGGGTAAACTTTGTAACGCAACACCTTGTTTTGTTTCTACAATTGCATACAACACTTGAATTCCAGTCAGGTGAGGAAGCAAGCTAAGAATATCTTGGCATTGTTACCAGGAGCGTCATTTCAGATTTTGCTTGGGGGGGCAAGACCCCTTAATGTAAGCAAAATTTCGCGTTTTTCACTGACTTTCTACTGTTCTATTGATAAAAACTATATAGATCTTAAATTCAGGGGGGCAATTGCCCCTCCCTGCCCCCCTAAATGACGCCCCTGATTGTTACATTTACCATAATGTATAACATGACAATATCTTTCAATGTGTTTCTTGGGTATAACTTTTCATTTTAGACTTTAACTTTTAATTCCCTTTTCAAGATAAAATTTTCCTAATTTTCGTTCAATATATATATACACTCACACCATTGTTTAAAGAAAGCATTATTGCTTACCTATGGATTATTATACTGTGTTTCCATCTCCACAACATACATTTGTGGTTGTGATATTCTGTTATTACTTCAATGTTATCTTGTATAATGACATCCTCAAGCCAGGTCGCGGAAGGCTTGTGGAGAACAAAATGTTTGTCACTTTGTGTGGGATTCTGAAAAGAATGCAACCGTCTTTTGTCATACCGCCGCAGTACTTAGTAACATAACATTTGCTAAAAGTTAAATTTCTCTACGTTTTATCTCATATTCGTAAATTCTCCATTTTTTCTCTCTTAAAAGAATCTTTGCTAAATCTGCCTACGCCGCGGGAAATTTCCCTCAAACTAACATCACTGCATTCACTTCCGTTAAATTTTCTACTTTTTTAGCCTGAAGGGCATAGACGTAGAACGTTAAATTAAAAAGTAAATAAATAAATAAATAAATAATAAAAATCTTCATTTCACGCTCCAGTTACTCTTTATGCTGAGAGTGATGTAGAAGCATTTTGCTGCAAATAGTGTTATTATATCTTTACAAATAAGCAATGTTTGATGCCATTATGCGACATACATCCACTAACTTGTGATAGGTTATTAGTACAAAAATCGTTCCATCCGTTCTTCTAAAGACATAGGTTACGGAAAACCAGAAATTAACGAGTTGGAATAGACAAATAAATAATATGAGAATAAAGATAAAAGATACCAGGAACTGAATAAATATGACTTAATTACACAGATATTCACTTCTAGATGCCATTAATATTCTAGATGTAAAGGTCCTGCATAAAGAAAGCAGATACCCGACACCTACAAGAAATTATAAATTAGTATCCCTAAACTTGACAAGAATAAAGAAATAGACTGGGCCAAACTCAATTTTTCGTTTCGTCCAAGCACCGTAGTCCGTAGAAGAAAATTATACATTTGATTTATCGCTAGATGTGAACACTCAACTAGTGTAATAAATTAATACACCTTTCCGGGCTTCATCATCATTTGTTAAACAGTTCTTTATATATAGATAGATAACAATACATAGTTCTAAAATGGTTGATTCAACTAACGTATTGCAATAATTGCCACTAATTAGAAAATTAACTTTTGATATTTATCTTACTGTTTACCTTGAAGGATAAAGGAAAAAATGGCTGGTAACCTTGAGAATGTTATTTTATGTCAGAGGCTATATTGAAAGACCTTTCAGCTTGTACTTACTTTTTTTTTTTTCCAAAAAATACTTTTAGTCATGAATACACAAATTGAATTTGGGAATTGGTTAGGCCAACTAAAATTGCTTCTTCGTATAATTGCTTCTTTTTGTCACGTTGCTTTTGGAATTATATGTCATTTGCAGATGAACATAAAGATAAAAGTATGAAATATTAACAAAATCCGGTATTTTTTTTTAATCAAACAAGAGGCGTTCAGTTATCTATCATCGAGATCATAAATCCCACATGCTTATATAAATTGATTTATTACACGCAATCAGCCGGATGTAGTAAAAATTAGTTTGTTAATTTTGTTAACCATGTCCTTGGACAATCTTTTTCCCACTATAACTAACTTGATAATTTAGTCAATACGTGAAACACGTTCTCTGTGTTGAAAAATTAAATCTTTTGTGCTTCCCCTTCAGTCTTAGTAGGTTTCCTTTAAACAATTCCTTAATTCTCTCTAAATTTTCCCTTTTCTTATCAATTTTTTCCTATTTCTTCAGTGTTCAATTGTTACGACAGAAGTTGTGATAAGATTAATTTAGTTTTACTTTAACATTTACTCTTTTTTATTTCTTTACTGAGCCGCAGTGACTTAGTGATAGAGCGTTCACTCCTAGTGCGTCGGGTCCTTGGTTTGATCCCTGTTCGCGCTAAGTGAGCTTTGTGGTAGACACACTTCGTATATGTGTGTTTTCTCGGGATTCTTCCGTTTTCTTCCCCTTTCTTCATTCTACCATTTCTTTCATTTCTGATTATCACCGTCTCCTTTAGCGTCGGTGTATAACGTGGGACGTTACAACTAAATATTTTCATTTTTTTTTTCAGAATTCTTTACAAAAATACATTCAACCATCAATGAGTGAAAATTATGCTATTTTGAGCACACACACACACAAACAATTGTTATTGTATCGGTTTATCTCTGAAGAACAAAGAAAAATTTAAGCATTTATATTGGTCAATCAGTCAGCATGAAAATTTCCCTGGATCGAAAAATTTCCTTTTCGCTAAATTTATCTACGAAATTTTCCTAGATTACGAAAATTTCCTTCAAGCTACGAAAATTGTTCCCCTGTAGAGCATTCTGTAAATTTCCGTTCATGAACTGGCTTTTGAGTGTATATGGCTGGCACTTAAAGAAACTACCTTCTCATATGGAATTACTGAGGAGAAGATGTTTATCACTGCACAAAATGAAATTTAACAATGCAGACAATTTGTCATTCAAATTAACAATAAGCTTTAAAACAAAACAAACAAAAAAAAAATGAGGCGATTCCATAAGCTTTACAAACAGGCAATTTAACAAGAATAACATTTTATAGTTTGTATGATTTAAAAAAATATCAAAACTGGATAATAAAAAAGACGCTTTTGGAGTATAATATTTTATATAGAGTATTAAAACAATAATATCAAATTAAAAATTGATTTATAGAGTATTAGAGATTAACAGTATTAAAACAATAGTAAACAATCTTATATAATCTATAAAACAATATTTAATAAGGCTTAGAAAAAATAAAATACTTTTCATTTTTCATAAAATAGTAAAAAAAATTAAAAAAATAATACTTTCGTTATTATTAAGTAAGGAACTAAGTGAAATGCCCGTTTTTCGTATTGCAGTTGGGAATAATAGGTTTATGGACTTCTTTGCGAAAATTTAAAATCCTTGTTGCCCCTACCCCACCCCACCCTTGGGATACATATTTCAATCCAAGTGAAATAATAAAATCCCAGATCAACCTAAGATCTAACTATGTTCAAAAATTAATTTTAAATGGCAGGAACCCACTTTTGTAGGCCAGTCGAATTAGAAAATAAAAATGAAATCTTTGAGTTTTACGTCTCACGGTTATGCGGCTAGGCTAAAGGACATTGTGATGATGAGAAATGAATGAAAAAATGAAATGAATAAAGTAGGAGGAAAAGGAAAAACCTCAAGAAAATCCACGCACACAGTATTTTTCCACCACACACTTCACTTGGCGCGAACTGGGATCGAACTAGGGACCCACACCAGAAATGAACGCTCAACCACTGAGCCACCGCCCCTCAGTCAAATTAGAATGCGCTTATATGAACTTCATGGACATAATTAGTAATGAAGTTCTTTCTTTTTTTCATAGAATTGTCGTAATTGTCTTCCTCATCAACATACTAGAAGTCCACATTGATTCGACTTCTGCTAGAGTACGTTTCTTTTATCTTGGCACGCTTCCCGCCTAAAGGATGGATCTGTCTGCAACACGTTCTTGCCACGCTGCAGTTAAGTTGCGAGATCAATACGCTAGAAAACAAAGCAAAATACACCATTCACAAGTCACTGTAACAGACTTGTTCGCATGTGGCAACTAAGCACCAGTGTTTGTAGTTTTTTTAAAAAAGAAAATTTCCCTCGACTGATACAAAATTTTCCCTTTTCTTATCAAAATTTCCCTAGTTTGTTGAGTGTCCAATTTCTATAACAGAAGTTATGTGATAAGATTAATTTAGCTATATTAAAAAAAACTACGAACCACATTTGTTTCATTCATTCGCTTTTTTCTTCTATTTTTTTGTTTACTTTTCATTCGTTCATTTTTTTAATACATAAATATACACACATATACACCCAGCCAACAAAATGTAATGAAATGAAATCTTCCAGTTTAACGTTCCATGATTATGCCTTTAGGCTAGGGGAGACAGATGATTAAAGCAAGTAATTGATGATCTAAGAATTAGTGGAATGAGAAAGTGGAAGGAAACGGGAGTACCTCAAGAAAACCCACGGACACGATGTAGTTCATTACAAACTTACATGGCCGGGGATCAAACCAGAGACCCCAGGCACCAGAGGTAAGCGCTCTACCACTAAGTCACCGTGTCCCCTTCCAGCAAACAATGGTTGCAAATTATCTTATTTTCAGCACACGCAAACTATTGCTATTGTATTGGTTTATTTCTGAAGAAGAAAGAAAAAATTTAATAATTTATATTGGTCAATTAGTCAGCTAGAGAATTTTCCTGGATGTTTCACGTTTGATCAAAAAATTCCCTTTTTCGCTTTTTGCTAAATTTACCTATGAAATTTCCCTAGATTAGGGAAATTTCCCTCAAACTACGAACACTGTTAAGCACTTCAACTACCCTCCAAATAGCAATGGCCTCACTTGATCGGCTGGCTGACAACTAACTTCACCTACACGATAAAGCCAATAAGAAGGCTATTGGATTAAAACGATCACATGAGTGCTAGCAGAAAGTACTTTAAAAGCCAACCAAGTGCACTGGCGGAAAGTGTGCCAAGATAAAACAAACTTACTCTAAGACCGCCATCTTGAAAAAATGGCACACGAGCGATCATCTTAATTCTGTTTTAGGGATTTTTTTTTTCAAACTACGTCTAACTAGAGCCTTTCTAGTTCAACTGTGCCCTTGCTGGCTCTGCTATCGATATGTGATTTCCCTTACCCCTCTCAAAAGAGGAAGGATAAGTTTCTGCGACTGACATCTTTCAATTGTTGGATGCGGAAGCGTTGCCACAATGAATTATTTCACGAACTTCGCTGTCCCCTGTCTTATTAGCCACTTTAAGTAGCCTACGATCTTCACTCGTCAAGACCAAGCGACTGAATGACAAATTGGCAACACAGCCCAGGTCATTCACTTCTTTTCCCTAAGCAAAGGGAGGGTTTCCTCCATCAGAGGACGGCGGGGGTGGGGCCGAAGTTTAGTTCGCATAGTTTCCGAGGACACAGGTGGAATAGACGGGCTTTTTTTTATTTTCTAGAAAAAATGAAATGTGCTAATTTACAAGAGCAAAAAGAAAATCCTATCAAGTTGAGTTTTAAGAGTTGCCCCAGAAATGGTCATCTTCCGGAAACTTAAATTGAAAGAAAAAAAAAAAAGCAGAAAGAAAGAAAAAGAAAATAAAACGCGAATACTATTTACTTCGTTTTCCAAAATGCTCTGGTTCTGCCCTTATGTTAGCTAGCATTGGCATCATTTGGAGAGGCCAGAAGGTAGACTAATTGCCTTCTTTAAGTTTGACAAGCACGTGCTTTTTAATAAATTGTGTGTTAATAGAAAAAGTGAAACTGGCATATCGGTGGACAATCTTGCCTCCCTGGTAAAATCTCAAATTATGCCACTGTCTTCTGGATCTGTACGCAAAAGGAAGGTCCCAAGGGGCCATGAACCCTACTCAAACAAGATTAAAAAAAAAAAAAAAAAAAAAAAAACATGCTCACATAGCTCGAAAATGCCACCAAGGCACCACAGCATTGAATATCACACACGAATTAATATTGCAACGATATATTTAGGATTGTCTATTCTTAAGTTAGTACATGAATTTTAAAGCCTATACTTCCTTCGGAAATATAATGAAGTTGGCACTAGCTCTGGTTTCTTCTTAAAAATTCCCGAGTAGGCCATGTTTCATATGGAACAATTCCACTTCACTTCTATTTCATGTTACAATTGTTGTCCAGGAGAAAATTTCAGATTGATTTGAATAATCCAACACTCAGAATCACAGTAGATAAAGTACGCAAATAATACATTTTAAGATGCTGTTCATGAGCAAAGATTTTACAGTATAATCTTGCACTACCAAAATTTGCGATTAATCTTTAATTCTTAAAAACATATAAATCGAAAATTCTTTTGAAGTATCTTTACTTTTTTTTTTTTTTCCTGTTCTAATGTGGTAGTTGTGTAGAATCTTTCTGGCATTTTCTTTTCATGTTACTTACCAGGTTAGATATTTTAGAGCCAGTTGACAACGCAAGCTTTACGTACTTTCTTAGCGGGCGTTGGAAGTGTAAGGGTAGAGTTTCTTTTTTTGTTTTCCGAAAAGTACACTTTTACATAATTTGACCTACGTTGCAATACAACATACCTAGGGAGCATGCGTTGTCACTGGGGAGTGCTCGTCCCCCTTTAGCGTAATCACTGTTTATGACTATGAAGATTGAGCTCTGATCAAGCATTTGTGCAAGAAACTCAAGATAAGCTGGTTCATTGATTTATAACTAGGAATATCTTGTATCCACATTGAAGACAGATATTCTTACTTTAAAAGGTCGTGGCTTTATAAACCAATGACTTTTCCAGATAATTTGCAAAATTAAATTAAATGAAATTTTTACTTTTATGTCCCACGATCATACCCCAGGAAAACCCACACAACGTGATCCACCATACATTCACGTGCCCGGTATCGAACCAGGGTCCCTAGCACCAGAGGCGAGGTTTCACCTGCCACTGTGCCTTGTGTCCCTACCAAAATTTGCACCCTAGAAAAACTACGTGGTTCACTAAAAACACATGATCCTGGATTCCGAGAAGGTGTACCATTAAATTCCAATTCATAGAAGAACATACACGAATGGTATTTAAAAAATGATACATTTTCACTTGCATTTGTGTTTATGTTTTTTGGTGCAGTTGTCAAATAATAAGTATGTTAACTAACTTTAATACAATTGAAATACATTTTCTTGAAGTGGCAAAAAGAAGAAAAAAAGTGGTATTCTCCTGTAGATACTTGAAACGGAAGCAAGGTACTTGGCATCCACTTGCCGAAGGACTGGGTGTGTGCCCGGATGGAAGCAACTGCAACCAAGACAAACGCCCTTGACACTTTGCAGACTCCCAGCAAGGTCATTTTCTTGCCTGCTCGCACACCCTGCCTCGAGGAGAAGCCAAATTTATACCTGAGGAACAACGGTGTCTTGAGTTATAGACAATGTTCATGTTGTAAACTCTCTTTCAAACAGCTACCGAAGCCACCACAGAGAGAATAAAATATGTACGTGTAATACAATAAGTAATGCCTGTTATCGATTTTATGTTCTTTTAACTGGAGGAGTTAATAAATTAGTTGTCTAATTCAACTTAAAAGAAAGAAAGACAAAAAGAATAGGGCGAACTAATGAGATAAATAAAAAAAAAATCTTCAAATTGGTGCGTGGCGCTCGTCGCTAGGTGGAGACAGCATCTGGTAGCGGACCTATTGACCTGCTACAAAATGATATAAAATGAAACGAAATCTTTTAAGTTTTACGTACCACAGTTATGCTTGCTAGGCTAAAGGAGATGGTGAGGATGAGAAATGAATGAAATGGTGGAATGAAGAAAGTGGGAGAGCTCCGAGGAAATCCACGCACACCGTGTTTGTTCACCACAAAGCTCACTTGGCGCGAGCTGGGATCGAACCAAGGACCCCCATGCACTAGAGGTGAACGCTCTAGCACTTACCAACCGCGGCCCTAACCTGCTACAGTACACCACATATTACGGTTCAACTATGTCGATTTTTCTTGCATTTTACATGAACAATAATAAATAAGGATAAATAGGCGAGTCACAGACCTTATGGACTTTTTTTTTCGGAGTTTCTGGTAGCATTTAAGCATTGTATTTGATGTTATTTCTAGGATATCGTAAAGCTAGATAATAGTTGGAGCAAGTTTTGAACACAGAAAGTTTGGAGTTCATGATGGGTACCAAACAATCGACAATGAAATTTCAAAGCTTCCCTTTTCAGTGTCGGGGCTATATGATGTGTGGACCTACAGTTTAGGCCGACCGAAGTAATGACTGGGGGATAAGACAGTTGAGCTGCGGTTCAGGTTTCAGTATTTGTGAGCAATACAACAAAGACTAATATTGCATATTCACTAGAAAAAGCCTAGTACGTGCCAGAAAATGGCCTCTCTGAAGTTGTGACCCACACACAAAAGCAATATATTCAGACCTCTCTCTCTCCGTATCCTCTACTGGCTGGTGTCCCTCTGATCAATATGCAGCCGACCATAAGGTCGAATCCGAGCCAACGTAAAATATTTCAATTTGAAGGCTCTCTCAACTGGAATTCAATCCGGCACTCTGTAAACCAAAGTTGCTCGCGCTAACCACTAAACCAGCGGGAGTGTGGTGCGGGCTAAAAGAAGGAAAGAGTAAAGAGTCTATGATTGATGTAGGTATAAAAACAAATTGCGTGACACTTGCTATATGTTCGAAATTAGACCTTAGGGGTCAAGCAGGGAGGGAACATTTTCGGTTGTTAAGTCAGAGGAGAGATGCAGTTTCGACGAGTACGCAAACGCCACGCCTCATCATATATAAGAAGCAAAATAAAATTAACCTCAAATAAATTTGTAATTTACTATCTTATTTTACAACAGAGTTAAATTAGTATGTATGTTAGAGACAATAATCAATTGAAGTTCAGGAGCAATATATAATGTATGAAATTATGATAAAGTTAATACTGAATAGGTCTACAATGCAATGATCAGTATTATAAGAATACAAATTGCTAATCTAGTATTGGTAACGGATCGTTTAAGGGTAATTCCCTGTTAGCTTGGTGGCGGAAATAAGAAGCAGTAGACATTATTTCTACTATTGTCAACTGGAAAAGTTTAGCGCTACAGTTTGTTCAACATTCATTAAAAGAATAATGTAGTTTTAATGTACTCTGGCATACTCTTCAGACTAAAGAAGATGTGCTAAATGAAATGGAATAGTAAGGAAATAATCCAATGAAAAATGAGGCTGGAAGGAAGGCAAAACTCAGAGAAAACCCACGCATGCAACGTTATTAACTACAAGATTCATATAGCACGATCGAGGATTGAAACAGGAATTTTTAAACATTCATTTTTTTTTTAAGTGCTTGTGCTCTCTATACACGATATCACGACCTTATCTTGTGCAAGCTTTTTCACTGCTGGTTTTAGAAGCCACTATTGGGTCGCAGTGGCTCAGTGGTAGTGTGTTCACTTCTGGTGCGTCAAGATCCTAGATCGATCCCAGCTCGCACCAGGTGGGCTTTGTGGTGGACAAATATCATTTGCGTGAGTTTTCTCTGGTTTCTCCCGTTTGATCCCACTTCGAAAGGGTATGAGCATTACTACGTACGCGTACTGCCAACCATGAACAGGCTGAAAGTATTTATACGTCAGAAACAAAAAGGGGCACTGGCAGACGAGGTTATTTCATGATAACGCACAACCACTTCCAGCCTAACGGACCCATACACAAATCATGAGTTTTAACTGAAGAATTCTTGACTATCCTCCGCATAGCCCTGATTTAGCCCCTTCTGATTACTATTTGTTTGGATCCCTAAAGAAACACCTTCGTCGGCGGCGTTTTAATAGCCTATAAGAGACACAACATGCTACGGTTACCTAGTTAGGGAATCTGGAGGAACATTTGTTTGCAAAGGGCATGGACGATTGGCTGTCACGTTGTTACCAATTTATGTTTGCATCCCAGTGGTTCCTATATCGAATGTTAGTATGATACCATGTGTCAAAATGATACAATGTGCAAATGTGATACAGTTTCCGGTATTTATTTCTGCACGGTTTTCAGTAAATCGAAAATTCACCTTACCTTTTGATATATCTTTGTATAAAAATGGATGTGTGTGTGTGTTCCAGCAGAACTCTGGAACATCTGAAGCAAATTTAACCAAACTTGGTACACATTTAACTTACAATTGGGTGCGCGGTGGCTCAATGGTAGAGCGTTCATTCCCGGTGCTTGGGGTCGCTTGTTCGATCCCAGCTCAGGCCATGTGGACTTTGTGGTGGACAAACACCGTGTTCGTGGGTTTCCTCGGGGTTCTCCCGTTTCCTCCCACTTTCTTCATTTCATTCATTTCTCATTATCACCGTCTCCTTTAACCTAACCGGCATAACCGTGGGATGTAAAACTTGTAGATTTCATTTCATTCTTTTTAAACTTACAATTCTGGAAATCAGTACTGCAGGGTAGGGCCCCTAGCACAACTAGGGAGAAGATGGAGAGGTGATATATAAAATGATCGAAAACGGCCGATAGTATTGTCGAATCCGTATTTTCAGAATCGCTTAGATGAACAGTGACACTCCTTATGCCGTTTAAATCCAAATTCAATCCCCATTAATACTCTTGAGGAGGAGATTGTTACATATATAATAATTAAAAACTACAGATGTTAGTGTCGAATCCGTAGTTTTCGGAGTTCTTAAGCTGATTGGTGACAGTTCCGATGCCCTTAAGTCCAAGCTTAGTTTCCAGTGGGGATAAGACACCCTAGAACACCTAAGGTGAGGGGGTGAGAAAAATAATCGAAAACGACCGATATTAGCGTTGAATTTATTTTTGTTCTATGGCGTTATGTGTTGAAACCTACTCGCTTTTTCACGAAGCTTTGCAGCCCTTGTAAACAATGCAGACGGCAGTGTGTAAATGTTGCCAACTAACAGACTAAAAAGTTTATAGAAAACCTCGAGCTAAGAAATTAAGAAACAAACCGAAGAGCGGGAGATTGAAAATGAAATGGCATGGACTTTTGATAGATTACCAAGATGCATTTTCTCTCTCCTGAATCTTTGAAGTAGCATATAAATATAGACACAGAACTCTAGGAAGCATGGCTGCCCGCAGTGGGAAAGGGTAAAAGGGGATGTTGCCTCCCTGGGTTTTAAAATGTTTTTGGAAGTGCATGTCAAGACATAATAATTTGCTTACTTAAATGTTGTAACACTTAGTATATTCATATTAAATACAATAGTATCTGGTATTATAGATTATTTACTGTAGTTAAAAAGCATACGCGCGTAAATAACTGTTGTTTTACTTGATGTATTATGTGCCCTCGTGTATCAAAATATTGTGTATTCGCGACTGAGTTTGTGTGTCGGTCTTTTGTACCCCCCTTGAATCGGTATTTTACCCCCTTGAAAAAGTCCTGCGGATGTCCATGCCTGGAAGCCGGGCTGAACAATCTCTTAAATTTTCCCTGTAACTGCAAATCATGGCTAATCGTGGTTGACCATAAATCCTCGTCTTTTGTATATCAGGGAGTTCGCATTAATGGTTCAAAATATTCAATCTATCACTACTAAATTTTATTTAGCCTGCCCATAGCGTTAAGGGATAACATGGAAAATTAGAATCAGAGCTATTGGATCTTACTATGTTCTCTAGTCTCTGTTGTCTTACTATGTTTATTAGCTTGACTAGCAGATCTACTAAAACATATGCTCTTTACTCCTGTCCATTTCAAGACTGTTTCGGATCACTACGTAACTCTCAAGTAGAGGCAAGAGAACCTGTGGATCAAATAATTGTTCATTAACAAAAAAAAAAAAAAAAAAAAAAAAAAAAAAAAAAAAAAAAAAAAAAAGCGAAAGAGTTCATTTATTGAATAGATTACAATTTTGGTATCCCTTGAAGATTTTTTCAGATATTTTGTTACTCCTGAGAACGGACAATCATTCTTGCGACTCTTAAATGTTCATTTAAACCCGATCGTTTCTTTTAATCGATATGCGAATTATAACCAGGGGTAAAAGTGTGAGGGAACGCGGGAGAACGCCATCCCCGACCTCGGAAAAATATGTACGGCGTCCTCCAGTTCCTAAAAAATTAAAATGGGCTAGGATTAGCGGAGGTAACGGCGTGACGTCATGCCGCTGCTACCGTCCCAGTACCTTTTCAGATCCACTTTTACCCCTGATTATAACACAGAATTAACATCAGACGTCACGCTACTTCGAATCGGTGAAATAGCTTTTATCTTTCTTTCTTACTTATCTTTAAAATAATAGGCCTACAACTTTTTATATCCAATTATCCGAAGTATAATGCATTTGATATATTAAATAGAAATTTAGTACAAGGGCTCAGCTTTTCTTTTGGGTAACATAATGAACATTTGCAGCCCAGTTCTCTGAAACTGACTAAACAGTCTGACTACGATTAAAAAAAAAAAAAAAAAACGAAATATAATCAGAAGTGAGCAACACTGACAATGAGCCAAATGACCATTATTCTTCCATAAAAAATAGTCCCCAAGAAATTCCACTTGTTCAACCTAGGTAGCAATTATTGTATTTTTAAATCACACTAAGAACATTTTAGTTTCAATTAAAAGCACATCTCTACATGTGGATTGACATCATACACAAAAATATTAAATTTAACAAGAAAACAGCTACAACCACTGACAAATACGCAGAGCGCGCGCTATAGTTGATGATGGTCATGCAGGCAGGAAGGTTACCAGTGAAGAATTACATGCACGTGCAGAAGCAGAAATATTGCGGGAAACTGACGAAGCATTTTCTCCTGCACCAATCACTGAATACTCGTGCGCGGAGTGATACAAATTGAGTTACGCGGTTTGTTTTTGAAAGGTGCAAAGGACTGTGAAAAACGCTTTAGAAACCGGAAATGGTTAATTTGAACCTCTTCCAGTTTGAATAGAGGGTTAATGAAAGATGAAACTTTTCTTCATACAGTGAATTGATTGCAAAACATCTTGATATCTTTTTGCTCTGTGGAAATCAGTATTGAAACCGGGAGTAGTAAATTTTAAACACTTACGGTTTTGGCAATGTACGATATAGTCGTGGTACGCTGTCTTGTGGCGCTGAATCGTTTGAAAAAAAAAAAAAAAAGTTTCTCGCTCTCTCTCACCGTTTTCGTTCTATGGCGATAAACGCTGAAACCGGAAACGACTAACTTGAACAACTTCCAGTCTGAATAAAGGGTTAAGAACATATTCTTGGGACGTTGAATCGATTGCAAAGAACTGCATCTCAATATCTCTTACGCAGGAGCGTCATTTCCAATTTTGCTTCGGGGGGGAGGGGCAAAACCCCCTGATATAAGTAACATTTTTGCGTTTTTCACTGATTTTCTACTATTTTATTGATAACATCTGTATAAATCTCAAACGCAGAGGGGTCAATTGTCCCTCCCTGCCCCCTAAATGACGCCCCTGCTCTTACTGTTTTTACTCTACCTGTCACCAAACGTATGGACAAAACCGTTCTACAAGACTTCCGACACTTATGCATAGCATAATTTTAAAAAACTGAAACTTTTCTTCATATTTCGTATGCTGTATATGCATGTGTATCTTTAATAGGCAAATAGTTCCTCGTATACTATAATTTTCATGTTGACAGAATATGTTACAGAGCAAGCGACTGTCTATCTTTATTTCAGTGGCGAGGATTGAGGATAGACAGGGAGACAGCGTCTACCCGTTAGAATTTTATGTGCATTAAGTTTAGGACTTTACCTAACTTAAAATTTCCTATAATTTATTTTCCTTTTTTTTCACTTTGAAAGTGGATTCTTATTTAGGCCCTGGCTTTATGTAGGTAGACAGATCGTCCAGCGTCTACCAGAACCATAACGTTATCCTTGCATGTAATCCATATCCCTTACATCAACTTACAGAAGTGTAGGAATACGAGCCGCGCGCGATTAAAGGGCCAAATATTCGCTTTGCAGAACTTCTCAGACGTTAGGCGTTCCGTCAATTACAGGATTGGTAGTCTTGTTTATTTTAAAGCTAGATTTCTAACTATAAACCTTTCGATAAATACTTCATCAGATAGGAGGGGACGTGAGAAAGGCATAGAGAAAAGGGTATAAAGCATTCAGATGGATCCCACGCTGGCTATTAGAATTATATTGGAGTATTTTTATCCCGTCTCTCTTTTCTTTGAATATCTGATAATTTATTTTAACATTTCAGAATTTTGCTTAACAAAATTGGTTCCTTCTTGTATTCATTAAAAAAAAAAAAAAAAAAAAATTCTTGTGCTAATACACAAGTCGATTATTTTAGCATATTCGCAAAAATAGAAATTAACATTATATTAGTTAATTACGAGTTATGGACATATTTTCATATTTTGTTAGACAAACTGCCACAGTTTAACTCCTGTACTATATAGTAAAACCTCTTGATAGCCACCATCCAAAATTTTTAATTAAAATCGGTCGTTCAGATGAGTGATCTCAAGCTTTCTATTATTTACTGAAGATTTTCTAATCAGGGAGTAAAACTCAAAAGAGATAAATTATTGAGTCTATCGTAATTTTTGTTCTTTTTTCTTAGAATTTTACAGTACCAATGATGAAATAAAGGAGGAGTTGGTTTGTGTTACTATTATGAAAATTTTGAGGAAACATGCAATGTTTTGTACATGGAACTGCCTGTAAAAGCCTGTCAGATTTTGACAGGCATTATACAGGCGCCTGTTACGGCGAAAACATGTAAAAAAAATATTACAGGCACATTGTAACTGATATGCATGTCGAACAAGTATTAAACTTCTGTTGGAAATTTTGCACGGAAACACGCGTTGTACAGAGCCTGTACATTAAAATGAGAACATGCAACGTACACGTAGTCACTCACATGCAAGTAAATGGAGGGAATATGTGCATGTAAAGTATCTTGAATGGATTGTTGATAACATTCGCAATACAGTAAGAATGAAAAGTACAAGGAAGGTGACTGCTTACCAACATGTAATATACATGTGAAATTCGCATTACATGTAAATACCATGTATTAGCGTATAGCATGGAAAACGCATGATGTAGAATATGTTATTTTACATTTATCATTTTTATATACATGTGAAGTGTGTAACTCTCGTACGTGCAGTGTACAGGCAATGTACAGGTGAACGGAAACATGCAATGATCATGACTGCCAATAAATGGATTAAACAGATACATGTGGTGAACAAGGTGGATTGGAGCTAAACATTCACGTTATAGGCATAGGAGACATGCAATATTAAGGCACAAAGTCTCCAATTCGACTTCGCTGTGCAAGGTCCTGATACATGTATAATACATGGGATTACAACTGAATACATTGCCTGTATTATCTCCGTGTACATGCGAAGTTTGAACCCACCTATATGCAATGTACAGGCAATGTGCAGGTAAACCGAAAATGCAATGATCATGATTGCCAGTAAATGGGTTAAACAGGTGCATGCAATGAACAAAGTTGATTGGAGTGAATCATTAATGTTACAGGTGTAGGAAACATGTTATATTCAGGCACCAAGTCTCCACTTTGACATGCACATATGCAAGGTGCTGACATCTATATATACGGAGGCGTGTGTAGACCTTTGGATTAGATGAATCAAATAATAGTATTACTCCTCCTTAAAGTATGCAGCCTACATTCTAGTAATCCACCTATAACATACATTTCCCACGTATGTCACAGGTAGAAGTAATTCACCTGTAACATGCAGGTCTCATGTATATGTGATCAACGTTTAACATGCATGTGATCTATACAATACATACCCAATTCATGAACAGGAAAACTGCATGTTACATGTGGCTCCCATGTACATGTTACCTACATGTCTCTTCTGCCGTATATATACATGAAACGCACGTGTATTATGCGTGTCCCTACACATGTGACACGCAAATTTGATGTACACTTAATGCGATGTACTTTACATGTATATTCCGCTCACACGCCCACTAATTCGCTAGCACCTGTATTTAACATGTCAATTACATTTTTATCAAATGAAAAGCAGCTGTCGTCAGATCCTCATGAGGTAACGTATATGTCAACTACATGGAATATGCCGGTTACGTACATGTCCTTCCACTCTTTCATGTTGTTTACACGCATTTTTCACGTTGCAAGGTTGCAACCCTATCAACATGAAAACTACCTTTTCCCGTGAAATGAACATGCAATGATCTTGAAACAAATCGATACCTGTCTCATGCGTTTAAATGTTCCATTTTCAGGCGCCTGTAAAAATATGCCTGTTCATGTAAAAGGCCTGTAAAAATGTGCCTGTAAACTACCTGCATTTTCTGTCTGGGTGGGAAATGATGAGGATGAGGCCGTACCTTACCTGGTTATATTTCCAATTACACTCATCTACTGTACCACTTCATCATACTCTTCACTATTAAGACAAAAATAAAGAAATAGATCAGATTGCAAATACAACTAACTTCCAACTTATTTCTTACGACTGGACTGTACAATTATCGATTTGATTTACAAAGGTAAAAAACACGACAGGTTAAAAAAAAAAAACACCCCCCACAAGCAGGGATTTTAAATTTCATGCACCTAGAAAGAGAACATCTCATTTTAAGCATTGGTACAAGTACTTGAAACAAAACGCTCTACTAAAGGATTTATTAAAACGTGAATTATCTTGATATGTCATTCACATTACACTTTTAGTATTCAACTACCTGAAATGCCCGTTTTTGCACGTGAGAATACATTTATGGGAAGTATTTTAACCCCTTCTCCCTTTAGGACACGCATTTCAATGAAAATGTAATGATAAAAATCTGTAATGCCTCCCTTTCTTCCTCAACCTCCATCGCCATGGAGGTTGAACTGGAACTTAAATGGCATCAGGAGGTCACTATTCATCTCAACAACTCCAAAAACTAAGGAATGCATATTAATGTAGGTTGTTTTCAATTATTTTTACATGTCATCCCCTTTCCCACCCCTATGCAAATGGGGAATGAATTTGTACTTACGCGGCATCAGGAGTATCAATATATATATATATATATATATATATTATCTCAGCGACCCCGAAAACTATAGATGTACCAAAAATCATCTAATTCGGTGCAGCGGTCTAGGAATCGGCAGTCAAACATCGTTACATTCATATTTAATTATGGAGAAAATGGCTCCCTGCATTGAAAGGAACATTTTCAAAAACGCTGGAACATGTGTCCCCTTATTTTTAATGAGCTCGTACACCACGATTCGTCTTTTTAACCTGATGGGCTCATGAGATTTTTGGCATAAATATTTCACCCCATTTACCCTCTTAGGATAAGCTCTTCCGGACTAAGATAGTACGATAAATCCTGATGCTTCTTGAAGGAGGTTATTCAAGAAAATTCAAAAGTCTGCGAGAATATTGGTTCATTATATAATCCCTCTTCACATATACTCCACACACAAATCCCTATGCTGTAGGATTTATCTTTGAACATGACAACACTGAACTCAATGCAAACAATACGGAACAGAAAGTTAAAACAATCGAAATCGTATGACGACATTAGTAGAGCCAATCTCAAAACACAAGACCACTAGTCATTTCAACACGTGTTTGGTTCTGTCCAGCATGTGGGCAAGCTTATTTAGGAGGTTACTTTTAGTAAATAACTTTATTCTGATTTTCTATAAAAACCGTCTCATACTACTATACTTCACAAAGCAGCGCAGACGCTTTTCCACGAGGGAAAAAAGATGTTTGCTAACCTTCCCTATAACTAGATAAGTATTTCCAACTTTAACGAACTCTCAACCTCAGAAAAATGGTGCCACATATGTGTGAATATAAATTCCTCCAGAGTTGCAATAATATAAGTAGTCCTCAAACATTCACTAACTATAACTTCCATAACTTTTGGTAGGAGAAATAAAGCATTACGGACAATTTCTCTATTTTAGAAACTCTTTTGTGAATAGTGTAACAAGAAACTTCTTAGACTTATCTTTAAAATAATAAACGACCTGAAGTTCCTTAAGACCTTTTAGCAATTCAGCAAATGAATAACTGTGATAGAAAATCCTGAATCATACAGATCTAATTTGATTTTTAGACTTTCTTGACCTACCTGACAATTTCTAGACTTTCCTGACTTCCTTGACCGGTAGACATCCTGATGTAGAGGGTCAAAAGCAGGGTTGGCAAAAACCATGGTTTTTATTGAAAAAAAAAAAAAAAAACAGTTTTCTTTTTGGTTTAAACCCGGTTTTTTTTTGTTTAAAACAGATTTTTTTGGTTTAAATAATTTACTCTATGTATTTATATTAGATATGGACAGAAATTAGTTTCTTTCGCCTTGGTGTTATTATGCAACAACAAGGTTATGCTGGAAGGGGTCACATAAGCTTAAAGCGTAATCCAAATCGCTTCTCGGCTTCATCCAAGAAAAATTGTCAATTTCGACACGAAACCGGGACAAATTGGTCACAAATGCGATTGTCGACTCACTCACGAAGGACTCCTGATAAAAATACGTTGTACTGATCTTTACATAGGTCTAATTGTTAATATAATTGCCAAGAGTCATTTCAGAAGGACAAAAAGATAAATAGTTACACAAGTAAAGACATTATACAATTATATATAAATCGGGAAACTCCCACCTTAACCATTGGGAAAATCCTGTTATTACTTTAAATGTATTTGTATATAAAATTTTAAGGTCAACGTATCATAATCACTACGTAAAATCTGAGGTATTAAATTACAAATTTGGTATGTAGATATCATTCAATAAAATTAAAACAAAGTCAAATCCAAGCTGATGTTGGAAGCTGCGTAGGCAGTTGATAAATTTTGCCAATTTCTATCAATATATTTAAGCAACGTTGGCTTCTTTATAAAACAGGAATTCAGGCAGTAGAAATATATTTTGGTTTCGTTTCGTATGTTTAGGCTTAACATCCTTATGAAATACCAAGGTTATCACGGAGAAGACTTTCGCTTAAAGGGACACCTCGAATCGCTACTTGGTTTACACTTGAAAGATGGGTTGTGGTTCGACCGAGAATTGAACACGGGATCCTTGATTAAAAGGTGAAAAGTACATAAACGTAATGCAGATGGTTTCATATATGGAGACTTCACCATGAAGTTCACACGATTTAAAGCATTTTTCGTTCTTTTTTTGTTTGGTTTAAAGCAGTTGGTTTTTTTTAAAAAAAAACAGCTGGTTTAAACCATGGTTTAAACCAGCCAACCCTGGTCAAAAGTTCGCTGATGGAGGTGGTATTTAAACTGGAAGTAGTCGAATTCAACCATTGCTGGTTTTAACGCTAATCACAATAGAGCAAGAAACGGTAATAGCTAAAAGCAGTTTCCTACAACCTATTAAATGTCTCAAGAATACGTTTCATCTTCATGCTTAACTCTCTGCTGAAACTGGAAGTTATATAAATCCACTACAACTTCTGGTTGTTTCAATATTGATCCATATAGAGTAAAAACGATGAGAGACAGCGAGATATGTTCTTTCTGGAATCTATTTAACGTTCTAAGAATAGTTACCATCTTCTCTCTTAACCCTTTATTTAAACCAGAAGTGGCAGAAATCAAACACTTCCGGTTTTAACCTTGACCGTAATAGAGAAAAAAACGCAATAGATAGCTAGAAGATGTTTCTTGTAATTAATTAAGCATTAAAAGATAGAGTGTATTCTATCTCCACTCTAATATTTCTATTAAAACCGAAAGAGGTGAAAATCTACTACCACTTCCGGTTTCAGTATCACCCCATACAAAGTAAACTCATTCAAGTGATATACAAGTGACACTGCTACTTGGTTAAACATATTTTCGCAGTCTAATACTTAATAAACATTTACGTTTACTCATCACGTATTAATTCTTCAGTACTGACTGAATAGTTAAGCCTGTAGCTATGAACTATCGGGATACGCGCTGCGTCATCACGAAACTCACGTTGAGAATAAGTTCAAATCCACTATTCAGGGAGGTAGTCTTAATTCAGTGATTGCCGGTAAATACAGGTATCTATGCTCTCCACCGTGGCTTCAATATTGGCATACGTGCTTTTGATTGATTAGTTTGAGTTTAGTGTCTCTTTCAAGCACCGAGGTTATATGACACGCGGAAATACAATTAAAGATGATATCCACACGCGCATTCGGCGCGACAGACCTGACCTCGATTCCCGTGGTTTGGATTCAATGTTAAGCTATAGATCCATATCTCATGCACACTTAGTGCTAAAAACGGACGTTAACTCTTCATCAACCAAATGTCCTACTTTGCTAATTCGAACTCCCGGATAATACGAGGAACATTCAATTTATAACCGGATTATTATTATTATTATTATTATTTATTTATTTTTTTTTTTTTCAAGTGTTACTGTGCACAGTTTGGTGCCCGTGTGCCATCCTGTGATAGGGTAGTCTTCACACTTTTCTGCGACAAAGGGCAGTTGTGGAGATAAAGTCTCAGAGAGCGGCGATGGACAATAGCAACAAGCCTGGAAGTATGGAGTTGGTGGCCCCAGAGGAGTAGCGCTGCATCATCAAGTTCCTCCTGAGGAAAGGCGTGAAATCTGATGAAATCTTCAGAAGATTAAGTGCGCAATATGGTGAAGAAACTCTCTGTCAGTCGCAAGTGTACGAGTGGTGTTCAACATTCAAGGCAGGAAGAGAATCTGCTCTTAACGTGGCCCGTTCTCCACGCCGAGCTACCGCAGTCAACGAAACCGACATTCATCGGGTGAAGCAGCTCATTCGAACTCAGTAATCTACACATCCGTCTAAGAGATTTGAATGCGAAAACAAACATCAGCGTGGAAACAACCATTCACTCCGGAAAATCACAGCTAGATGGACCGCTTAAATGCTAACGTTTGATGAGGAACAGTGTAGGGAAAACGTCGTTTCGTCTCGTCTCAGCATCTGCAGCAATATCAGAGAGAAGGCGAAAGCTTCCTTGCAAAGATAATAATTTGCAATGAGCGCTGGGTGTATCTGAGTCAAAGCGCTCCAGCATGGATCTATGGGACAAGTGTGTGCATGTACATGGCGAGTACCTTGAAAAAGAAAAGTAATTGATTCACATGTTGTCTTCTCTACGTAACAGAAAAAAAATCTGCTTATAATTGAACGTACACTGTAACTACAATTTTAAGACAGTAACAATGTTGACTACCATTTTTCTCACAATTATGTATCTTGTATCCTGTTACTAAGAATTAAGTCACCATTTTCCACAGAATACGGATCTAATTCTTAATATTACAGTATTTCAAAATTAGAAGTTATATATTTAAAAAATCATGTCAGTCTAATTAACAAAATATATTTCATAATCATGTACATTTTTCGCTGAGGCACTAAATTCATTGACAAGAAAAACAATCTCGATATCATTCAATACCTGCCCACAAACAATCTATCATCTTCCCAATTAGAGCATAATACTGTACAAAAAGTTAAGTACTAATGCAAATATGAATGCGGAGCTTTCGGAGTGATAATACTAGCTTCATTATGCTAACTATAGTACTTTTTTTTATGCCTAATAGGAAACGTCGGGAACGGTGGGCAATAAGTATTGTTACAAATACAAAAAATATGACAAACATCAAAAATTTTCATCAGCAAAATAAAATCTCTTTCTGTATTCACACTCGATTACGAAATAATTGAGCACTCGAAAATATATATATATCTAAATACACACGCGTACAAAGCACAAGAAAAATTGAAGCTCAAGCATATATATAGATTCTAGGTCAGCTTTGATCAAACAATTTTCTTAATCCTCAGGGATAACTTTTATTTCCATGCGTTGGGATCCTCTAAATACATTCATTCTTAAAGAGCCGCTACTTTCAAGTGCTGTATACACATCTGCTGCAGATCGAACAGCCTTTCCATTAATGTGAGTGACGATATCTCCTGGTAAAAGACCACCACTGAAATTAAAACAAAACAGAGGATAAGCGAGACATGTCAACTGTGCATCAATCATCAAGAAAAACATGATCACTCACCTTCATTTCTACAGCTCTGCACTTACATTCAGAGATATTTATTTTGATACGAAAAATACAAGATTTTCTTTTTTCTTTTCTGCAATACCTGCAAAGAACTGAGCTTTCGAAAGAAAGATGGGTGTTTAACTTGTCTTGAATAAGAATACCTATATATCATTACAAGAAAACCGTGACCATACTCATTCTGGGCCTTACTGCGGCCCTGAATTAATTTAACAGAGTGACTACGGCACCGAAATCGCAGCAAGTCGTGGGTTACAGTAAAGAACACAGCAATTTGCTACAAACACAATTAAACTTTTACATTGAAGTTCATTTCTGTATCTCGCAAGTGAACGAAGAGATCTACAAGCTCCCTCATGGCTACAGAGTTAGCGTACGCGCCTTTGGGGTGGGAGACCAGGATTCGATTCCTGGCAAGAGCTTATGTGGTTCGGATCCCACGTTAAGCTGTAAGTCCACGTCTCATATAGCCTCGCTGCTGAAAGGCGCATCAGATCACATCAAATCAAGTCAAAATCAACGAAAAGGTCTATGTTATTAGGATTGCATTCAAATTCATGGTTTTCCCTAATACCCGCCTGCACCAAAAAAACTTTTTAGTAGTATGAACTCCTTTGATTAGTTTCCTTAATTGCTGTTGTTTCTATGAAATATTTTATTTCACTCCTTCACATAATGCTAGCTTATATGGTGATTATTAATACAGTGAAGGTGTTTCATGTACCTCTCGTAAATATATCTTCAAAATGTTACCAGTAAAACAATTTTTGTTATAACTTTGTGTTGATATGAGCTATAGCGTTTAGTTTGCGGTATATAAAACACAAGATAAAAGATTAACATTTTACTTTCAAATTCCAGCCGGGCATATGTTACAAAGGCTGTCTTGCGCTCTCACAGGCGCCGACTAGCAAGTTGCGAGAAGTAGCCTGCGGGGGTCTAAGTCATCTTATCTGTATCAATCATACGCTTCCCTCTTGCGAGCTAATGAACAGACCACTCTTGTCTACAACTGACCTTTGGTGGACTAACTGGGAGTCACACTGCAAAGAGTGTTATATCTAATTTACTCCAAATTCTCTGGAACGCTGTTGAATGGCTTTCAGTAGGCAATATTGACACCCTTCAAAAGTTCGCGATCGCAAGATGGACTCGCTGTGACTATAAAATGTTGGGCAAAAGACGTGATGCGATGACGTGTAGATTAGGCACAGGTCACGGATTGCAAAACTACTTCTCTTTTGATTCCCTCAACGCATCACAAAAATAAAAAAGCTTGGCCCTTTTTAGGCCATATCCAAACACAGAAACTTTGGCCCTTCTTTGAAACAGCTTTTCAATTTGTGTTCACTAAAAACATATCGCGTCAAAGAACAAACACAAATGCTTCAAAGAAGAAAGAAGCAGAAGGTGGAGACGAAAACAAGAGGACACACAGAGATGTAAACTCTCACTAATGAAAATCAATACTCCCTGCAAGTGAAGCAGAGGATTAATACACGGCATACGGCCTGTAATACTTCACTTAGCCCGAGCTTCAGGTCAACGGAGGATATCATGCGCAAGAAACGCACTAAGATAGATGCCACAAACATTCAAGCTACTAAACTAAAGTTACAGAAACATGCCATCTACTTTCAGACAGAAGGGAAATTTTTGGATCTTCGTAGACGAGGAATTTTAACCACAAAACTTTCACAGTAGACAATGAGGGTTTAGTAACTGAAATCCTCCTTAGGCTAAGCGGCTGTTATAGAACCAAGAACCACTATTCTAGGAACCACACCTGAGAGCAGCGAACCGTGCACAGAAACACAGGCGGAGGAACCGTGTTCTCATACAAATGGAAACCATTCCGACATAGACATACAGGAGGAAAATCAAGGTTCCTCATTCTCACACACAGAAGAAAACTTCACGAAAGTGAGATTAAGAAGAAAACAAACCAAAGGATGTGTAACTTCAAGGAAATCTGTCACACAAAGAACAGCAACAAGATGACAACAGACCATCAAGACCCGGTGTCTGGCTGGAATTACTACCAATATGGGCGCCAAAAGTATCAGGAGGCAGAGCATCAATGCAGACCTCCACACAGAAGCAGGAGCCAACCTAACGGAAGGCAGCTGAAGTATAGTAGAAGACATTAATACCAACTAAACAAAACTACAGAAGACTAGAAGCATATAGTAAGGAAAGAGGGAAAAAAAGCAACACAACGACGCCCTACATTCAGATGCGTAATAAAGGAAGTCCCCACACAAATATCATTGGAGCAAGTAATAAAAGAGTTACACAGTCAGAAAGCAAACTTCATTAATGTAACGAGAACTCTTATCTTCCAGAAGACCACTCCAGCTATTAAGACTGTTGCACGGACTCCACACGAGTAGATAAGATCATTTTCCGCGAAGACCTATGAGTTGAAGACTCAAAAATTCAAGCAAACCCGGTGTCTGGCTGGAATTACTACCAATATGGGCGCCAAAAGTTCCAATATCAATAGCTTCAAAGTTGCAGATGCTTTCTTGGACTCAATATGTTTCAAGGTTTTCCTTCCTGCTACTCAAGACATTGGTGAAAAGATTTTAACGCTCTTTTTTATCTCCTATTTTACCCTTCTTTCTTCTCTAACACACCATCTAGAAAATGTCTTCGGATAAACAAAAGAGTGCGCGACACAACATTTGACATGCTGCTAACTAAATGTAGGAGGTACACGTAAATATAGACTGGTGCACAACTCAAAGAAGCGACCTGTTTTCGTAAAGAACCATCTTTACTTTAATTTATTTCCGTGTAGATTAGGTGTGTGCCTCAAGCAGTCAAGGTGACTTCGCTACAGTGTACTAATGTGATAGTGCATTCTTCTGTTCTGTTACTGTTTTGACAATCGGTTGCCGCTAGTTTTGAGGAAGTGTTTAGTCAGAATGAGTCTTTCCAGGAGGCATGAAGAAACACTAAGATTTACCACCATCATAGTAAATGGGAAGATGAACAACTATGAAAACATTTAAGGTATTCAGATATTCAAAAATATTTTTGTCTTGTACAAATATAATCAGCGAAGTGAAAATTCTTTTTTTCAAGAGCACCAGGAAAGCATCCAACTAGACCAACATAAAATACTTATATTAACATAGATTCTATTAGATGCACGGATAATGACTTGCGGGATTCCCATTAGATGGTGTTATTTCTTACACAGGCATTTTGTTAAATGTGGTAACATATGTATTTAAGGGGCACATATGTCAGCTTCAAAATACTATATGCCATTCGAACGAGACATCACAAACATGTTTTCTTTTCGTTGTGAAAATGTCCACTTTTGTTTCGGAAAAACGACAATTGCAGGAAGTTTTACTTCATTATTTTCTTTAAAGAGAAGTTCTTAAGAAGTCCATCATATGCTTGTGAACCTTGCAACAAATATGCTCCATCCATCAGCATGTGTGAACGATGGTTTAAACGATTCAACGATTGCGATTTCGGTGTTTACGACAAAAAACGTGGAAAACCTTCTAAGATCTTGACTTGCACGCCTTACTGGATAAAGATTCATCTCAAACGTAAAAATAGTTTGCAGTAACAACACAAGTTAATCAAGCAACTGCTTCCATACGTTTACATGTTTTAGGAAAGATCAAAAAGGAAGGAAAATGAATCTCATACTGATTAATGGTAAGAGCCATAGAAAAACGAAAAACACCCAGCGAAATTTTGCTTGCTAGGGAAAAAAAAAAGAAGTATTTTCTTTACCGAACTGTTACTGGTGATGAAAAGTAGATTTATTTTGACAATCTAAAACGCAAAAGCTCAAGAATTGATCCAAGCCAGCCATCAACACCTCAAGCAAAACACAATATCCACAGAAAGAAGGCTTTACTCTGCATCTGATGGGATCAGAACGGTGTTTTGTACTTCGAGCTGTTGGAACCTGGTCAAACAGTTATTGCAGACCGCTATCGACAACAACCGCCGATCTGAAACGAACTTTAAAAGAAAATCGTACAGAATTGGCCAATAGACGTGTCCTTCATGATAATACTCGACCACATCTTACTGAGCCTGTCCGGGAAACTTTGGAAGCATTGGGTTCGATGTTTCATCCCACCCTGAGTATTTAGCAGACATAGTCTCTTCCGACTATAGTTGTTTCGTTTGATGTAACATGGACTTTCGGAACAGGGCTTCAGTTCTTACGCAGAAATCAAACATTAGCTTGAAGGAGGGGTTGCCTCAAAAGATGAGGAATTATTCCAGCGAGAAATCCGTAATTCAACTGAAAGATGGACGAAGGTTGTAGTTAACGACGGTCAACATAATGATTATTATTTTTTTTTCGTTTAATAAAAAAACCAACGTGTTTCACTTGTCGAAAAATCTCGCAAGTCACATACATAGATTTAATATCTTACGGCAAGTAAAACGCCAGTGATTTCTGAAATGAAAATCAATCCTCAAACCTAAAATGCATGGCCAACATTTTTTTTTTTTTTAACTTCAAAATACAAGTATTTCTATTTCATTCTTGGGTCCAAATAAAATTCCTGAGTCTACTATATTGTGTTTGTTTCTTTCAAATGTTTCGCAAGACGTGAAACTGGGTGTTGTTATTTTTTAGCTTCTCTAAGATGTTCTTTGACCCGAACATTATATTATTATTATTATTCGTCATGCCCACATAACCCTCCAGACAATATGTCTTTGATGATTTAGTTAGTTGTATTTTTATTCTTTGTGAACATGGCTCCAGAGGAGAACGAAAAGCTTGGAAGTGCAAGCAATTTTCAGTAAACAGAATTTAAAGCAAGTGAAATGATTGTTACAATTCCTGAGCGTGTTAGCATGTTACCTGACTATGGCTTGTACACAAGATTGTTAATGACAAAAATCGTCGGCTTTCAACCCTTTACCTAGCAAGTAAATTCCCTTACTCCACTCGATTGTGGTTGCTGCGACGGCCACAAGGCCGAACGCTCGAACGGCTGTAGCAAATTTCTGCATAGAATGGGAAGGGGAATGTATCGCTATATCGCTTCAGCGATTTTCCGAAGATTATGCACGATACGGGGACGGTGTTGAGCAAGTACTGTTTGATGAGTCCAAATCCGCAGTAGTCCATTGGCGCGGTGTCCGGCAATTTCACAGTAATGGACGAAAATGGAATCATTCGAATCCCTGCCTCTTTTGCCATTGCATAGAACGCCTGGGATGTTTGAGCAGTATGGCTGAAGGCTTTGTCCATAAGGATCCATGCATTTGTGGTCTCGTTACCGTACAAATGAGGGATGTGTGTGTCATACAGGAAGTTCATGACATTCTCCTGGCAGTAAACTGCGATGATTTGACGTTGGAAGACGCTTCCACAAGTAGCAGCGTTGCCCAACTGAAACATCACGTCATTACAAGAAATTCCTTGGAAAACTTTTCCATGTAGCGTAGCACAAAGTCAAAGTAGTTCTTATGATCTGTTTAATGGCAGAAAATAGATCGGATTCTGTTGGCCCCATCTCGATAGAGCTACTCCTTATCCAGGATACACACCCATTTTCACTTCTCCCCTCCGAGATTATACAGTTTTCTGGCGTTTGTGAACCTTTCCTGGATATGCGCTCTGTGACGTGCTGTTCACGAGCTCCCAATACAAAGTTCTTCCGAATGATATTGGAAACCCTTTCGAGATACCGAGTAAGTTTGTTTCATGGTCAAATTTCTCTGCGTTGGAGAAGCCCTGTATCAATGTTCTCCTAATGGCGTGCAATGTATTGGGGGTTTGAGCAGGCTGAGGCTGTATTCTTACAATTTCCAGCCATCTACCGCAGAGCCTATTGGGCACATCGTCGGATAATGCGACCCACCCTTGCTCTGTTGACGTTTAAACTGTCTTTTATGGATCCGTTTTCACTATTGCTGAGTAGCAATCATGGGCGGCAGATACTCCACAAATGAACCCCTCTAAGAAAGCTGTCACTTCTATCTCTATTGTTCCATGGATCACACTCAACTGATATTGTTATCAACTATACTGATACTGGTAAATACGTCATTCGAGAGGGCCTAAAAGTCGACTATTTTTATCGTGGGCAACCTTCTGTAACATGTTTCACTGATAGTCGTAGAAATAGGATCAGCTGCTAGAGGAAAGCATTGCGTTCTTTAAATGTTTCAAATATACTACAAAATCTGGCAGCATTATATTTAGTCATCAGTGAATTAAAGAGTAAAGTTCTAATTGCTCTATATATACCTATTTTCTATTTTGAACTAAACAAATAAACGATTAAATATGATTTTAAAAATCACAATTTCCAGTCGGTAGTAGTTTCGTTTCTGTTCATACAGATTTTCATTTATATTTCATACGTTTTCGTTAGGTAATATACAAGTCAAAATAATTTCATTAGTTTATCGCGATAGCAAGTGTGTTCATAAACTTATTCTTTCTTTGGTTCAATAAGGATTTAGCACATATTCTGATTTACGGTGAAATGAATTACTGTACGGATGTTGCCCAATAGAACCAATTACTACACATATTTTTTATAGTTAATTTCATTCAGGTGTCATTTTAATATCAAGAAAATTATTGGCTAATTTCTAAAGTTTGACAGTTCTTCAGACAGTTACGAGAGAAAATTTCCTGGAATGCTTCCAAAAATACAAACACAATTGGAGTTGGTGTGTTCAGTCAGGAGGGAAGTACTACATTATATAAATTAATATTGGTAATCTAACCAATAAATACCACATCTAAATCATATCTTGGAAATATACATACTTCCATGCAGGAGATCCAGTAACAACCTTCCAAACAAGCACTCCGTGAAATACTGAAGGAGGAATTTGGTGATTTCTCATTTGTAGCTCGTTGATAATTTCTGGAGTTAGTGTCAGCATGGTGATCCCCATGTAACGTCGAGAAGATGATGTTTGTCTCTTTGCTGAAATAAAATAAAATAAAATGATATGCTAAATACAAGTACCCGGTTCCAAATATCAGTGAACAAATAAACAAATTTACCAAACACTACTTAGGGAACTGAACTGACGCGCGATTGCAAATATTAATTCAACTCTGATACACGTCAATGCATTTACTTAATTGCTGCTGATTAAGATGAGGAGTTACTGTTGAAAATTCCGGTAATGAAATACCAGAGTTTAAACTGAAATTTATGAACACTTTATATTGTTTATTATATTGTAAATGGATAAATAAAATCCCAGATTATTTTGAAAAACGATATTTCAAAGGAAGAGACGGTTCGTCGAACCACTTTTATATATACATGTGTATATATAGTGTTTCTGTAAACATGCTAATAAAGAAGAGTTTTCATCAAACGAAGAAAAGCATCTTATAAACGTAGGTCGAATATCGCTTTATTCAAGTGCTACAGGTTTCCTAAAGTCTGGAAAAATAAAGCTTGCAGCTATATATTTCTACAACTAATAGCCGTTGAGCTGGTTCTCGTCTTAGATTTGTGACTTGCTCTATCCAAAAACGCATATTTCAGAATCATCCAATGGTCCCTCAAGCGATCTCCTTAAGAGGTGTAAAGAATTCTCGGAAATTCTGTGAACTAAAGTGAACCGTGAGTGGAACTGTGAGTAAAAATGAGCATCATACAGGATCGAGCAGCTACAAAGAAAGAATAATACGTTTGTAGTAAGTGGCAATTTTAAATACTTTAAAGATAAGAAGTATTTATAAAAAACTGCATATTGACCTAGCTCCAGAAACAATAGACGAGTTTTTAAAAAAATGTCCGAAACACAACATGAGCTTGCAAACAGAGAGCAAATTCATGGCTTAATACTACAGTACTCATTTGAGTGGGAGATACTGTTATTCCATGCATTTGTTAACCACTATCTACTCAATACTGATTGTAAACAATTGTACTGATGGATTCTATTTCTGTTTTAAGTTGGCTAATATTATTTTACTCTTTTTTAAACTTTTTCGATCTGAAGTGCTTCAACTTCCTCTTTAGTTTATTCTAACAATCTCCTTTTCTTCTTCTTCAACTCATTAAGATATTCTGCTTCCATCTTGAATTTGTTTCCTCTTTCGTGTTCCTCACTGATTTTTTATATATATATGTATGCGATAGCCTGCGATTTGGTAGCGTCTAAAGCCGACCACTGACATTTTTGGTGAATTTCAACGTTTTATAGAACAAAATATTCCCGTCTCTACTTACATTTGTACTCCAGTCTCTACTTACTAGATAAAAAATCGTGACCGAAAAGCTAAATTTCGTGATTTTTTTTTTTTTTTACTTTACTTTTACTGATTTCGTGACTTTTTCGTAACTTCCGTGACCGATAGATACCCTGTATTTTTTTTTCTGTTATTGCATATACGTTTTTAGTTAATTACTTTCCTTATTTCTTGATCAGTTTTTACTAGTGTGAAACCTAGAGAATTGACAAGGACCTTCTCGGTTTTTGCCAATTTTTCTCCTCGGTCACAATTATTCGCACCGTTCGTAAATTTAGCCCACATACTCCTGCGGTTCTCTGCTGAGAATTGGTAACGCAGTGATCGCATGCCGGAGATGGGAAATTTCCTGCTCAGCCTCGTTTTTAAAATAATTACATACCCCATAGAAAATTTTACGAGCCTGTTTGTGTGGTCCTTGGTGTTTACTAACCTCGTCCTTCATTATTAACAAAAATAATTTTAATATTTCACGTTTATTTGCACGAATACGTTAAAATAATCACAATGTTTGAACTCCTGACACTATGATCATCCACTGAAGAATTACTGTAATAAGTTCCATCTGTCATCCGAGCCGTTCCCAAGTCTAACAGTTATTAAAAATGGGAAGTGTGAATTCAGCACCCTATAACGTATTTCTCAAAAGTAAACAAATAAATTGCTTCGAATTTTTAGTTCTACAGTTAATATAATGTTTCTTGTTTATTTATCCAATTGTAATTAGGTTCAATAAACAAAGTCAGGGGTTTACATAACTCACTAAATTAAGTTCCCGAATCTGCCACACACACACACACACACACAGAGAGAGAGAGAGAGAGAGAGAGAGAGAGAGAGAGAGAGAGAGAGAGAGAGAGAGAGAAAGCTATATTCTAAACGACATAGAGAAACACGCGTAGGGGAGGATCCTCTTTACATGTCCCCTCTCTCTCCCACAAACCATTAATTACGCCACTGACATATTTTCTAATTGTATGCCATCACTGAACAAACTTTTACCTGATTCTGTTCCCGTTCCCTTTTTTCTTTCTTCGGTCTTCTTGAGGAACTCTTTCGCGTAATCAATAGGAATAGCAAAAGAAATTCCTGCTGTCACTTTCATTGAGTTTATGCCTATGCACTCTCCATCCAAGTTCACTAGAGGACCTCCTGAGTTACCGAACTGCAAAGAAGCAAAACACTGACTGTAATATATAATAATGTTAAAGTTTATTCTTTACTACGAAGTTTTCCTATTTGTCTACGACAGAGTTAAGACAAAGTACATATATTTGAATATAGTTGTCAGGACTGCAGAACCTCAGTATGGAAATGTGGAAGACGAAAACAGAAGTATTTAGCTTAATATAAAAACACATACACAATCATATTCAATTCGTCAAATGTTATTAACCTTGTGGAAATCGCTATGGCGCACTATGGCAATGGAACCGTAAATATTTAAAAGGGTTATGTGATGTGTGTAAAACTATTACAAGAACAGAGTTTCAACATTTTATATTTTGTTAAATTTGAGCTAAGATAATTATGAGTTTCTCAGCTGATGATTATTTTCCATACATCAATTAATCTGTCTACACGGTGTTTCAAAACAACACCGACAACGTTTGGTGTTGTACATGTTTCAGAATCCTAAGGAACTCACGTAACAAGTTTTATAGAGGGAGTTTGGCTACGGACATATAATATGAAGTACTCACCAACTACCTCTATAAAAATTGTTGTGGAAGTACCGCAGGATTCTGAAACATGGATATTTGGATAGGGCACGTACTAGTTCCTAAGTGGAGTCACGATTCGACTACGGTAGGTTCCATAGTATTGGAGCTATGGACCTTTACAGTTCATTTCTTCATCGTTTTCGGCAGCCTCTAACTCCGAAAGGAAGCATTTGTGCACCCAAGTTGGTCTATACTTTTCGTTTTATCTTGGTGTTAGGAATCACCTCCCAAACGCTGTCGGTGTTGTTTTGAAACATCCTGTATATAACCATCAAACCACAAGGTAATAGATTTTATTGATTTACAGAAAGTACAACAGTTATAAAATAAACCTTTTGGGAATAAGTGGTGTGAAATGATTCAGTGTGTTCGTACATGTTATGTGTGTACATGTTAATTAATCTGTCAAAATATTCATCAACTACAAGGAAACAGTTTTGATTATTTGACTATTACAAACATATTTTCAGGAACAATATGTTCGTGCATAGAAGAATAATGAGTCGCCTTGGAACAAGGAAAAAAAAAATTAATATCATTATTTTCATACAAGGGGTGTTACTCACTAGCTGATATATTTCGATGCATTATTTAAATGTTTAAAGTAACTTCAAGCTCACAGTTGTCATTTTTCTACAAGCGGTGGTAGTTTCATATACAATATTCAAAATGAAAGTGTGGAATTATTTAGCTTTTAGCGCACACATAAATAATCTGTTACCGTTTATTTACTTCAAGTCTGCATACCGGTAATGAAACACAACTTAAGCTATAAAGCAAGGTACCGTACCCAAAAGAAGGGGAAAAAAAGCTCTGTTTATCAACTCAACCATAATTTCTACAAGGAAGAAAAGTTGAAAAATGCGAACCATTTCATGGGTTCTCCTCTCTCATCTGTAGAAACAGTGATGGCTTCTTTCAAATGCCATTTTCTCCTATGGTTAGAACATTAAAGCAACATAAGACTACACTGAAGATGACAAGAATTTATCGCTGAAACAGTTTCGAATTGTTTCCTTAATCTGATGCTTCAACTGTGTATCATACATTTATATTATTATTATTATTATTATTATTATTATTATTATTATTATTATTATTATTATTATTATTATTATTATTATTATTATTGTGTATTCTATTCTACCATTACGTAATTTACATTTATTTTTCCTTAACCAATATAATCAGTATTTAGCATCTACATTGTAAAACAATACTTGTTCCGGTGGCTTTGATAACATTATAGTATTGTTATATTCAGATTATTATAACTCTATCCTATTGTACCAATAGTCTAATTTTTAAGGCATGCAAGTGATTACGGAGAACCTGGACCGGTATCTTCGTATTACGATATTATAACTAATTAAATTGTCGAGAAATACTATGATTAATTTTTTATTAATGGTACGTCACGACATTCCTTATCGTACTATCGTTACATCAATTAGTATGACATGTATTAATCAGGGTGGGAAAAAAATCATGATTTTTTAAAAAAAAAATCATTTTTGTTGATTTTTTGATTTAAATCAAATCTTTCTCCTCGTATAATACAAGTTGCGAACTGAAGAAAAAGCATTAGGAATTAGTATTAAATGCTAATTATGCCATTTAAGTGAAAGTATTGGTGTTGAATTTTGAATTATCCTCAATCGTTAACCTATATCAATCCCAAACAATGTTTCTTAACCCTTTTAAATTATGGCTCTTTTTAAAGGTAAATTACAGACTTTCAGTCAAGCAGCGACAGCCCATCATCCCTATTTATCCTAGCATCATGGTACATACATCACTTTCTTTAGAATAGAACAGTTTTTGAAACGGTAACATTCACATTTCCCTATCATGTCCCTGAGGCAGGAAATTTTGAGAGTAATCGGTATTTTTTTTGAAACTTTTCAGTCTTCTAAATGCAAAATGTAACCCGCCAAAAATTAATAATAATACGCATAACAAAAAATATCATTTTAAATTTATGACGTCATCACACACTATGCCTCAGCGCAGAAAGGCATGGAAGCATATATAACGTGTTCTAAAATGCCTCCAGTCTTGAAGAAAACGAAGTAAAAAGCCTTATTTGTACTTTTTTTTTAATCGAATAATGAAGATTCTACCCTATCACCTAAAATATGTGATATAATTTAAAAGGTTAAGCATTAAGGAAAAAGTACAGCAACGTTTATCAAAATGACACTTTTTTTTTTTTCACAAAAGTTACTGATAATTGGCAGGGGCCTATTTTTAAAAACTCAGAACTAGCTTGCGGCATGAAATACATAAATTCCGCCTAAAGTTATGAAATTAAAAAAAAAAAAAAAAAAAAAATGGAGAGGGGATAGGACACCTCTAAATACACCCTATTATATGGGAACAAACAAACAGACACGCACAAAAAAGAATTTTCGTCTTAAATGTCGATGGTGATTTCCTCGTTGGAATAGTTAACGCTTTTAAAACCCAAACCCAATGTCACGAAAAGAAGAAAGCAGGATTGCTCCGTTACCTGTTCAAAACGGGATTTTTCCTAATCATCCCCTGCATGACACTTGTTTTCATACTATACTGTACATTTGAGTCTCATTGTATTACGATTATTAATTTCCATAATCGAAATAACAGAACAGAAAGGGGATTTTACTTATTTTCATTTTAAATTAATTTATTTCGGAATTCGATTTAAATCAACGATTTTTATTTAAAAAATCAAGTGATTTAAATCAATCCACCCTGGTATTAATATTCCTGTTATTGTTAAATCCTTTTATTTAAATATCACTGCGTATTTATTGTTAACCAAAGTCAAAATATATTTATTGTTAACCAAATAGTTGTTGCATACCTATTAATTCAAATCATATTTGACTTTAATGTCTAATTGCATCTGTCTATATGTAGCAGTAATATTTGTCATTGAAATATTATCATTTACTAACTTTCATGACTCAATTAATTATTCTTACAGACTGAGGATCTACTATTTTTATTGAGGTGAACCATTTCATACGTCCTCTCCAACTGTAGGCCAGTGTTGGGCAAAATCAATTGAAATCAATTGCAATTGATCAATCAATTGAAAGTAATTGCTCTGAAAATCAATTGCAATTGATTTCAATTGCAATTGATTTCAATTTGTAATTGACAATTAATTTCAATTGCAATTGAATTCAATCATAAAATTTGCAATTAAATTTTCGTCAATTGTTAATTGTTAATTGGTCACCAGGCAATTGAAACTTTTAATTGTTAATTGTCAATTGCAAAGGGTGCAATTGAAACATTCAATTGTTAATTGCAATTGACAATTGAAACTTGTAATTGTTAATTGTAATTGTTAATTGCAATTGAAATCAGCAATTAAAATTGAAGATAAGAAGATGTGTGTATATTGTATTGTCCACTTGTTACTGTTTTACATATTTCAAATAAGGTACTTATAAGAAATGCTGGATACCTACCATCCCTTCCCCCCCCCCCCCCCCTGGGAAGAAAGCCGTGAAACTAAGTATTTTTTAAATATATTATGTTTATGGTTCTATCCCCCTCGAAAGAACTCTATATGCCCGTCATGCATACAAGAGGAATGAGCACGAGCGAGTTCGAGCGAGTTTTCTTGAAAACTCGACTCGACTCGAAGCAGACATATTTGAGTTCGACTCGAGATCTCGGCTCGAAAAATTTTCCCCAACTCGACTCGAATTCGGATCGAGTTTCCAGTCGAGTCGAGCCAATTCGAGCTAAATCCTTTGTGTAGTTCCAAGTACTACTATCTTCAAGTATCCTACATAGACAATATAATTATCAATGATACTACTACTACTACTATAACTAATTATTATTATAACACCGTGTACGTACATGTATAAACATGGAATATAGGCGGTTTGTATCGGAATACTAAAAATTAGTTAACTGTCGATCTCGGTAGTCAAGAAATCTTCAGGAGGCAAGGACATCGGTCACGAGGTTCTTGGTTTGAGTTCAGGAGGAGCAAGTATTCGGGCTCGAGCCAAAAATTGTTAGAAGTTATCGGACTCCAGCCAAACATGTTTAAAACAGCTCGACCCGGGTTTAGGGTTGTCAACGACTCAAGCGGCTCGCTCACAGCTCATTCACTTATCGAGCCGAACCGAGAACTGAGCCGAGCCAACAGCTCATCCAACCGAGCCAGCTCGAGCCGAAGGCTTACACGAGCCGAACCGAACCGAGCTGATTGCTTACCCCAACCGAGCCGGTTCGAGCCATTGGCTTAGTTAAGCTAACTCGAACCCAGCCTATGGACTCGTTTCAACGGAGCTGGTTCGAGCCATTGGCTTCAATCGAACCAAGTCGATAACTCGTCTTTACCGAGCCGATTCAAGCCATTGGCTCAATTGAGCCCAAGGGGCCGCGGTAGCTCAGTGGTAGAGCGTTCACCTCTGGTGCTTGGGGTCCCGGTTCGATCCCAGCCCCCGCCAAGTGAACTTTGTGGTGGACAAACACCGTGTGCGTGGGTTTTCTCGGGGTTCTCCCGTTTCCTCCCACTTTTTTCATTCCACCATTTCATTCATTTCTCATAATCACCGTCTCCTTTAGCGTAACCGGCATAACCGTGGGATGTAAAACTCAAAGATTCCATTTTTTTTCAATTGAGCCCAGTCGATGGGTAATCCCAACCAAGCCAGCTCAAGCTGTACGCTCAGTTGAACCGAGCCGGGCCGGTTGACATCATTACTATTCCGGTTGGGCTTCTACTTTGGCTAAAAAATTGGACCATGCAGTTCTCAGCCTTGATGGTAAGAACTACAAATAATTATATGAAATCTTTAGTTTTACGTCCCACGATTAAGCCGGTTAGGCTAAAGGAGACGGTTATGATGGGAAATGAATGAAATGAAGAAAGAGGGAGGAAACGGGAGAACCCCGAGAAAATCCACGAGCATGGTGTTTGTCCACCGCAGTCCAAACTGCGCGAGCTGGGATCGAACCAGGGACCTCAAGCACCGGAGGTGAACGCTCTACCACTGACCCACCGCGCCCCCTGGTAAGAACTACAGTATATACTTATATTGGTGCAATATATACAGTATATATTGGTGGATTAACTTGTTCCACCACCAACGAATTTCGAGGTACTTTGTTTTGCATCTTTTGTGCGTGTTTTCTGTCGCTTTGTGCGCCTATTCCCACATTTTGTGCATCACCGGAAGTGGGTCAAAATGGGCCTACAAATATGGCGGAACAAATTATTGCTCTTCCGCCACCAATGAATTTCGAGTCGTTTCCTTCACATCGTTTTGTGCCGTTTTGTGCGTCATGGGAAGTGGGTTAAAATGAGTCCCCAAGGTGGGACGAAAATGACCAAGAGTTCCGCCACTATTAAATCTCGAGGTCGTTAATTTCACATCGCGTACCCTTTTGTGCGTCTATTTCGACGTTTTGTGCGTCACTGGAAGACGGTCAAAATGGGTTTCAAAGGTGGGACGAAATTGACCCACTGCTCCGCCACTACCGAATTTTGAGGTTCTTCCTTTCGCATCGACTAGTGAATGTGTCGTGCTGTTTCGTGCCCTTATTTCCACGTTTTGTGCGTCACCGGAAGTGGGTCAAAATGGGCTTCCAAGATGGGACGAAAATTACCAAGAGTTCCGCTACTATCGAATTTCGAGGTCGTTAATTTCACACCGCGTACCCTTTTGTGCGCCTATTTCAACGTTTTGTGCGTCACTGGAAGACGGTCAAAATGGCCTCGAAGGTGGGACGAAAATGACCCACTGCTCCGCCACTACCGAATTTCGAGGTCCTTCCTTTTGCATCGACTACTCGACTACTGAATTTTCGTGCTGTTTCGTGCCCCCATTTCCACGTTTTGTGCGTCACCAAAAGTGGGTCAAAATGGGCTTCCAAGATGGGACGAAAATGACCCACTGTTCCGCCACTATCGAATTTTGAGGTCGTTAATTTCACATCGCGTACCCTTTTGTGCGCGTATTTCGACGTTTTGTGCGCGTATGTCGACGTTTTGTGCGCCACTGGAAGACGGTCAAAATGGGCCTCGAATGTGGGTACTGGTATTCAACGTAGAACTGGTATTCAACGAAGTTACCTTTGGCTTTCAGAAAATGGCAAAGTTTGTATAGCAGTAACGGGTCACCATGAACTAACTTCATGATTCCCCCAAAATCGAGCTTCTGCAATTCAAAGTGTAGATATAAGGAGTCTGCAAAAAGGAACTTATGTTACATGCATATATGATGACCAGTAGTGGTAGTAGAAATACTATCAATAAATCATGAATTATGTAACGCTGAAGTGCTGTTTTTGCTTCCACATGGACCTTCAACAGGGTACAGGTTTCAGGGTTTGAAAAAAACCGGGTATTTTTGAAAAAACCCAACCCATCTGCGCCCATATGGGTTTTTCGGGTATTTTCGGGTTTAGTTGGGTTTTTCGGGTTTAATTGGGTTTTATCGAAATATTTCAATGTCTTTGGGGTAAAAGTGTTAAAATGTGATTTATATTTCAAGATGTCATTGTCGCAACTAGCAACAATTTTCTATTCACTACTGTTTTGAAAAAAATTTGAAATTTTACATTGGATCGCTGAGAAAATATATACAGCAAATTTAGAATGTCTCTTGCTTCTACCCTCAAAATTTCAACTTAAAAGACCGAAAATTGCGCATTGTAGCGTGGATACGCACTATTTTGAGAAAAAATGGCCGCCATTTTGAAATTTTACGTTGGTATGCCGCCAAAATCTATACAGGAAATTTAGTGTGTCTCGTGCTTGTACGCTAAAAATTTAAACTTGAAAGACCGAAAGTTGTACCCTGTAATGTGTATGTGGTACAGGCCACTATCAATGTGATCACCTTTGTTGTACCAATAATATACAAACAAAAAGCTCAAAAACCCAGGTGAGTTTTAAAGTGCGTTTTTTCAGGTGGGTCCAACCCGAAAAAACCCGCCGGATTTTTTCGGGCTGGGCCCACTTGGGTAAACTCACGACAGGTTTCCAGAAGAACATAAGAGAAGTGAAAATAAGTGTTTTGTGACTTATCGATGATGCGCTACGAGTTTTGATTGCACCAACACCTATCAGAGCATGTGCATGGTTACATGCTATTAGCAAAGACACTAAGCAAACAAATGATTGCTTCAGTGTGGAGAAAAAAATCAGTGAAACTTTGTTTCCGAAGACCATTTTAAGTAAGTAAACTTAAAATTTGTGTGTTTCGTAATCGTAATTTCCATCTCAGATTACTTCGGATTAAGAAAACGGAGGAGCAGTGGGGGAGGTTCATTTTACTTTTCAGAGAGAGCCTTTTTGATCAAAATAATAAAAAGCAGTCAGGAAACAGTTTTGTTCTTTATGTTATGAATGTGAACCACAAACATATTCAAATTGCTGCACTTTTATTGTTTCTAGTGTAGCAACTGCGACATCAAAATTAACGGAACTTCGCTAACTTCAAAAGGCTGTAGTTAATTTATGAAGCATTGGTCGAGAATGTTATTTGGTATGTTCATTATTCATGTAAAGTTGAACCATCTGACAAAATTTCAATATTTTAAAATATGGTGTTTTTGAGAAAATGGCACCCAAAATGGCGATTTTTTGAAAATTTGACAATTTCTCGAATTTTTTGCAACAAAACGATTGCACACAGAAGCGATAAAAATATTTTTTCGTAAAACAGGTAACGATGTCTTACCAACTGTGAAAAAAGAAATTTAAAATTCGAACCGGAAGTGCTCAAAAAAAAAATCGCGAACTTCGACTTTTTAGATAAACTGACGTTCATTTGTTAATTTATGTACAAAAATATGTTCATGCGCAAACCTAACTATAATAAAATATAGTTTATTTATATTCCTATGTACATATCACAAGAATTATAACTACCTGTCTCCATAGCTGAATGGTGGGGCTCCGAATTTGACCATTTTCCATGTTTTCTACAATTCATACATTGTATTCCCCGTTTTTGATGACCCATTACTTGGCGGGAAATTTTTTTTCGATAAAACAAAAAATATGGGTCCCTCAAAAACACGTATAGTTTCTATTTAAAAAGTTTCAACAATATCTGAGATGGTGATGGTACAATTTTATTTTTAATTTGTATTTTTTAATTAATTAATTAATTTATTTATTTATTTTTTTGTTGCCTGAGTTGAAGTGGAAGGCACCTATAAGAATTCACATCTGCAAAGGATCTGGTGTATTAAAAAATCAGTTGTTTCTTCTTTCACTAATATCTATAAGAAACTATGTAGTTTGGATATCAATTCATTATCGGAAACTTTAGAGTATCCAAAAACTTTGCAAAGCCCAATTCAGAAGACAAACATAGATACAGTGGGAATTCAAGTATGTTTTTAGTAATGAAAATCATATGATATTAACTAATTTTATGGACCGAAAGGAATAGGAATCATTACCTAGTAGTCAAATCATTTTACAAAATTAATCATACAAGCAAAGAAGTTTGTAGGAATATTTTATATCTTTCTAATTCAAATTACATGAATTCTCCAAAAGTAAAAGTTGAGCATAAGCCACCACTTTGGAAACTCTGAATACTCTCTCAGTATTACTCTGAATATTTTCGAAAGAAGTCGCAGCTCTAAGTTTAAACGAATATAGCAAGCACACTAATTGATAGCTGGTACAAATTATAACTCTTTGGAATTACAATAAAATAGACATTTATACGATGTATAGCAGCTGTCTGCAGTACCTAATAAAGAAAAGGAAGTAACTATGGAATTTTTTTTAGATTTAACATCAAAAATGTTCTTTTTTCGACTTTTCCCTATTTAACATGCCAACACTGCATGGAAACCAACCTCTCTCCCGCCAAAAAGTCAACCTACACTAATATAGTAGTAGGCCCCCGCGTATATTGAGCCGAGTCAGCAAAAATTTTTGTGACGTCATAGGTCAAAGGTCAATGACCTTGGCCCGGGGTCAATGACCTAGGGGTACCTAGGACCACCCCCTCTAAATTTTGGCAGGGGTACCTTGGCCCACCCCCTAAATTTTGGCAGGGGTACATAGGACCACCCCGCTTAAATTTTGGAAATTGCCAAATCTAAAAATTTGGTATGGTAGCCTAGGACCATAGTATGTACCTCTATCAGTATTGGGTGTCTATGTCGTTCCCTTTTATGGGTAAAAAATTGCCAAAAATTCAAATTTCCAGGGTTTTTGACCTAATTTATCCCCTTTGATGAGGTGTTATTACCCTATATAGTTATATGGGCGTATACAGGGGTCCATTACCTTTCATAACATATGGGTATATTAATGCACCCCTTGAAAAATTTGGGAGGGGTACCTTGGCCCACCCCTTAAATTTTGGAAATTGACCAATTTAAACATTGGGTATTATAGTATAGGACCCTAATATGTATTAGGTTAAATTTGGGTGGTCCACCTCGTTCCCTTTTAGGGGTACAAAATTGCCAAAATATAAACGTAAGCAATACGTAGTACCACGTGTTTGGTTTTTGGTCGATTTTATCCCCTTTGATGACGTGTTATTATCCTATATAGTTATATGGTCATGTATAGGGGTCCATTACCTTTCATAAGATATGGGTATATTTGTGCACTCCTTTAAAAATTTGGGAGGGGTACTTTGGCCCACCCCTTAAATTTTGGAAATTGCTCATTTTATATATTTGGTATTATAGTACTGGACCCTAACATGTATTATAATAAATTTGGGTGGTCCACTTCGTTCCCTTTTAGGGGTACAAAATTGCCAAAATATAAACGTAAGCAATACGTTGTACCACGTGTTTGGTTTCGACCCAAGTTATCCCCTTGGATGAGGTCCTATTACCTTATATGGTTATATGGTCATGTATAGGGGTCCATTCCCTTTCATAACATATGGGTATATTGGTGCACCCCTTTAAAAATTTGGGAGGGGTACATTGGCCCACCCCTTAAATTTTAGAAATTGACCATTTTACATATTTGGTATAATAGTATAGGACCCTAATATATATATATATATATTACTATAAATTTGGGTGGTCCACCTCGTTCCCTTTCATGGGTACGAAATTGCCAAATTGTTAGTACAACCACGTGTTTCGTTTTTGACCTAATTTATTCCCTTGGATGAGGTCCTATTACCTTATATGGTTATATGGTCATGTATAGGGGTCTATTACCTATCATAAGACATAGGTACATTTGTGCACCCCTTTAAAAATTTGGGAGGGGTACCTTGGCCCACCCCTTTAATTTTGGAAATTACCCATTTAATATATTTGGTATTATAGTATAGGACCCTAATAGAGATTACTATAAATTTGGTTGGTCCACCTCGTTCCCTTCTAGGGGTACAAAATTGCCAAAATATAAACGTAAGCAATACGTTATACCACGTGTTTGGTTTTTGGTTGATTTTATTCTCTTTGATGAGGTGTTATTACCTTATATGTTCACATGAGCGTATACAGGAGTCTATTACCTTTTATAAGACATGGGTATATTGATGCACCCCGGGAGGGGTACCTTGGCCCAACCCTTTAATTTTGGAAATTGCTTAATTTCATCATGTGGTGTCATAGTACTGGATCCTAATATGTATCATGATAAATTTGGATGGTCCACCTCGTTCCCTTTTAGGGGTACAAAATTGTCAAATTTTAGTACAACCACGTGTTTGATTTTTGACCTAATTTATCTCCTTGATGAGGTCCTATTACATCATATAGTTATATGGTCATGTATAGGGGTCCATTCCCTATCATAAGACATAGGTACATTTGTGCATCCCCGGGAGGGGTACAATGGCCCACCTCTTTAATTTGGAAATTGCTCAATTAAACATTTGGTATTACAGTATAGGACCCTAATATGGATCACTATAAATTTGGGTGGTCCACCTCGTTCCCTTTTAGGGGTACGAAATTGTCAAATTTAGGTACAACCACGTGTTTGGTTTTGACCTAATTTATTTCTTTGGATGAGGTACTATTACCTTATATGGTAATGTATAGGTGTTCATTCCCTATCATAAGACATAGGTACATTGATGCACCCCGGGAGGGGATTCGGTATCATAGTACAGGCCTCAACATGTATCATGATAAATTTGGGTGGTCCATCTTGTTCCCTTTCATGGGTAAAAATTGCTAAAATATAAACATAAGCAATATGTTGTACCATGTGTTTGGTTTTTGGCCCAATTTCTCCCCCTTTGATGAGGTTCTATTACCTTATATGGTTATATGGTCATGTATATAGGTTCATTTCCTATCATAAGATATGGGTACGTTGATGCATCCTTTAAAAATTTGGGAGGGGTATCTTGGCACATCCACTCGGTTTTAGAAATTGTTTAATATAAGCATTTGGTATCATAGTACAGGTCTTCAATATGTACCATTATAAATTTGGATGGTCCACATCGTTCCCTTTTCATAGGTAAAGAACTACCAAAAATCAAATTTCGGAGGTTATTGACCCCTATTTAGCACATTATATGGGTATGTACAGAGGTTTATTACCTTTATATGTTTATGTTCCCTTTTAAATTTGGGAATTATCAAATAACAAAATTCGGTAAACGTTTTCTAGGACCCGTTGGTATTCCTCTTATGGCCAAATATTCAAAATTTAAAGGTTATTGACCGGCTTTATTATTGAATAAGTACAGGATTTATTACTTTTTTCATAAGACACAGGTGTATTTGTGTACCAATCTTAAATTTTGGAAGGGGGTACATTTCTTATTGTCATATCAATAATTGGTAATTGTTCTTAAAATTGGATAGTATCTCATTCATTGGGTAAATTATTAGGATCACGTGATCGGTTATTGACCTATGGTGGGATTAGGAGTCCAGGACATTGGTACATTGAAACTTTGTAGGATAATTTGAGAATTGTCAAATGAAATTACGTCATTGGTTTTGATTATTCCCGCCAAATATAAACGTAAGCAAGACGTTGTACCACGTGATTGTCCTTGATGAGGTAGTGTACAGGGATTCATTTCCTTTGTTGTGGTACTTCTTAAGTTTGAGTACATTAAACAGTTGGTTCTACTCAGGTAAACAATTGACGGACATTATTGACCTTATTGATATGATTAATTCTAAGACTTAGGTATATCAAGAGAAGTATTCTTTAAATTTGGGAATGGTGATAAACAGAATTTTAACATAAGGTGCGAAATTTGAAACAATACATTGAACTTTAGTCACAGCTCATAGTCTAAGATCATTGGTGGTGATTCATTTGAAATCTGATAGCTAACCTTATTGAATCTTATGACTCATAGACGAAAGGCAATACATGCTACAACACTGGCAAAGTTATTGTTAATGCAATTTGATTGGTTGATCACTATCTTTCCTGCAATCTGATTGGTTGATCACTATCTTTCGTGCAATCTGATTGGTTCAAATCTTTGCTGTATTCAGTTTTAAGTTTTGTTTAACATTTAAAAATCTTGGTTTCGTTCAACATTTTGCACTCACTGATAAATATGATCAAAACCGTTTATTTGTTAATCGAATAGTTAAAAACCGGATAAAGTTTGACGGTTAACCGTGAAACGTAAATTTTTTTTTAGTTTGAAATTTTTTTGCTTGAAATTTTTTGTTTGAAAATTTTTTCGTTTCCAAATTTTTTTTTGTTTCAAAATTTTGTTTGAGATTTTTTCGTTTGAAATTTTTGTTTGAAATTTTTTTCGTTTGAAATTTTTTGTTTGAAAATTTTTGTTCGAAAATTTTGTTTAAAATTTTTTGTTTAAAATTTTTCGTTTCCAAATTTTTTGTTTGAAATTTTTTGTTTCAAAATTTTGTTTGAAATTTTTTTCGCTTCAAAATTTTGTTTGAAAATTTTTGTTCTCGAAATTTTTGTTTCAAAGTTTGAGTTGACATTTTTAAAAGTTTGTGCACTTATTAGTAAAGAACCGGAACTGTTTAGAACAGAAACCTTTGACAACATTGTGGTGCAATAGTACACGTCAGAACCTGGGGTTGTACTTGAAATGAAAAAACACAATTCATTGAAATGGATCATTTTATTACACTCCACATACATCCATACCAGATAGTGGTTCTGGATATTGTCGATACAATGTATTTTGAACTTCTTGCACTAGTTTGTCTTTAGCATATAATTTTAATTCCAGTTGAAGTCTTTTAAGGTCTAGTGCAATATCAATTGGTGGAAACTCAATGTCCATTTGATCACAAATAAACTGTTTATCAATACAGGTATGCACCCACGAACGATGTTGACAACCGTCACAATATCTAGATACATGTTGTACAATATGCATAACACATTTTTTCAGGAATATACTGGTTTTGTTGCACACTTCCACTGCATGTTTCACACACTGAAATACGCTGATGAATTTGTTCCATTCTGTTTCCGTTAGATACACCATGTTGCGAGGGACATGGAATGTACTCTTTTACGTAACAGCACCATCTTCTCTTCGAGGACCACTTCATGATTTGAGCCTAATGATTTGACTATGGTCACATTTAGCTCATCGTTCATTTGGTCGATTCGTGCCATTCTTCACAGGTCAGTTGTACACCAAATTGTTCTGCTTTGCCCAATCGAATCACAGGTTCAAATGTTCTAGCACTGATACCAATCATCACATGTTTTGTTTGAAATATATTTATTGGATAATAGCTTGCGAAGATGAACTCTTTATCGTTAGAAGTACACATCTTTCCTCCTGAAAAGCACTTGCTCAAATGATTTCACGGTATTGGTTGATTTATAGAACTACGGCTGACGTCATGTGCTGACGTTTGAATTCACGGTTTCATCACAGTTGCCGACCAACCAAATTCATACAACTATGTCTGATGTGCTGATTCATGATTTCATCACAATTGCTGACGAATCCGGCTGTGTACTAAATTCAAACTGATGACTTCGACCCAAGAGTCTTTTATAGCATAAAGATACAGATCCAGTATTTAAGAAACGCAGCAGTTCTTCTTGTTTTGATGCTTCCATGGGTAAATATCTTGCTGGTAAAATTATATTCTTATCATTTTCAAGATTCACTACGATTCTTAATCCAAACTCTGTAGGGATCATTTGGCTAGCTAAGATTCTATGAGGTACATTCTGTTGTAAATCAGTAATCTTGGTAAATGATTTCATCACATCACGCGTGTTTAGAAACTGCAGACAAGTAGCCATGATGATGTTATCATGAATACTAACTCGAACGATGATGCAAAACTGATGACGTTTTATTATCATGTTCTGACGTGTACTATTGCACCATGTTCTGACGTGTACTATTGCACCACAATGTTGCCAGAGGTTTTTGTTCTAAACAGTTCCAGTTCTTTACTAATAAGTGCACAAACTTTTAAAAATGTCAAACCAAACTTTGAAACAAATATTTAGAACAAAAAAATCTTTGAAACAAAATTTTGAAACGAAAAAAAATTCAAACAAAAAATTTCAAACGAAAAAAAATTCAAACAAAATTTTGAAGCGAAAAAAATTTCAAACAAAATTTTAAAACAAAAAATTTCAAACAAAAAAATTTGGAAACGAAAAATTTCAAACAAAAATTTTAAACAAAATTTTGAAACGAAAAAATTTAAAAAAATTTCAAACGAAAAATTTTTAAACAAAAAAAATTTTTGAAACAAAAGTTGTCAAAAAAATGTCAAACAAAATTTTGAAACAAAAAAATTCAAACAAAAATTTCAAACGAAAAGTTTCAAACAAAAAATTTCAAAAAATTTTACGTTTCACGGTTAACCGTCAAACTTTATCCGGTTTTTAACTATTCGATTAACAAATAAACGGTTTTGATCATATTTATCAGTGAGTGCAAAATGTTGAACGAAACCAAGATTTTTAAATGTTAAACAAAACTTAAAACTGAATACAGCAAAGATTTGAACCAATCAGATTGCACGAAAGATAGTGATCAACCAATCAGATTGCAGGAAAGATAGTGATCAACCAATCAAATTGCATTAACAATAACTTTGCCAGTGTTGTAGCATGTATTGCCTTTCGTCTATGAGTCATAAGATTCAATAAGGTTAGCTATCAGATTTCAAATGAATCACCACCAATGATCTTAGACTATGAGCTGTGACTAAAGTTCAATGTATTGTTTCAAATTTCGCACCTTATGTTAAAATTCTGTTTATCACCATTCCCAAATTTAAAGAATACTTCTCTTGATATACCTAAGTCTTAGAATTAATCATATCAATAAGGTCAATAATGTCCGTCAATTGTTTACCTGAGTAGAACCAACTGTTTAATGTACTCAAACTTAAGAAGTACCACAACAAAGGAAATGAATCCCTGTACACTACCTCATCAAGGACAATCACGTGGTACAACGTCTTGCTTACGTTTATATTTGGCGGGAATAATCAAAACCAATGACGTAATTTCATTTGACAATTCTCAAATTATCCTACAAAGTTTCAATGTACCAATGTCCTGGACTCCTAATCCCACCATAGGTCAATAACCGATCACGTGATCCTAATAATTTACCCAATGAATGAGATACTATCCAATTTTAAGAACAATTACCAATTATTGATATGACAATAAGAAATGTACCCCCTTCCAAAATTTAAGATTGGTACACAAATACACCTGTGTCTTATGAAAAAAGTAATAAATCCTGTACTTATTCAATAATAAAGCCGGTCAATAACCTTTAAATTTTGAATATTTGGCCATAAGAGGAATACCAACGGGTCCTAGAAAACGTTTACCGAATTTTGTTATTTGATAATTCCCAAATTTAAAAGGGAACATAAACATATAAAGGTAATAAACCTCTGTACATACCCATATAATGTGCTAAATAGGGGTCAATAACCTCCGAAATTTGATTTTTGGTAGTTCTTTACCTATGAAAAGGGAACGATGTGGACCATCCAAATTTATAATGGTACATATTGAAGACCTGTACTATGATACCAAATGCTTATATTAAACAATTTCTAAAACCGAGTGGATGTGCCAAGATACCCCTCCCAAATTTTTAAAGGATGCATCAACGTACCCATATCTTATGATAGGAAATGAACCTATATACATGACCATATAACCATATAAGGTAATAGAACCTCATCAAAGGGGGAGAAATTGGGCCAAAAACCAAACACATGGTACAACATATTGCTTATGTTTATATTTTAGCAATTTTTACCCATGAAAGGGAACAAGATGGACCACCCAAATTTATCATGATACATGTTGAGGCCTGTACTATGATACCGAATCCCCTCCCGGGGTGCATCAATGTACCTATGTCTTATGATAGGGAATGAACACCTATACATTACCATATAAGGTAATAGTACCTCATCCAAAGAAATAAATTAGGTCAAAACCAAACACGTGGTTGTACCTAAATTTGACAATTTCGTACCCCTAAAAGGGAACGAGGTGGACCACCCAAATTTATAGTGATCCATATTAGGGTCCTATACTGTAATACCAAATGTTTAATTGAGCAATTTCCAAATTAAAGAGGTGGGCCATTGTACCCCTCCCGGGGATGCACAAATGTACCTATGTCTTATGATAGGGAATGGACCCCTATACATGACCATATAACTATATGATGTAATAGGACCTCATCAAGGAGATAAATTAGGTCAAAAATCAAACACGTGGTTGTACTAAAATTTGACAATTTTGTACCCCTAAAAGGGAACGAGGTGGACCATCCAAATTTATCATGATACATATTAGGATCCAGTACTATGACACCACATGATGAAATTAAGCAATTTCCAAAATTAAAGGGTTGGGCCAAGGTACCCCTCCCGGGGTGCATCAATATACCCATGTCTTATAAAAGGTAATAGACTCCTGTATACGCTCATGTGAACATATAAGGTAATAACACCTCATCAAAGAGAATAAAATCAACCAAAAACCAAACACGTGGTATAACGTATTGCTTACGTTTATATTTTGGCAATTTTGTACCCCTAGAAGGGAACGAGGTGGACCAACCAAATTTATAGTAATCTCTATTAGGGTCCTATACTATAATACCAAATATATTAAATGGGTAATTTCCAAAATTAAAGGGGTGGGCCAAGGTACCCCTCCCAAATTTTTAAAGGGGTGCACAAATGTACCTATGTCTTATGATAGGTAATAGACCCCTATACATGACCATATAACCATATAAGGTAATAGGACCTCATCCAAGGGAATAAATTAGGTCAAAAACGAAACACGTGGTTGTACTAACAATTTGGCAATTTCGTACCCATGAAAGGGAACGAGGTGGACCACCCAAATTTATAGTAATATATATATATATATATATTAGGGTCCTATACTATTATACCAAATATGTAAAATGGTCAATTTCTAAAATTTAAGGGGTGGGCCAATGTACCCCTCCCAAATTTTTAAAGGGGTGCACCAATATACCCATATGTTATGAAAGGGAATGGACCCCTATACATGACCATATAACCATATAAGGTAATAGGACCTCATCCAAGGGGATAACTTGGGTCGAAACCAAACACGTGGTACAACGTATTGCTTACGTTTATATTTTGGCAATTTTGTACCCCTAAAAGGGAACGAAGTGGACCACCCAAATTTATTATAATACATGTTAGGGTCCAGTACTATAATACCAAATATATAAAATGAGCAATTTCCAAAATTTAAGGGGTGGGCCAAAGTACCCCTCCCAAATTTTTAAAGGAGTGCACAAATATACCCATATCTTATGAAAGGTAATGGACCCCTATACATGACCATATAACTATATAGGATAATAACACGTCATCAAAGGGGATAAAATCGACCAAAAACCAAACACGTGGTACTACGTATTGCTTACGTTTATATTTTGGCAATTTTGTACCCCTAAAAGGGAACGAGGTGGACCACCCAAATTTAACCTAATACATATTAGGGTCCTGTACTATAATACCCAATGTTTAAATTGGTCAATTTCCAAAATTTAAGGGGTGGGCCAAGGTACCCCTCCCAAATTTTTCAAGGGGTGCATTAATATACCCATATGTTATGAAAGGTAATGGACCCCTGTATACGCCCATATAACTATATAGGGTAATAACACCTCATCAAAGGGGATAAATTAGGTCAAAAACCCTGGAAATTTGAATTTTTGGCAATTTTTTACCCATAAAAGGGAACGACATAGACACCCAATACTGATAGAGGTACATACTATGGTCCTAGGCTACCATACCAAATTTTTAGATTTGGCAATTTCCAAAATTTAAGCGGGGTGGTCCTATGTACCCCTGCCAAAATTTAGGGGGTGGGCCAAGGTACCCCTGCCAAAATTTAGAGGGGGTGGTCCTAGGTACCCCTAGGTCATTGACCCCGGGCCAAGGTCATTGACCTTTGACCTATGACGTCACAAAAATTTTTGCTGACTCGGCTCAATATACGCGGGGGCCTACTACTAATATGCACTAACAGTATTCGGTAAGTTACATATCATTCCAACGAAAGTGAAGGGAATAGTAATTAGAGATATGAAATGGCCCCAGGAAGGGTCTTCGCATTCTTCAAGCTATTCTGACACCTGTCTTGAATCGTAACAGTCTACCTGATATCTTCGACCGTCTACTGAGGGTTTCCATGTATATATTCTTCTCTTGTGCTGATTGAGCCAAGTGTTTCCAATTACTAGTGAATTCTGTCTACAGAAATTGACTAATCCGTCTCCCCTTTCATTTCTTTCACCTAAACCATAGTTGCCTATGATACTACCTTCCTGTTTTTCTCCCAAAACTGCATTGAAATCTCCCATTAAAATTACGCATGCACCTCTCTTCTTCTTGTGTATAATTTCTATTTTCTTGTAATTTTCCTTTACTTCTTTAGTTGTATGCGAAGTCGTCGGGTGCCCATGTCTGTACCACCACTAGATCCTTCTTTTTTCCCTTTAAATCTTAACATCATAACTCTGTTTGAAGAATATTTGTTCAGTTTCCCTGAAGATGTATTGAGAGGGTTGGGTAGGTGAGTGTCTACAAGAAATAGAGGGTACGATGATATTCTACGAGACAATTCGAAATGACAGATCTTCAGAAATTACAGTTCTGCATACTTTCTCTCCCTTTCAGATAAAAATTAATGGAAAAGGGGTGTCTATGCTTGATGAGTATTGATGATTTTAAGCTAACTAAGTATTAATTTTAAAGTATTCAAAATAATTACGATAATACAGGATTTTAAGGTAATTTTCTGCGAATAGTGTTATGAAACATGCATATTTTGTGATGTCTATGGCATAAGACACGTTTGATATGACGAGCTTTTGAGGTGAGCTTACTGCATATTGGAAGTTTGATATCAACATCAGTCTTTAAGGTGCAATCTTGAGTTTGACACTTACATCTATAACATGAACTGTGAACAGAAAGAACAAGGTGAAATTTATAATGTTTTTATCTGCAGATTGTAGGAATTGCTCTGACATTGACCTTGCTACTTGTTCTTCCATGAAAACATTTAAAATAACATAAAAATGACACACGACCAGATGCTTTTAATTCCTCTTACCATTCATTTTCTTGCCTCCTCGCTTTTCTATGCTCTGACAAGTCATGACTTGAAAGCTAAGTGTTCCTGTAAAGTGTTGTTATAGACTTCCAAACTGTGCCATACATAGGTATGGCAAGTCCTATAGAAAAACTGTCTGACCCTCCTTCTGAGTGTCTATCTCTCTCTGTACCACTCTACTGAAACCGGAAGTGATAGGCTTAGCATATAATTTAAAACTATCGTAGTTCCACATTGGGAAAGTTCACAAACTGCTGACATGATCACGTGCAAGTAACCATTTATACATATGCCCCACTGATATTCTACTTTACGTGCTACAGCTAAACAACATAACTAAACAACTTCATTATTCTTATTGCTTATTTATTACCATTTTCTTTCTACTGAAAATTACAAAACTTACTTTACATACCTACCGTAATGGCAGCATCTGTTTGGATATATTCCATGTCTTTATTTCGGAGACCCAATTCCGCACTGTATCGATGTGCAGAGCTAATAACCCCGGCAGTAATTGTATTGGAAAGTGCTAATGGACTTCCGATAGCAACAACCCATTCGCCTGGTCGAAGGTTGCTAGAAGATCCTAATTTCATTGTTGGCAAGTTTTTCTGCAATACAAGAAATATAATTTCCTATTTCTGCTTTTTTTTTTAAATTCATTTTTAGTTACACCTAAGTACAACACAAAAACACTTTCAAGGGCATTTGTTATAAATAACATGAATATACTCGTTTAATTGGTATTCATCACTCAATCCTTCATGGTAATTTAGGATGAAGACACTTCTAAAATGTAATATCAAACTTTTGTCACTAATTAGGAAGTCTGCAATCTATATCCACAATACGTGTATAATATGCAAAATATTTCTAGATCGATTGGCTTGTTTTAGCGTCCTTATCAGACTAAAACTATATGAAACGTGAACTTAATAGTTTCAGGTGGAATCCCAACCACCGTAATGCCTTCAAATTTCCAGGCTCTGAAACTGGCAATCGAACCAAAAACACATGTGCTAGCCACTAGACCAGTGAGGACTACAAAATATTTGTGCATAACAGAAAAAATAAAAAGGCGAGAAAAAAGACGAAAATTAATACGAACTGTATGGGAACAGAATTACATACTAACTGCATAGTCTTTGTCTTCGCTTAACAACTTTTATGTATGCTTTAAATGTACTTCCACTCAATTCACCTTTTTTAGGGGAGTAGAAAAACAAAGAAAAGACTGACTTATTTAATTTATTTATATATGCTGAAACCGTTATCGCAAAATTTCAGACTCGAAAATTATTACTGTATTCTCTTAAAATGTTAAAATAGAAAAACGATGGCTTCATAGAAGAGTGTTCACGTCTTGTGCTGAAGATTTTTTGTTTGCTTCTGCGTCAAGTGTGTTTGGTTGATTCATTTGTATTTACGTGAGGCTATATAGAACTATTAGTCTCATATCTCATGCAGCTAAAATTCTGCTCCGAATACTGAACAGAAGGTTATATGAAAGAACAAATAAAGAAGTTGAGGAGGAGCAGTTCAGATTCAGAAGAGGCAAGGGCACAAGAGATGCAATTGGATTATTAAAGGCGATCGGTGAAAAATTTATAGAAAAAGGGAAAGAGGTGTAGTTATATTTATTGATCTAGAAAAGGCTTTTGACCGCGTGAATTGGGAATTGTTGTTGGGAGTTCTAACGAAGACTCATAAGAAACTTATACATGAACCAACAAGTAAGTGTTAGGATAGAAGAACTGACGGAAGAGAGTGCAATTGGAAGGGGAGTTCGACAAGGATGCTGCCTCTCGCCAACACTATTTAATGTCTATCTAGAAGAGATAGTGAAAAAGAGTTTACATGATGATGATGGCATTTCGGTAGGAGGTAGAATGATTAGATGCATAAGATCTGCAGACGATATGGCGCTTGTTGCAGAATCTAAACAAAAACAAAAACAAAAACAAAAAAAAAATCAATAAAATGTTAGAAAAAATGAGAAAGGGCTTTGAAGAATATGGGATGAAAATAAATGTTAGAAAGACAAAAGCCATGGTGATTAGAACGAAGGGGTCTGTGTCAAATATAAAAGTACGAGGGGAGAAAATAGAGCAAGTGAATAGTTTTCGATATCTGGGTAGTATTCTTAATAATAACATGAAGTGCGAACGTGAAATAAAAGCAAGGATAGGAATGGCAAAAGAAGCCTTTAGGAGGAAGAAAAGTCTGTTTTGTGGGACCTTGAATAAAGAGTTGAAAAAAAGACTCATAAAATGCTTCATGTGGAGTGTTGTACTGTATGGAGCGGAAACGTGGACATTACGTAAAGGAGACGAAAATCGACTGGAAGCCTTCGAAATGTGGGTGTGGAGAAGAATGGAAAGAATTAGTTGGGCCGAGCGCAAAATGAATGAGAGTGTGTTAGAAATGGTGGGTGAGAAAAGAACACTTTTAGATAGTAAGAGGAAGAGAAACTGGTTGGGACATTGCCTAAGAAGAGATTGTATCATGAGGGACGTCCTAGAGGGTATGGTGTCGGGAAAGAGAGGGAGGGGGCGAAGGAGACTACAATTAATGGATGATATAAAAACAGAAAGATCATACGCGAAGACGAAGTAGTTAGCGGAGGATCGTGGAGCATGGAAGATTCTCAGCAGCGGCAAGTGACCTGCCAATAGAGACAGAATACCTATGATGATGATATAGAATGGGATTTACAGTTCAAATAGGAATCTGAACTACTGCAATGTGTTCGATGTTCTTCTCCAAAAATCGAACGCTGAATGATTGTACCAAAGGTACAGATTAGGACAGCGAGGAGGCTAAATGTGCTTGTGGTCGATAATGTAGTGTGTGATTTTTTTTAAAGGATTCTCCACTTGTTCTGATTATCTTAATTTTAGCAACTTTTTCATTATTATCCACTAAGATTCATCATCTTCCTTAAGGTATAATCAATGTATAAACTTGAAACTTTAAAAGTGGGAATGGATATAGCGGATTTTGTCTGGTTTCATAACTCACAGTAGGAAAGAGCTTCTTCGCGCCTAAGCGCTTAGTGTATGCGCCTTTGGCGTGGGAGACCCGGGTTCGTTTTCCGGTGGGAGCTCATGTGGTTCGGATTCCACGTTAATCAGTAGGTCTACGTCTCATATAACCTCGCTGCTGAACAAGACGTTACACTCAATATCAACACAACTCAACCAATAGCAGGAAAGAAGGAAAGCGAGGAGTAGAAAGAGGAAGAACACAACTGATCAATGATCTGAAAAATACAAGGAAATATTAAACGTTAAAAGAGGAAGGCTAAAGTTTGGGAAACGTGGGGAAAAAAATCCAGACTCGAACTTTAAGGGGTTTAAAAGAAATCCTATTCAATCCAAGGCCTACCGACGGGCAGAATACATAATAATAATAATAATAATAATAATAATAATAATAATAATAATAATAATAATAATAATAATAATAATAATAATAATAATAACAATAATAATAATAATAATAATAATAATATTTACTTACTATTTAAAAATGATAAATGTGAACCTACTTTACTTGTTGCGTCTTTAGGAGTTCTCCTGAACAGTTACAGCTATTTATTCTGCACCTTTTTAAATACATGTATTTCACTTAATTTGTTTCAAGATTTTGCTTTTTTCTTCCAACAACCTGTTTCGCTGATTCATTCAGAGATTTAAAGAACTCAAAAAAATCGAAAACGTAAAAAACTTAATCAATCAAATAGATCTTTCGCACTGTCACTTGTTTGTTTCAGATCAATATTATTTTTATACTTTTTAAGAGAGGACTGTGACAAAGTTATAGAACTGAGATAATTTTTTTTTAACAAATTGAACTTCACTTACACAAGGGATTCTCACGGTTGCAAGGTCTGAGTGCATATCATAGTTTTCGACGACTCCTTGGAATGTTCGGCCATCGTTCAGTCGCACCTAGAAACAAAATGGAAAGTATAAGATTAATGCCTAGCATAATATTAGTAAAACTTTGTAAATTACAAGCTGCGTGTAAAAAATAAAAGCGCGGGGTTAGCAACACTGATGAAGTTCAGCATGCGCAGGAGCATGATCTCGTATTCTGTGCTTGAACGAAGATAGAATCGTCCGAGTGGAGTTATGTACGTACGAGTAGCAGAAAGGTAGTATGGCCGCCATAATACAAAATCCTGCCAAATGTGAAGTGAGACCTATTATACGATCTCTGAATGTCACAAGGTAGAAAACAGCTGATATCCATCGGAAATTGTATGCTACTTACGGACCGACAGTATGAGTGAAGGAAAGGTCAAGCAATGGTGCAGACAGTTTCATGGACGGCGTTTAAATGATCATGACGATGAGTGTAACGGAAGGTCTAGTGTTCACACGGACGATCTGGTGGAACCCGTTAACAAGAAAGTGTGATCCAATCACCAGTTCACAATACCTGAACTCACCAAGGTTTTCAGAAGTGTCTTCGAAAACATTGCATCGAATTGTGACTGACAAGTTGGGTTCTCTGAAACTGTGTGAGGTGCCGAAAATGTTGACAGACGCTCACAAAGAGTAAAGAATGGCAGCTACACAGATTCCTGGCCCGCTGAGAGGAGAATGAGGATAATTTCTTTTCTCACATAGTGACGGAAGATGAAACCTGAATATAGTATGCCACTGAGTAGTCAAAACAGTCAATGCAATGGCGACACTAATAAAGCAAAGAAATTTAAACAAATACCAGAAGTTCACAAAATCATGGCAACCGTGTTTTGGGACCAAAAGGTCATTTCTGTAAAATTCTTGGAACTAGGACGAATAATTACAGTAGATGTATATTGCTAAATGATCTGCGACGTGCCATCGAAAATTGGCGGAGAAGGATGCTCTGGAACTCTGATGCATGACAATGTCCGCCCACATGTAGCTGCTCATACTGTTGATACAACTCAAAGATTTCGATGGGAACTATGCAATCACCCCGCCAACAGTCCCGACCTTGCTCAGCTTTTTTTTTTTTTTTTTTTTTTTTTTCCTCACTTGGAAGAATGGCTTGCACCGAAACGTTTCAACGAGTGAATTGCTCACGTCATCAGTTTTGGACCGGCTATACTTTTAAGCGGCAATTTTTACTCAGAGAGCTTGTGCCACGCTACCAGAAATGTCTGGAGCTTTATAGTGACTAACGGTTTGTATATCGTGCATACTGGTATATCAATCACAATAAATTTCTTCTATCATTTTCTTGATTTTAAAACATAGCAGCTTAGTTTTCTTTCTTTTGACATGTACCTCGTATTAAGAAGAGAAAAGATCATTAACACTACATTTTAACGGGAACCGGCACTTTCGTCAGCGGCTTATTTATTTACATAAACACATACTGATGTTTCGGTTAACACTTCATGGCTTCCATTACATAATGAAAGATCATCTGCGGTATGGTTAGGCTTACGTGCTGAAACAAAATACATGCGGCATGAAGCTTACATGCTGTAACATGTTGAAAACAAAATACAAAAACCAAACCACAATGAATACTTTGTAGCAAATATAATCGCTTCACATACGCAATACTATTATAGTTTTTATTTTGGAATATATTTCTCTGGTTACTTTTTTACAATTCGCTTTAAACTACTATATACAAAATAATAATAAAAATAAAAATAAAATAAAAAATACATAAAAATAAACACACACAGAAAAAAGTAGAAATTAATTTAGAACAAATTTTCAGCATATCATATTATATATACACAGGATGTTAATGAACTAGACCGACAAACTGAAACAGGCGATTCCTCATATCAAAATAAGGAAAAAAGTTCGTAGTATGGATTCGTCGTCAAAAATACATTCTTTCAGAGCTAGGACTGGGAAAATAAACTTTGGGGGAGAATATCTCCAAATAAAACTATTAAAGCCTGTGACAAACATCTTGGCATTTCAGCTAAACGAATAAAACGCAAGCTCTGGGGCCAAGTTGCCAAGTGGTAAAGGGGTGTGACTATGGCTAAGCAGACAAACTACAGCGCGATCAGATGGCAGGGGATAGACGTGAATGTGTACAAAGTAAATGTGGCAATATCACTGGCCTCTCATTTGCTAGCAGCATTTAAAGGGAACTTGGAGCGCCGCCTTCAAATGCCAAGATGTTTGTCATGCCGTTTAGTAGTGAACTGAGGCTGCATGTTTTTCTCTTAGACTTGTAATCTGCTCTATCCAAAAATTCATGATTCTGAATCGTTCAATGGCGGTGCAAGGGAGTCCCACAGGAAGTAAGGAGTCCCGCATATTCCGTTAGAACAGATGATCTGATTCATGACAGACGGAACACGTCCCATCAAGTAAAAAAAAGCCGTTGACAGACCATCGATGTTTTGAACACCGATGTTTTACAATAGGGACTGAATGTAGCGGATAAAAGAAAATTAAATAAAATCATTGCATCTGCAGGTTGAGGACCCACAATCATGACCTGTATGCTAAAGGAGACAGATATTAATAATAAGCAATGATTTTGGAAGAATTGACCCAAAAAGGATTTGCGAGAAAATGGGAGTATCCTTAAAAAATAGATACAATATTCTTCATTACAAACTCACTTGGTCACAGATCTAAAGTGGAAAGTTTCTTGGCCATGTAGGTCACGTTGTTGGTAGTAATAGGAACTAGGGTACATGGTATTGCCAGGAGTCACAATGGTGAGAGTGTCATTGAACGGATCAGGAGCACACGGACATGTCTGGAAACAATAACACAATCTACACTAAAAGTAACCCCCTCCTTTCACCTCCTCCTTCTCTCTTTGATGTATGAACATATGAGATTATCACAGGATAGAGGTCTGCACGGTGGTCGAACTCGGGTCTACAAAGCATATATCATTTCGGGCTCCGGCAGGACTTGGGGTGTAAATTTTTAAATATACAATCATACTTCTCGGGTCTTTTCGGGCCTAATTTTGTCAATATACTGTACTTCGATATTTATTGGACTGATCTTTCTGGAAAACTTTTAAAGCACAACTGCAAAATTATACCTCGAATTGCTGAAATAAAAATACAATTTTCCGTTAATTATTAAGTTTCTGTAATTCGGGCTTATTTAGGGCACATTTGATTACCACACACACACACACTCGAACCGGGCTCGGCCTAAAGGATAAAACGTATTTCGGACTCAGGTCGGGTCTCACATTATAAATTCACGGGCGGGCCGAACCCAGGCTCAAAATTTCGGCCCGCTCAGACCTCTATCACAGGGTCAGCGAAACAAATTGCAAGTAAATTGAAAACTCGTTGTTTAGGGGTGCACTCACATTAGCCACAATGGACGAACAATGTCACGCGCCGCCTTGTAATCAAGAAATTCCGGATTCGATTCCTAGAGGTTACAAGGGGCAACACTGTGAAATGTTAATTTGATTCATAACCAGTATTGTTGGTTTTATGTGTCATCAGCTCCCATACGTTGTAAACAATCTGTGGCAAAAGGGTTACATGGTAGCTCAGTGGTAGTGTACACTTTTTGGCACGGGGTTCCACTATAGATCTGCGACCAAGTGAGTTTGTGATGATGAACACTGTATCTATTGTTCTTATTTTCATTAAGGATACTCCCATTTTCTCGCAAATCCTCATTGAATCAATTCTTCCAAAATCATTACTTATTATTAATGTCTGTCTTCTTTAGCATACAGGTCATGATTGTGGGTCCTCAACCTGCAGATGTAATGATTTTATTTAATTTTCTTTTATCCACTACATTCAATCCCTACTGTAGTTATGCAACCACGTACAACACAACAAAAATCCTTCACCATCTTAATTCTGTTCAAAATATCAATAGTCTGTCAACGGTTTTTTGTTACTTGATGGGACGTTGTTCCATCTTTCATGAATCAGACTACATGTGGGGGACTCCCTTGCGCCGTCCCTGAACGATTCAGAATCATGCATTTTTGGATAGAGCAGATTACAAGTCTAAGAGAAAAACATGACCCTCAGTTCGCTAGCTAATAGTTTTTGGAGATATTCGCCCCCAAAGTTCATTTTCCCAGTCCTAGCTCTGAAAGTATGTATTTTTGACTACGAGTCAATAAGAACTTTTTTTCTTATTTCGATGTGAGGAATCACCCGTTTCAGTTTGTTGGTCTAGTTCATTAACACAATGTATGTATGTATGTATGTATATATATCGAGAACTTATCAGCCGACCCCCTTCCGAATGTACTACCCTGATGTAACTGATGTCATGTGAAATGTTGATCTTTTATATGTTTAAGTACCAAATTTCACGATTCTACCATGAACGGTTTTTATTTTACAGGTAATTGAATGAACCATGGCGGAGCCAGATGTCAAATTCACCAAAGAGGAGTTGCGAGGTGTAATGAAGTTTTTCTTTCTGCAACAGAAATCGCCCAACGAAATCCATGGTTGCATGCTAGACACATTGAGTTGATAGTGCCCTTTATACTCCACTGTGAAGAAATGGTGTGCGAACTTCAAGCGTGGTGAATTTTCAACAGAAGATGGTGACAGGTGTGGCAGGCCAGTGTCAGTGTCAACTCCGGAAAAAGTGGACCAGATTCATGACCTGATTTTGAGCAACAGACGGATTTCGCTTCAGGAGATAGCTGACAAAGTGCACATATCCAAAGAACGTGTTGGGTTAATAATCCATGATCAGTTGCATATGTGCAAGCTTTCTGCGAAATGGATTCCGAAATGTTTGAACGCGAATCAGAAACGCGAACGTGTGAGATCACCGCAGGTGATTTTACGGCATTTTGCGAACTCCAAGGACGATTTTTTGAATTGGCTTGTTACCCAGGATGAAACGTGGTTGCATTACTTTGATCCGGAAACCAAACAGCAGTCATGCAAGTGGCGCCACTCAGGATCTCCAAGGCCCTAAAAATTCAAAACACTAAAGTCCGCAGGGAAGGTGCTTGCCTCAATATTCTGGGATAGGGATGGTGTTTTGCTCTCAGACTACCTTCCAAAGGGCCAAGCCATAACTGCAGTGTATTACTGCAGTCTGCTGGCTAAGGTAAAGGACGCTATTAAAGAAAAGCGCCGGGGAAAGTTGACACGAGGTGTCTTTTTCTTGCAGGACAATGCTCCCGTCTACAAGGCTGGCAGAACAATGGATTTTCTGAGGGACCTAGGGTTTCAGTGTGTTGACCTTCGAGGGACTATGTTGAATACTGTCATGCCTGCAGCTCAAGTCCTTCTGGGTCGAGCCGAGAACTTATCAGCCCACCCTCGTATATACAAGCTTTTTGCACTAACTGAACAAAAATATTTTCAAGAATTCACGCAACTCTGATAGCTTTCTAACAGTATCTGCCTCTTCACGTGACACATTTGTAACAATCTTGGACATTTTACCTTTAAGCTCTTCTAATATGCTTATTACCATTATTATTTAATGTTTGCTGTAGCAAAATAAAGGTTTAAAACAATGAGTTCTGAAAAATGAAAGTCTGTACTTAATATTCTTTGACTTTTCCAACTTTTTTCAGCTTTTCATAAAATTACCTTCCCTGGGAGGGAATCACCTTAATTATAACAGATCCACAGACTAATCTGCCGATGTAGCAACATAAAGACAGATGCTAGGCAATGGAAGAAAACAGTATTAATTATTTTATTACAACAAAACACGCCTACAGTAATGATTGAGGACTATCGTTACTGCTAACAGATCACATGTCAGTTAAAGTGGGTGGAGATCATCCTTATGGACTGAGATACAATGGGTCAACAAGGAATTAGATATTCTACACCATTTGCAAACCGAAGAAAAACAGGAATATCAAGGTACGTTCACTTACATTTCAAGAAAGTCTACAATTCGGTTCAAAGAGAGAGACAAAAAGGAAGAGATGGTGTATCAAGCGCTCGTTGCAGTGAAAATACGATCTTTTGTATGTTGCTGTCGAGTTATTTAAACTATTTATTTATAAAATTACTTATTATATATTAAATTATGCACACATATATTATTATTTTACTATAAATACTCATATTCATATTCTATCAAAAACTGTCTTGATTGTTTCTGCATTTTTGTTATTTTATAACCTTCATTTCGAAATGAATAAATAATTTTTCCAAGCTTATCTCGTTTTGACATGTTTGTAACATAAAAAGTCTATTCAAAATTAGTTACATTACTCGGATCACGATTACTCGGATTGCATTCGCTGTTTTCATAACCATTAATTGTTTGAATTTCCATCTGCGAATCTCTACTGGTGTGTGTAGAACTCGAGCCACTTCCGAAGAAGCTGAAGAAAAGTGGATACCCGACAACAACAATGTGCGAAAAAGATCGCAGTTAAAGCGAAAACTTCCGGTTTGTTTCTTAATTTCACCTATAAGTTATCAGAATCCCTCCGCGTTACAAGAGGTCCATGAACAGTGTATTTATTAATTGAGCAATCTCGACCTACCTCTGTATTGCACTATCTTAATGATTAGTTTGTAATCCCGCGTTGATTTCTGGTGAGGGAACAAAATGTTCGGCTTTGACGCAGCAATATGAGACATTTAGGCAGCTACGACTATGCTCTTTAGGGTAAAGGAGACAAATGATTAACGGAAGTGAATGAATATGAAAGAATTTGGGAAATGACTGTATCAGAGGAAACAGGAGAACTCAAAAAACTAGATATCTACCACAAACTTATATTGCCTGAAATTGAATAAGAGATCCGTCACATCAGATGTCAGCTGTGCAGCTACTTGACTTAGGAAGTAGCAATTACATTGTAGTTTCAATTGCATTGTTTTGTACTGCTTTTATATCGCAGATGTAGCATAGGAGTTTAATTCAATCGGTATGTATTTGTCATTACTACGTATTTTTATATCTTTGTACCTTTGACGAGTCTTAGTCATACGCACGTAATCGCGTAATATGTATGACTAAAAAGACGAAATAAATGAATGAATGAATTGTTGTTTATATTTGATGAAGTTTAAAATTTCATTTCAGACCTGAGGCTATTTGGGACAAATACATAGAGTTTAAGATAGAAAATGAAATGAAATCTTTAAGTTTTACGTCCCACGTTTATGCCGGTTAGGCTAAAGGAGACGGTGATGATGAGAGATGAATGAAATGGTGGAATGAAGAAAGTGGGAGGAAACGGGGAAACCCTGAGAAAACCCACGAGCACGGTGTTTTTCCACCACAAAGTCCACACGGCGCGAGCTGGGATCGAACCAGGGACCCCAAGCACCGGAGGTGAACGCTTTACCACTGAGCCACCGCGCCCCCGAGTTTAAGATAGAATTCAAACCACCGTAATGTGTGATGTTCTACCGGGAATCGAACCCGGGACCACGTGCATCGAAGTCGCGAACTAGCCACAAGATCAGCAGAGAGTGTTCGTTATTAGCAACTCTAATCTGGAAAGCCCATAATAACGGTGTTGGAACTAAATGCACAGATAACTTTGTTGACGACATGCCATTTGGTCGGCCAAATCCTTCGAAATCTGTGGGGTCGATTTGAGCTTACTTTAAAAGTTATCTGAGTTGTGTCTACAAAGCTATCACAGCGCTTCTAGCTGCTACCAGTAAAGAACTCGCCTAGAAAGAAAGTGACTACGAAAATTGAGTGTCAAAGAAACAGATAAGTAATGTCCGAAAAAAAGAAAATCGTTCTTCAACGATATTTAGCAAATCCGTTATAAATAAACATTGCTTTTACTTAACGTTTAACAGGTTTGTTAAGTCTAAATTCTAACTTCGATTGTCAGTAACCTAGGAGCCAAAGATCTGAACACCACAATACATTATATGTGTATTAAACTCATGAAGCTCCATTCCATAACCATGCAAAATTTGGTCAAGATCACCTAAGCTTCATCGATCGCGTACGATATATATTATCCTTGTGAGTGATTCTTAAGAAAGAAAAAAAAAATCAAACACACACACAAGAACATGCATGATTAGCTTTTGAGTTTCAATCACATGCAGATTAAAAGAAAAAAAATACACTGAACACAAACTATGTACGTTTTTGAAACAACAGTTCAGTTGACAGGGGAAGAAATAACGATGTCCGATATAAATAAGCAGTGAACATAGTAACTAATTTTGTGAATTTGGACATTTTACAATTTCTAAGTAAAACAAGATAAAAAAGAAAAAGAAAAGAAAATGATACTAACTTGTACTGAGCTAAAAGGCTTGTTAATGACTACATGAGCATTCGTCATTATCAGTCCATCTGATTGCACTATAAAACCTGAGCCATTGGAAGCTGTTGCCGGAGTGCCTGTGAAGAAATCCACCCTGAAAGAAATAATATAATAACAATTACATTTGCTTATTGGAATACAATATATATAGAGTGCTGAAATAATCGTAATAACAAAGATAGTCACCTTGCAGGAGACCTGAACGGAAACCAGAAACTGTCTAAACATGTCAAACATGAAAAAAGAAACAATATTTTCGCAAACAACCAGGAACACAGAGGAAGGAATACAAAAGACACATAGCTAGTTGTATATCTATATAGCCTAGCTTGGAGGCAAACACATACAACACTTCATCTATCTTGCAGTGTCTTCTGAAGCTCTTATCCTTGGGCACATGAAATGTTGCCAAACGTATTTTGAGACGAAAAGGTCTATTTCTTTGAGTGTACTATTCACAGCTTAGAAATTGTTATAAAAATTTTAAGTCTAAATTAATAGTAAACTCTTGCCACGTTTGCTTATGCATTCCGAAACACACGTCTCGATCGACGGATTCCTTCTGCTATTCAACCCAACTCACCCCCTCCTCCACCTCCCCATGTTTAAAGCATTGTGTGACGTAATATACTGAAAAAAACAGGAATCAAGTTTACAAGGTTTATAGCTCTAAAACCGTCTCTATCATTCGTTTGTTCTGAAATGCCATTTTTGAACCTTGAAAAAACTTGTCACAATGTTTTCATAGCTTCATCAACGCCTTTATTTGCATTCTTTCCCTTCTTCAAAGACTGCAAGCTAGAAAGATGCTCCTTGTGAAATCTATGGAAATTGCCAGTGACGACAGTAGGTTTTGTGCTTCCCAAAGTCAGTAATGCAGGCACAAAGCTCCAAAAACTACTGACAGAAATAAGTGTTATTCAATGATTAATTTCATTTGGTTTCCCAGTAATTGGAAGCAAATGTTCCAGGAGCGTCATTTAGGCAGGACAGAAGGGTGTAATTCCCCCCTTCCTTGAGCTTGATAATTACATATTGTTCGATCAAATGTATAGTAATATACTAATTAAAAAAGTAAAACTCTTATGTTGGTGGATGATCCTTGAAGTTCTGAAACTTTTCTTCTTCTGTTTCACAAAATCACAATTTTTTTCATAATACGGATGTTGTCCGATTATTTTTTTTCTCCAATTCTAAACTTCCATACGTAAATCATCTCTCCCTGTTTCCATATTTGAATCTCTCTCTCTCTCTCAATGTCGTCCGCTATGAACTCATGGTTTGGGATCAAACCTTCGACACTTGAAACCAAATGTAAGCGCTCAGGTTTGTTATTAAAAGCACCGTCATATTAGATTTTGCCCGAAGGGTGCGTGGGAGTCTCCGCCAACATAAAGTTTTACTTTTTTTTTTTTTTTTTTTTTTTTATTAGTGTATTAGTGAAACGTGGGTTCCTGTCACCACGGCATGGCGCGTCCTCAGGTTGCGGATCGAGGAGAAGGCCTCTAGATATATAGTGAATAAGCTGCAAATATTCTGAATAAGCAGTCGCGGACAGACGACTAGGAGTGTTCCTCCAGCTTTGGGGTTTGGGTAAGGCTAACAATCTCATCCTGTAAAAAAAAAAGGCACTTGTTCAGAAACATTCACAAAAGCCTCAGACAAGGACGGATAACTTGGCACGACCTCAGCAAAAGAAAATGGACATGAGATTTGGAACATGGAATATTAGAAGTCTTTATAAGGCAGGCGCGTTAAAATCCGTAACGAGTGTGTTAGAGAAATACAGGATGGATCCAGTAGGAGTTCAGGAAGTTAGTGGGAAGGAAATGGATCTGTGAATTTCGGAAATTTTACGTTCTTTTATGGGGAAGGAAATAAAAATCACCAGTTAGGAACAGGGTTTTTCGTTCACAAACGAATATTACCAGCAATTAAACTGGTTGAATTTGTTACTGACAGATTTTATTTTATTACTCTTAAGGAACGGTGGTGTGATATTATTGTTTCAAATGTACATGCCCCAACTGAAGGTAAGGATGACGATATAAAAGAAGTTTTTACAAAGAAGTGGAACGGATATTTGACCAACTCCCACGATACCATATGAAAATTCTACTAGGGGATTTCAATGCGAAGGTAGGAATGAAAGTCTGCATAAGGAAAGTAATGACAACGGTGTTAGACTCGTGAACTTTGCAACATCCAAAAACCTAATCGTGAAGAGTACAAAATTCCCACATCGCGACGTTCATAAATACACTTGGACCTCACCAGACGAAAGAACACATAATCAAACTGATCACGTTTTAGTAAATAGAAGAAGACAATCTAGCATAATTGATGTCCGGTCGTTTAGAGGGGCTGATTGTGACACTGATCACTTCCTGATAGCAGCGATAATACGAGAGAGGTTATCGTAGAATAAATGTAATATTCAATGTCCGAAAACGCAGAGATTTAATCTAAAGAAATTAGAAGAGAGCCAGGCAAGAGAGGAATACCAGATCGAAGTTTCGAATAGATTCTCAGATTTAGAAGATTCAGAGTGCACTAGTGTTAAGGATACTTGGATTGAAATTAGAGATAGCATTAAAATTTCAGCAAAAGAAAAATTGGAACACGCGGAAATACGTAGGAACAAACCATGGTTCGACCAGGAATACATTAAACTAGCAGAGAAGAGAAAACAGGCTAAATTACGCTGGCTACAAAATCCGAATGAAATAACTACACAAAATTTCGAAGATATCAGGCGGGAAACTTCCAAAACTTTTAGAACAAAGAAACGCGATTTTTTGAAAGCTAAAATTAAGGAACTTGAAGATGATAGTAAAAATAAAAAAATACGGAACATGTATAAGGGGACCAGCAAATTTAAGAAAGGCTATCAACCTCGTGCTTAAATATTAAAGAAAGCTGACAAAACAGTTCTCACTGATACGGATAGCATCTTAAATAGATGGAAAGATTTCTTTGACGATTTGCTGAACACGCAGCCAAAAACTAATGCGCGTGGAGAAAAAGAAATACACACTGCAGAATCGTATATTCCAGAACCCAACCGAATAGAAGTAGAAACCGCTATAAAGAAATTAAAGAAACACATATATCTGTGTAGATAAAATTCCGGCTGAGTTAATTTTAGCTGGAGGCGAAAAATTGTGGAACAAGATACACAAACTCATTCTCCTTATCTGGAACAAGAAAGAATTGCCACAAGAGTGGAAAGAATCAATCATTGTTCCAATTCACAAGAAAGGCGACAAAACTGAGTAATAATTATCGAGGCATTTCTCTTCTGTCAACATCCTATAAAATCCTTTCAAATATTATGCTAGCAAGATTAACCCCATTCGCAGATGAAATTACTGGAGATTATCAGTGCGGAATTAGACGAAATCGATCAACTATCGACCAAATATTTACCATTCGCCAAATACTCGAAAAAAACTGGGAATACAATACCATGGTACATCAACTATTTATTGATTTTAGAAAGGCTACGACTCGGTTAGAAGAGAAAAAATATACAACGTTCTTACAGAACTTGGAATACCGAGAAAGTAATTAGATTAATTAAGATATGTTTAAATGAATCCCAAAGTAAAGTCCGGGTAGGAAAATTTTTGTCCATGAGCTTTCACGTCGAAAATGGCCTGAAACAAGGAGATGCGTTGTCGTTATTATTATTTTACTTTGTTTTGGAATACGCTATAAGGAAAATCAAAGATAGCAACCAGGGCCTACAGTTGAACGGTATTCACCAGGTTATGGCATATGCTGATGGTGTAACTTTAATAGGGAATGATAGGAGAATAGAAAAAAAAAAAAATGCAGAGATCTTATTAAACGCATGCAGGGACATGGGTTTAGAAGTAAATGCAGATAAAACTAAATACATGGAAGTGCGTCGGGACCGTAATACGGCAAATTATGGATGCGTTAAAATATTAAATAATACTTTTGATAAAGTGGATACTTTCAAATATCTAGGATCAATATTAACAGACGAAAATCATATTCACGAAGAAATTAAATGTCGACTAAAACTAGGGAATTCGTGTTACTATTCGGTTCAAAATCTCTTGTCGTCGCGAATTCCGTCGAGGAATTTGAAGCGTAAAATATATAAAACGATAATCATGCCTGTTGTTCTGTATGGTTGCGAAACATGGTCGCTTACTCTGAGGGAAGAACATAAACTGAAAGTATTTGAGAACAAGATCCTGAGACGAATATTCGAACCCAAGAGGAACGGGAATGAGAAATGGCGGAAAATTCATAACAAGGAACTACATAATTTATACGGTTTACCAACATTGTTAGGGTTGTCAAGTCTAGGAGGCTTAGGTGGGCAGATCATGTAGCTAGAATGGAAGAAAGTAGAAACGTTTTCGAAGTCTTGACTGGAAAACCAACCGGAAAACGACCATTAGGCAGACCTAGGGGCAGATGGGAGGACAATATTAAGATGGATCTCGCAGAGGTAGGAATACAAAGTAAAAACTGGATCCAATTGGCTAAGGATAGAAGTCAGTGGAGAGCTTTTGTGAACGCGGCATTGAACCTCCGGGTTCCATAGGCCATGATATTAGTTAGTTAGTTAGTGTATTACTAAACATTTGATCAAACAATATGTATTTATCAAGCTCAAAGAACGAGGGGGGGGGGGGAATTAAACCCTCCTGCCCTGCCCATATGACGCTCCTGGAACGTTTGCTTGCAATTACTGGGAAACAAATTAAATTAATCATTGAATAACACTCATTTCTATCAGTAGCTTTTAAAGCTCTGCGCCCACATTACAGAGTTCTGGAAGCACAAAACCTACTGCCGTGATTGACCATTTACATAGATTTCACAAGGAGCATTTTCCTAGCCTGATGTAATATACAGGTCTTTGAAGAAGAGAAAAATGCAAATAAAGACGTTATGAAGCTATGGAAACTTTTTTTTTATTATTATTATTATTTAGGCTCTACTAACATTTCAGAACAAACGAATGAAAGAGACGGTTTTAGAGCTATAAAGCTTGAACCATGGTTTCTTTTTTCTCCTGTCTGAATGGAAAGAGTATATTACGTCACACAGACTGCTTTAGACAAGGAGGAGAGGAGGAAGATTGGATACCTGCAGTCGATTGAGACGTGTGTTTCTGAATGCATAAACACACGGCGCAAGAGTTTGTCAGTACTTTGGTCTTAAATTTTTCGTAACATTTTTTTTATTTCGCGAACTGAACCAACTGTAATTGATCTAATGTCAATCAGTTCAAATCTTTTTCCAAAGAGTAACAAAATAATTGTTATGCAAACAAAATAAAATAGTTTTAATTTCTGAACATCTGCCATCTTCGTATTCTGAAATATCATGTATGTTAGTTTAATTTTCTTCCTTATTATTTCAGGTTTATTTCTGTCGCTTCCAGATTTTTTTTTTTTTCACTATCAATATCTTTTTCGATGTCGAGAGCCGAATTTTACCTGTAAACCTTCCAAAGTGCCGTTTTTTTTTAAAATCAACCTGCATCTAATATAGAACACTCATGTCGTTGTACAGCATTAAATAAAAATAGTTGATTTAGATCAAATTCTGAAATAAATTAATTTAAAGTGAAAATAAGTAAAATCCAATTTCTGTTTTGTCATTTCGACTATGGAAGATAATAATCTTAATACAATAAGACTCAAATGTGTGTAACCGCAGTATGAAAACGAGTATCATGCAGAGGATGATTAGGGAAAATCCCGTTTTGAATGGGTAACGGGTGAATCCTGCTTTCTTCTCTTCGTAACGTAGGGTTTTTAAATTGTTAACTGTTCCAACGACGAAATCATCATGAACATTTAAGACGAAAATTCTCTTGTGTGTGCGACTGTTTGTTTGTTCCCAGATAATAGGGGCGTATTTAGAGGGGTCCGATCCCCTCTCCGAAACTTTTTTTTATTTATTTAAATGTTATAATTTTAGGTGAAATTTATTTATTTTATATGTATTTCCTGCCCTATTTAAAAATATGTCCCTGCCAAAAATCAGTAACTTTCGTGAAGAGAAAGTGTCATGTAGATAAATATTGTTGCACTTTTTCCTTAATGCTTAAGAAACAATGTTTGAGATTGAAATAGGTTAACGATTGAGGATTAATTCAAACTTCAACCCCAGTGCTTTCACTTAAATGGCATAATTAACATTTAATACTAATTCCTAATGTTTTTCTTCAGTTTGCGACTTATACAAGATTTGATTTAAATAAAAAATCTATTTACATTTTAAAAATAAAAAAATGTCTTTTTTCACTTTGCTCCTTATGACTTAGGTTGAAACTGACAACGATAGCTTTTCAGCGCTTTCTTCCCTCTTTATGCTATTGTCATTCACAATATCTCAGCCCTCTCGGAAATCATGAACACGACCCAATACACTGCTGGTCGCACAAACTTATTTAAGCATCTTGAAATTTTTGTTGCCGTGTAAACGGAAATACATCCTAATGAGTACAAAAATACACTTTTAAGCTGATATTATGTCACTTCACTATCTAAGAAAACTAGGCAGTTTCTGTATAGTTATTAATTTTGTTGTAGTCTGATCATTTCTCACTTTTTCTTTTAATGTTCCTTCGTCACTCGTTCCTTTTGCATTGCTTTTTTTTTTTTATGTGTGTGTGTGTGTGTGTGACTATATACAAATCTTTACTATAACTGAAAATAACATTTATTTCCGAATTCTCTCTCCAGAATTGCCAGACAGGGCAACAAAACCTATCAAGACGTTTATCCGGCCAGTACTGTATTGACTTGGGCCCCGAGAAAGATGAAAAACCGAGAATAATGATCGCCTAGCAGAGACAAAGAAGCGTGGAGTGCAAGTAGTTTCTGATTATATACAAACGTATCATATAGCATCCCTAGCTTTCAAGATACGATTCTATAATGGCGGCCTTTGAAGGAAGCCATCGATAAAAATTAAAATTAGATTGGTACGTACAAGCTCATGGGAGAAAACTTATCTGATGTATTCATTCTTGGGCCTTTGTGTTGCAGAGCAGCTCAAGTATATTAATCCTGCGTTAGGCACGTACGTTTGTGTAGGTACGTGAGTGATGAGTGCCACCCACTTATTAAAATGTATCCAGCATACGATTTTTTTTTTTTCCGAGATGCTCTCCACGCATTCACAACTTCCTTGTAGTTTTGTTCCCCCCTTTTCTACAGGTGGGACAACGTCCTCTGGACCTCTAATGGTCTCAATCAGATACAAAATCAAAACTTCTATTGCACCCTCGACCAAACAGGCCCTACCCCAGCTTCCACGAATACGAATAATTATATTACTTATTGGAGAACGAACACTTTTTCTGGAAATTTTTGTGTCTTATCTTGTTTCATAATCCTTTTTATAACTGGATCCATATTCATCACTCGTCCCTTGTTTCGATTCGGTGTTTTGGTCACTTGCAGTTAAATTATCAATTTCATCATCACTTCCATCAGAACACACCTTCGTCTTCTTTTCCTCATTAAGTCACTGGAAAAAACATTCGTGTCCTGTATAGCCTCCATCTTCCTACATTTTGATATTTTACTAGTTACGCATACAGGCGCGTGGATCATAACGGTACTGCAGTGAGAACTTATTTCTTACAAACTCTAAGAAAGAGAAGTGCCTTACTGCTGCCACAACTAACACCAACAATTAACGTTCAGCTACTCAAACGAGTAACTGCGATAATCAACAGTGTTGCAAGCTTACGGAACAATTGTCATCCACGAGCCTAACCCAGGGATAAGGCTTAGACTAGAGTGGTTTACATTAGATTAGGTTAATTTCATTTAGTTTTGGTTAGGCTTCATATTCACAGGACTGCCTACTCTGCTGCCACAACTACTCTGCGACACTTAACCCCATCCCTAGGTGGTAAAGCAGCCATGGCTGAACCTCGCCCGCTTCAATAGATATTTTCATTTCATTTCATTTCATTCCTGTATAATTCCTTCTCAATCTATATGAAGGTCATTCACTTAACTTCAAGCAATAAAATTTAAGTCTTTAACGATATGACTTCTCTCAAGAGCGGCCACTATGCTTTGAGAGTTAAACTTTTCGATTAGCTTTTGTAAATAAAACACAAATTAGCTTTAGTTAGGTATTTCTTTGGGTTAAGTTCTGATAAGCTCCGCCGAGCAGGAACTATGTATAAATAACTCAAAGACACCAAACTAAACCAAACCTAACCTGACCTAAAGTACCTATTCTCATTCGAAAGCTGGAGGGGCTTAACAGAATAAATGAAATTATTTTGTGTGCATACCCATCTTCGCTAACGCACCTACGTAAGGAGGGACGCATTCCCGCATGAGTCTTCCTGCCTTGACCTAACCTGACACTAATTAGATGCAATATTAGCCTGCAGTGATCAACTAGCACAGGTTGGAAGATATGCTTTCCACAACTGCACGCCACATCCCTTATTTGCAAGGCCACAACACCATGTCTTAAAACGGTTCTAAATCACTACTATTTTTCGGTCTGCGTGAATACAACTGAAGCGTGTAAAGTTAACTTGGGCCCCGTATCATATAACCAGTGCTAGGAAGGAAGGGTTCACTCAAGCAGACGGTTCTACTAAATATAAAATTGCAAGTCTTTACTTAAATTTATAGTTAAAATACAATGTGATGAGCATGAATATAGGTAGCCCTACTTACTGTCAGTGCACAGCATATTGAAATGGGGTTAATTTTAGGAAATTTACCGGGTCAATTAGATAATTTATTTAAGTTTGTGAGGAAAAATGAGTGAAAGCCAGGTAAGAGAAATAGTAAACGTTAAGAAAGTGCTTGTATTTGTTGGTTGTTTCAATGTTGTAAGCGGCACTGTATGTGGAGGCGGATGGAATACTTCGCGGAGAGGTAAACTTGTTTTACTAGATCCATGGATTGTAAAATGTAGAGAAATATTTGGGCAAATCTAATTTGCCCATTTCATGTCGAGAGCAGAACCCAACCAACCCCTGCAAGGCTTCTAAACTGTTCCTACTACTATCCCTATTCCTACTTATACCATGGATCGTATAGAAATACTGCACGCCTAATATAACATAATCTAACATAACATAATGCAGGGTTGGCTGGTTTAAACCATCTGATTTCCTTTTTTCTTTTTTTAAAAATAACTATTCGTAAAATCTTGATGAACACACTTGTGAGTTATCACGTTTCACTCCCGTATATTATTCGTATTATATTCAGACCTAAATTCCCCATTCATTACTCAAAGAGATTATTCTACAAAAGCAACTTTTTTATTATATTAATAAGTTTATGGATGTTTGTTTTGTGATTTTTTATAGTTTGTTATTATTGTTATGTAATTGCAATCAAAGGAAAATTCTAAATATTGTTTCGTTCTAATGTTTACTATTGATAAAACACATCGAAATGCCGTACTCTTTTGGAAGGGGAGTCATACAAGTCCCACGAGAGGCATTTATTGAAATCAGAAGTATCTTTGATATCTATTTATGTATAAATGAATCAGAGCCAAAAAGGACTCAAATAATTCTTATTTTTATTCACTTTTCTTAGTGATATGCAAATGAAGTCGTCGTATTTCTTTAACTTGGACTAACAAAAGTCGTAGTGAACTAACTTGGACTAAACTAGTTCTTTTGTACTCTGCAGTACTTTGAAATTGTCTATATGTAATTCTGTATAATGGTACTACTTGTACAATAGTTTATCTTTTTGAAATGACTCTTGACAATTAACAAGTATGTAAAGATCAGTACAACGTATTTTTATCAGGAGTCCTTCGTGAGTGAGTCGGCAGACGTATAGCATTTGTGGCCAATTAGTCCCGGTCTCGAGTTTAAATGGAGTACAATTTCTCTCGGATGTAAGCCGAGAAGCGGTTTGGATTTCACTTTAAGCTTATGTGACCCCTTCCAGCATAACCCGGTTGTGGCATAATAACACCAAGGCGAAATAAACTATTTCTGTCCATATGTGATATAAATACAATGAGCAAATTATTTAAACCAAAAAAAAAAAAAGACCTGGTTTAAAAAAAAAACTTTTTCAATAAAAACCATGGTTTTGGGCAACCTTGACTTAATGTAATCTAACCAAATGTAACCGAATGCAGTACATTTTTCGATTTTCAAATTCGTCCGGTGATACAGCACTAATGTCTTAAAATGAATTACGAGTGACAGTGAAAGTATTGTATATGGCCACCTAACACAAGCTGGTTTATCTTTTGTCACTGTACTTTATATGCTATACGTTCACACTGTATTTATACTGATTCGGGTTAAGTGCCGTATAGCCGAACCAATTTTAGGAAATTTACCGGGTCAATTGGAGAATTTATTTGAGTTTGTGAGGAGGAATGATTGAAAGTGAGGCAAGTGAAATAGTAAAAGTGAAGAAAGTTGTTGTTTTTGTTGGTGGTTTTTTATGTTGTAAGTGGCTGGTATTTGGAGACGGAAGGACTATTTCGCGGAGAGGTGCATTACTTACGATATAGTAGCGCGAAAAGCATGCCGTTGGGGAAGAAGGAAGAGCATTTCGAGGGCTATTTAGCGGAGTATTTGTTTAATGAAAGGAAACCCCAAGAAACTTGTACACGATTTTCTTCCTGAAATTGGAAGTTTGCAAGCCTAAGTTTTGAAGGTGACTTCTAACTGAACGGGAATGTATTTCTTCACAGTGTACAGACGCTGTATTGTATGTTAACAAATGAAACGTTGCAAATATGAAACCATGACAAGTACTATTGAAATTTTCATGATCGCCAAAACCCACATGTTACTACCCTCGCTTACGCGTATACCCACCGTCCCTGACGCGCACTTCCTTCTGCCTTCGGCCGCACTTCCTAGCTTTGTTCGGGCCCTTTGCTGCGCTCCTGCCCCGACTCAGCTAGATAGCATTCGTGCTTTTTTTAAATAATGTCCACCTAGCACATGTAGGTTTATATTTTTGGACTAAAGTAACGTCATCTAACGTATCTTCATGTAATCCAACAAAATATAACCGAATGCAGTACATTTTGGTGCTTCTTTTCAGTTTTCGAAATGGTCCGGCGATACGGCACTAATACCCTGAGCCCACTCGCTCTGCTGAAAGAAATACAGACCTCTTATGTAACTTGAAAATGAACGAAATGTCAACATTTGGTAGAACCGTCTGCTCAAGTAATGCCAATAAATTACATTTCGATATGAGTCACTACATATACTTTTATCCAACATCCTTAAGGAGGAGATAGTAGGTGAAGTCCGGACCAAACTCGATAGTAGCAAAGTAAAGCCAGAAACTATCCTAATCTGCGACAAACCTTTGTACAATGTGTGAAGCTCTAATATTATTTAACCCTGTATACTACACCTGCACGATTTGTGGTCATCAAACTTACCTTCTAGTATCCTTGATTTCAATATAAACAACAGCTGGTGCTGAAACTTCCACAATGTCAGCTATAAAATTGAACTTATCCCTATTGCTTGAACCACCACCACCACTATGTACGAAGGGTTTCGCTGCACTAACGGAAGAGAGCAACGTATTTTTCGGAACATGTCTCCTCTGGGAATTATCACTAAACAACCAGCTTAAACTTACTCCAACTCCTATACCAAGAGCCAGCCCTCCGACTATTCGCTTGAATGGAGATGTGTTAGTTGACGTCCGTTCGTTAAACTTTTTATCACTATTTATGGTTAGAGACCTATTTATTACCCTGGAACACGTTACACACACAAGTCTTTCAAGAAATATTGTATTAAAACCATGTTTGCAGGTTGCTGAAATTACTCTAAGCAAACCCCGACTTGCCCTCATATCTTTGATGACTAATAACTGGATGTCTTAACACGGAAAAATAGATCAAAATTGGACACTGAATCGGGATGTCAATCCCGAATCGGCTGTCGTATCGCAGTTGTCTTTCTTTTTTTTTTTTTTTTTTTTTTGTAACCAATGTAGGGGCATAATTGAGGAAATGAGGCAGCCTTAGTAGTTAAGTCCGCTATTGCCCTGGAATTGCTAAACGAAAGACTAAGCTCTGCTAAGGCATTGCCTAGGTTGTATTTATAACTCCTTACGTCAGTAAAAATCCTTAGAGAAGGTGTATATTGTATGTGCTGGATATGATGTGTCTAGATACTAGTAGAAAATTAAAAAAACTGATATAAGTGAAGATATGAATGATTGTCCTTATGTATTGGTTGAGGGTACCACGTGGATTTACGGAAATTTCTCATTTAGCGACAGTAAAGCATAACGATACGTCGATAGAGCACAACTATATTAGTTGTCTTTATTAGCAGTAAGCACACGCAAGGAAACAAATGCTGAGGCCTGAGCGTAAGGCTGAAGTTTACACAATGTTTGCTGTACTTCTTCTCTTACCACTTAAGCTCCCGTAAAACATAAGATAATTGAAGTTCTAAATTACGAAAAGTGGTTGATAAATAAAGAAAATTACATGTTAATTGACAATAGCATTCATATTATAGCTTCAAAATAGTTTGATGTACATTGAGCATACACTCAGCTTTACAAAAACGAACTCTCAATAAGTAAATGAACACCTATTTGTGACTCTGACATTCCTGCCGATTAATGTGGACAATATGAGAATTAAATCAGTTAAATATGTATATAATTTGGTGGAGAGAGACAATGGAAGTCTCTGAAATGAAAAAGCACACGTTTAAGAGGAACAGAAATTATAAATACAAATTAGGTATGTTATAGATAATTGACAATAACACAAAAGAAATACGAAAACATCTATCAAACAAAGAAAAACGTCGTAGAAGATTATAAGTTGCAGCATAGATTGGAATTGCCTTTAAAGACGTCAATGACAAAACCTTTAGGACAAAATGGTCGTGGTTTAATGATTATAGCAACAGACCACCAATCCTAAAAGCAGCAGTTCAAATTCTTAGAGTATTTTTTAAATGATTTTTTTTCTCTGTGCTTGATAGGCAGTGCTAAACGTTTTAATATTTTATGTTAACGTAAGACAGGCATACTATTATTGTTTAATTGTTTAATTATTGTTTAATATTGTTTAATTGAGTTCCTTATTGTCTGAAACATTCAAAATATTTTGAATCAATTGCTCCAAACTTTGACATGAGTGAATTTATTTTTCTTACTTTTACGTTTTTTCCTTTTTTTTTTTTTACTACTGCAATATAAAGACGGGACCTAGACTTCAGCGTGGGTTTCGAACTACTCGTCCTCACTGGGAATCGAACACAGCACCAAACGCACCAAGTGGACTATGAAAACAAGTTACAAATTAAGATTTTCCACAAAATTTAAAGGATCACTTTATATAAACTTCTTGACAAATCAACAAGTGTTTTACATAACTTGAAAGTTCATAAGAATAACTTCTCAAATTTCATGTCAATATTTTCATAAACATAATGGGCATCATATTACACAGAAGAACTAGTTTCAAATGAAATTCAAATTACCTACAAACACGAAACATATACAATAGATTACTATCCATTGCCCGCTGATTCACTCTGATTTCCAGTTTTCCTGTATATTTTTAACTGATACTCATAATAGAATGTCAGAGGGTTATTTTAACAAAAGTAAGAAAAGCTGTAAGTCTGCCTGAATCTCATGCATTCAAAACGTTACCACCTTTGAAATGCACTTGTCTGACACAAAGGGGTCTGTTTCTTATATTTCAAGTGAATATATTTCAGGACTTGTTTCCTCTAACTGGTTGCGTAGTGCGCATATACAAGGCGTCATATACAGTACTTTAATTCTCTTTAAAGACGCATTTCCCTTAAGCAGAACGAAAACTATAACAGTTACAATTTTGATTCAAAATGAATAATTCAGCTAGTTTCTAAAAGCGCTCTTTTTTATCTACCCTTAATGAATGTGATAACACAGCACCAAAGTCTAACGATAGAGATAATTACTGCCTGAAGCTACTGTAAAGGTTATTTGGAGACGTTTCTGACCACATCTATTAGTAGAATGAAGTGAGAAACTGAAGCAAGCTTTGGTTAACCTAGAAGTAATAAAAGAAAAGTAAGCTTACAACAGAATCGAACCATCAGCCTACAAGTTTGTAGACCAATGAAGTAACCATTTACGCCACGGAGACCAACATGCTACTGTCTTTTAGTTGTGATAAAAGGTTATAATTGTTTTGTTCTTCGTTTTCTATTTCAATAAAATACTTCTACAAAGATAGAATTCGGTTTGAGGACTTCAGTTTCGAGCAAACAGTAAATTTTCAACTATTGAAAAGAAATCTTGATTAAGTGCACTTCGTAGTCAGTTACGATAAAGCAAGTTTCAAGTTTTACAACAACATACAAGATCATATATGGTTTAGTCTACTATGTCCAAAGTCGCTTCTTCTTCATATGTATATTTTAAATGTTGATTGTTGAGTTTTCCGTGTCAAGAAAACGCAGTTCCTTTACGAAAAAAAAAATCGTAGATGGAATTCGAATCCATACTTAAGAAAATAACATATGAGTGTAGAATTGGCACACTCCTTATTACACCAGCTGTGACTACTTCCTGTCTGTGACCGCTTTCTGACTCTACATGCTTGTGGCCGCGGTGGCTCAGTGTAGAGCGTTCACCTCTGGCGCTTGGGGTCCCGGGTTCGATTCCAGTCCCCAGCAAGTGAACTTTGTGGTGAACAAACGCCGTATGCGTGAGTTTTCTCGGGGTTCTTCCGTTTCCTCCCACTTTCTTCATTCCAACATTTCATTCATTACTCATCATCGCCGTTTCCTTTAGCCTAACTGGCATAATCGTGGGACGTAAAACTCAAAGATTTCATTTCATTTTTTCTATAAATGTTTGTACCATCTGAGTGCAATACGCAAGCTTTTAAGTTCTGCCTTCTTTTTACACCATTTCTGTTCTCTTCATCCAATTATATTTTTGATACATGTAGTAATCTAAGTGTATTATTGTTGTTCATAAAAGGGAGTGAAAAAACTTCTCCCTCTGGAGAGACCTGAGGAAATTTGGAATGATACAAGCTCATTTCAGGGACTTATGTTAATATCTAAAAGCGTCAGCATTTAACATGTTCTGAAGTGAACGTTTCAAATGAATGTGAGTCACATGACATAAGACTCGTTGAACACGGATAGAACAGAACCAAGAATAAACGATCCAGATATACCGACATGTGGCTAATAGGAAAATATGAAACAAAATCAATTATATAAAAGAGAACGCTAGTTTCCGTCTGATCGCATCACGCAATAACTACAAGAACAATTAAAATGATATTTGGAATGATTTTCATCCTTAATCCTGTCCAAGATTATGATATTAAAATAGATATCTTAAGGGAAAACAAGGGTCATAATTTATGCGAAAAATTGACTGGTGATATGCAAAAATAATCGAAAACTGTTGATATTAGTGTCCAATTCATAGTTTTCGGGGTTGCTGAGATGAATATTGACACCCTCGATGCCACTCCTTAGACTACATTTTTTTGTTAATATGAGGATATATTTATATATAACTTTGAGACATACGTGTTACATAGAGTCGCTGTAAGTAAGTCATGATTTATTATGTTCGTATGATGTTTTGGAGGGAAACTCGAGGCGGGATATGTATCACTGGTATTTTGCAATGTTAAACAAATTCCATTTCAATTCTTTTTATATGTATTCCGTTGTTAATCTAAGAGTGAAGCCCGAGTTCTGCACCCACAAGCATGAGAGGTGGTGAATGGAAAGGGACTGACATTATAGACTTTTTATTATTATACTTTCATTCTGGTGCGTATCATAAGAAGAAAAGTGGGTTCAAATACTTTGTATAAAACTATTCTCCCCGCTCGAAAAGAGGCTTTTAGCTACTTAACAAGGACATCCTGTGACGTCACAACCGTAGGGTTCCGTGGAACCAAACTCAGCGGAATACATTAGAGTATGATAGTGAATACAATGCCTAAGTTTCAGAATTTTTGACCAAAGGGTAAGCGTTTGTGACTGAAAGAATAACATTGTCATACATACTTTTCCATCATTGTATATAGTTGTATACTACACATTTTCTCGTTTGAGAATCAAAACACTAATTTCATTTTAAACAAAAAGAAGTTTGTTTCATCTGCATTAAAAATTTTATCATCTTTTGTTTTTAGGTACAAGAAAAATAAGGGCGATTCTCAGCGTTACGCACGGGACATTTGTATACAAAAACTGTTTTTTTAAACAAAAATAATATATTTTAAATAAAATTAAAAATTGTCAAAATTAGGGAGAAATTATTAATGCATAGTTAAATAAAATAAAACACTCAAAGCAATATCAAATTTGAGTTATAAACCTAAATCAAGCTTTACGCATGGGAATCAGACATAAAGTTCATTTGACAACTTCCATTTCATTGGACATTCTCTGTGATTTATGGCAGCATTTTAATGTTATATGTCATCACTTATGTTCTACATTAATTCTCGTTACTGTGCATTATGTTTTTAAATTGGAAAGTAGAATTCAATTAGCGTCACATTATGTTTTCTTCTTTGACTCGCCGTTACGCACGGGACAGAAAAAAGTAACCACGCAATTGTTTGTTTGTTCCAAGACTGTTATTATGCAATATCCTTACAAAAGAGATCGATATTTTAATATTAACATTTAGACATTAACAATCATACAAAATGATAATTTAATTTAAATGAATTAAATTACATTCCAAAGTATCAAAATCAACTTGCTTTGCTACGCAACTCGCTTATGGGGCGTTTACACTTAGTCGATTTAGTCGCACGACTAAATCGACTCGCTGCATTTGCCTCTAAATCGAGACAACTAGGCCGAATCAGATTGATGGATGTGTTCAATTATTTCAACCACAGAAAATAGAACGTCTTTTAATTCAGTTGCCAGTCGATTAGTCGCCTTCGATCAACAAGCGATTAAGTTGAAGTCCCGTTTACACGGTCGATTAAGTTGAAAGTGACGTCAATTCAACTGAATTGAACGCAAATCGACTATGTGTAAACGCCCCATTAGTGTTATTGCCATGTCTTTGGGCTACTTGTCGGAGCGCTGATTGATGGCGTTCAAACCACACAATGTTGTACAAGTGTTGAGCTGTTCGATTCTCTGTGCTACCTACCAAACGTCGAGTCGTTTGAACGTTGCCATTGTCAGGTGAAATGCGGGAAAGTGAACTGGAGGGAAACGGATTTGGTTATTTGGTATGATTGTTTTTTACTTCACAGTGAAGATTTGCTTTAGTGTCAGTTTTTTTTTTTTTTAATAAGTAATATGGATTACAGGCAAGTAACTCTGTTCCAAGGAATATTGTCAGTGATGAACTGAATAGATCAACAAAAGCAATGAGTGGCGCTGAAAGGGCTAGAAAATTTAGACTTGAACATATTGACAAGGTGAGACTGAAAAGCAAAGTGAGAATGCAGCGTTATAGGCAAGTTAAAATATTAACTCTTTCCTCTCACGTTCTTTTTGCGAAACTCATTCCTCATTGTTTCGTTGTTGGCCATTTAGAAGAGGAAAACACTCTAAAATGTGAAGAACAAAGTAATTCAAGTTAGATTGGTTCAAGGAAAACGGAAAGAGTGCCAGTGTACAAAATGATATATTCATCAAGTGAAGAGAGCGACATTAATACAGAATACAACTTTGAAGACTATTTTCACAATGATATTCCAACCCTCCAATCCTCGAGCTCAGAATGGACAATATTATAGTAGATGTATTTCTCCTAGTGAAATTTGATTGTGGTTCTTCCAGAAACAGGATTAAATATCGATATGTCTGTCTGTCTGAAAGTGATGTAGAAGAAGATGGGGACATTAGAGTAACAGTTCTGAAATGCTTGAACACAGTTGTACAAATTTTTGTTTTGATGAACAGATCTTGTGTCTTTTCATCAAGATTTAAATATGCTTCCAGCACCTAATTTGCTGATAAAGGGTGAAAGAATATACTATAAATTTCGAGAACAAATAGACGTTTTTGAAAAGAATTAAAGAGTTCTGAAGCGAATCCATTTTCCCCTTGCAAGACTCAAACCAACTTAGATCCTACCTTTCTAATGAAAAAAAGTTGTAATTTATCATAATAATTTGTTTCTAGGCCTCGTGGTAAATGTTTCTATGTAACTTATCGTAAATGTTTTTGGTAGTTATGTTTGGTTTGGTTTCTCTCAGCAAATTGATGTTTTTTTCTAAATTAATATAAAAGTTTATTCTTCATTGTTTAACCTCAATAACAATAAGTTGATTTTATTAATTTTCTTGCATAAATCTGTAAAGACTACATTTCTATACCTCATGAAATAAATAAGAGGGATAATAAAAAAAAGTTAGTAAGTACCACTAACAGGCTAATAATAATTCTACTTTGGGGCAAAAGTTTCAATACTTTATCTTCTACAATTACAAAGGAAACACGAAAAATATATGTTTTCCGTTACGCATGGGACAGTAAAACATGACATGAGAAAACCACGATTTTTGCCTACCAGAATCAAATATTAATTAAAACAAAATTGTCGTTTTTTTTTTTTTTTTTTTTTTTTTTTTTTGGCCAAAGGTTCACTTCATATTTTTTGCTATTGTTCATATAATTACAGATTTAGAATTTAGTTTGAAAATTATTTGAAAATTGGGAAATGTGAAAAACATTGAGCATGGTGTAGGACACAAATTTTATGTGGTCAAGACCTAACAGATGTATTGTACATAAAGATTTTAAATATCTCAGTATATAACTACACTCTTTCTTAATAGAAAAACGTAAACATCATAGTTTAAAATTAATTTTGAAAATTTACTGACAATGGATCACTTGCCGGAGAATCGCCAATAAGCTTCAGAAACTTTTAACATCCACAATACGAATATATATCTTCCTCTTCAGCATTCAGTATAACTCTGCACTCACTCTGTACTGTTCTGTATATTTATTCCTGAATAATCATAGCAAAAAATAATTTTCTTTTATTACTGGCTTTTTGTACAAACACACTCATTTCTTTCGTTGTAGACTGTACAGGGCAGATACTTCGGAGAATCGAAATTACTTAACTTCTTTCTTTGGTTGTTGGAGTTTAGCATCACTTTTCAGCGGTACTGGAGGTATGTGAGGTGTAGACCTTCAATTTGAAGTAGAATTCAAACTACCGCGCTGCATTCAATGGTCTCCCAACGAGAATTGAACCCAGAATCGTGTACCAAAGACACATCCACTAGCCACTAGATTGGCAGAGAGAACAAACTTAACTGCTATTGCTATGAATGTTTACTTCTGGACTCTTATGAAAATATTTCTCATCTGTCCTGGTATTCCACAAAATATACTTATTTTTATTTGACTTGCGAAAATGGGAAGCAATATCATTCTGACAGCTTCCGGGATAAATATATTTCGTGACTCTGTCAGCTTCTGTCAAAACGTATTCAAATGTAAGCAAATTGGCAGTAAAAGAGCAAGAGCTCTTTTCTAGTGACAAATGACTATGAACACAATAAATCGACCACAAAATATGTACTTGTACTCTAAAACACTAGTGTCAGCCATTGGTACAGCCACATGCTGAAGTATATCTGTATGTGACTCCCCCTTTCTCCAAACCATACACTCTATAGCTCCAAACTAAAAATATGGTCTTTCTGTTCTATACTAACATCTGCCTTCAGTGCTAAAAGCTTATGCATGCACCAACGAAATTACATTTTTAAGAAAGAAAAAGATATACATACCTCTAACGTATTCATTAACAAAATCACTTTGCTTACCATACTTCCACAGCATATATAACTTAATATTGACATTCAACTGTTAAGTACAATATATTCCAAATAACATTAACCGTATTGTTACCAAGTTATCCAGAGAAATCTATGATTTGAGAACTTTGTTCAAAAGAGAATAATTAAATTTATTCTCGCCCTTAATTTGATATCCTCCCGAAAAATCAACGAATAGTATATATCATATGAACTCATCCAATCGAGATCCAACTTGCATGGTGGTGGGCCTTAATCTCCTATACAAGCGTCAGTCATTTGGTTCCTAAGTTATGCTTGAAACTCTAAGTGAATACATTGGGCAAAATGAAAACATTATAAATAAAGATCAGTCTTTGACGAAAAAAAAAGTCAACTAAAGGATTATTTTATACGATTATGTATATTTCACATGTAAAACAATACAATACTTAATTTAAACTGAAAGTGTCAGCTATTGGTTCACTTACTTTATGGAAAGCATAGTTAGAAGATGTGCTTTCATAAAGTACAATAATTAATATCTACATGTTGCTGGATATGTCTGCTCGTAGTATGAAGAACTTTCGGAAGTTACTTGAATTATGTGTGTCAACTGCATTCTAAAGTCAGAAGAAAACGACGTTGACAGTTGATGCATTGGTCAAGCATCATGCAGTCTAATCAACCATAGTCCTTCGTAACTATAGCACTGAGTTTAGAGTCGTATACATACGACTAATAGGTACTACATTTTCGGAAATTTATTTCTTAATGCACTACTTGACTGATTTCGTAACTTTCACATAATTTTGAGGACATAATAGCCACTTTTTGAATCTGCTATAAAGTCTGTTTTCAGAAATATTATGTAAAACATTTTATTTATGTATATATAGAAAAGAATTTAGGAATTAGATTTCTAGGCTTTTTGCATCTAGGGTCATGTTAGCTAATCACGTATGAGGGATGACGTCCCTCGGCGATCATAATACTATCCGAGGAAAGGGAAGGAAGAAAGAATTGGAGAAGGAAGGAAGCGGCCTGGGACGTATATGATAGATACCATCCCGACATTTACCCGATATGAATGAGGAAAAGCCAGGAAAACCTCATTTAGGATGGATAGATTGAAAAAGCTTTTTACACTCTTTCGACCGAGTGTCCCCATCGGAAATCGAACCCGGGACTGCTCGCATCATATCTAGAAAAGAAAAACGAACTTCAAAAAGTAAGCAGAACATGAAACAATAAAACTATCATTCAAACAATATTTTTATTAACAATACTTTACAAGAATAATAATACACTGACAAATTTAAGTTTATATGGTTACAGTATTCAAAATAGTGAGTGTTATGGTTTAGTGTAATCGTGCTGACTATTAGTGTTTCAGCATGCCAATGTCTGGACTTTGTCATGTGATAAGTAAGTTTAAAAAAATATATGATATTAAAATTAGTGTAATTGGAAATTCTGATACAAATTCGAAGTTACAGTCAAAATACAACGTTTTTATATAGAAAATCATGTAATTTTGCGTATCGATAATGATATTAGAATTTTAATCACTGCAGCTCATATTCCGCAATCACGGTTAATACCTACCTTCAGAATCAAGGCAATACTACATGGAGAGATGATTGTGTAATATAAGGAATGTGAACCAATTGAACCACTGATTGGAAAAAGGGAATAAGTACAATTTTTTGCGATTTTAACCTGAGATAGCAGATGTGTTCCTTTAAGATAGTTGCATCGTTGAGTAGAAAATTGGAATGTTTGGGCAACTCTATGTGACCAATGTAGAAGGCAAAATCTCTTGCTGATTAGAAAAAGGGAATAACTACGTTTCTTATTTCCTTCTTACGGTCACTACAGGACACGACCACAACTGTGAGACTGTGTGAAAGTAGACAACCACCAGAGTCCTCTGCTTTCGTTACGATACTTCGCCTTCTTTTTGCATTGCACAATCTATGGAGAACTTTTTGCTCCAATCAGTTACAGATTTACATGTTTTCAGTGAAACAAGTGGTGGTCAAAACTACAATCATTCAATGACATGAATGCTTTTCAGCCTGACCGTATCATAACGGTTTCCACTATACACCAATATTTGCCTGTCAGAGGTCACAGTTTTTACCATGTGACCGAAATTTTGCTGTAATCAAACCAGAACTCAAACGACACAATCGCATTTATTTACCAGCACAGTATAACCACATGATTACGAATGCAACAAATACTGATCCTCCATTTCAGGTTTACGAAGTTGTCAATGAAGAAATCTTAGATTTTAAACATTGGTGGTAACCGCTTTAGAAATCTTCAGGTAGCATTGTGGACAAAACAGTGAAATTCCAAGTAAGTAAATAGAGACACTGTTTACAAAGCAGAAAGAATCTCCAGGTTATGTCCAAGCTCATAAGTTTATCAATGGACTAAGAACTGATATTTTTCGATTACTCAAAAGTAATGTCACAAACGTTGCACTGCCAACGTCAAAGGCATACGATTGGCAAGTCTTGATCAATCAGAAAAAGATCAACGATTCTTCACAAATCATCAAATACATACCTGACCAATACAAACAGTTTTATAGGATGATTTGTTCATGGAAAACCACTGATCAAGAAACTGTAGAAGAAGAAGATGCAGACGGATAGGACCTTATGTAAACCCATTCTACTGTGACAACGTATTTTGCTACGTATTTTGTTCAGTTGTCTATTGTATTACTTTTCTTGTTGTATGAATAACATGTGCTGTACAGAAAAACGAACGGTGACAATAAAAGTGTTAGAAGCCTAATATGCGTGATAGTTCGAATACATATATCCAAGATTAACATACAACATTGCATTCAACATGTACATTTTCATAGCTTTCTATCAAACTGCACATTACATACCCTACAGACAATTACAATTGCACCCGACTTTAATTGATTGGAAAAAGGGAATATTTTTTCCATTTTTAAGCTTTTCTAACCAATTCCAGGGCTGCAATACAAGATTCTTCTTGTTGTCTTAGTGTTTGTTAGTTGTTTTGCTACAAGTAATCAATTATACACTTTTTGCAACAAATACAAACAACGCTTCTAGAAGGTTTTTTAGCGTTATTGAAAACTTAGGTCTGATGCACTTATTCCCTTTTTCCAATCAGTGATTCAATTGATATATTAATTTTAATGTTTCGCCTACATAGCACCGAATTATTGCATATTTGACGATGGGTCTGCCATTTAGTATTATATTGATCTTAAAAGACCTGCATGAAGACATTTAAAGGTTGCATCAAGAATTTTTGAAATAACAATATTTTCATGATTCGAATATAACTTTTGTTGCCGAGTGTACTAATCTACCATTACAAAATAGTTATTCCGGGTATTGTAACGTTTAAGTAATTGCCTAAATCATTTCTTTTCTTCAAAGTTATACAATTCTAATATGGACCACCAAAGTATTTTCTGCCTTCGATTTTTTAAATCAATGCAAGTACTATGGTATATCGATAGCAACGTGATGAACATATCATTCAATCGTGATCAATATAGCAATTGAAACGTAACAACAAATTAAGTAACCTTCCACTCTAGACCCCTCTTTATCTTCTGAATACAAAAAATGCATATGATAGTTGGGATTGATGGGTTCCTCTCTAGTTATGCAAACTTGACATTTTATTTATTTATTTTTTTTTCAGAAAGCACAAAAATTGTCTAGATTTTTACTTGAACTTCTGAAAGTTAGCCGTCATATATTTGATAATTTGCCGAGTAACCCACATTATTCTTTGTTTTTGAAAATTGTGCTTTATTGATTTATTTATTTATTTATTTATTTATTATTATTATTATTATTATTATTATTATTATTATTATTATTATTATTATTATTATTATTATTATTATTATTGCATATTATATTTTATGACATTTTATTTAAGCATTGATAATAACAGCAATGCTTAAGAATGACAATCTAGTCATCTATGTCACTCTAAATTTCTTCAGAGCTTCCTTGTGGCTAAACGATTAGCTTACGCGCCTTTGGCGTGGGAGATACGGGTTCAATTTCCGGCGGGAGCTCATGTTCGGATTCTACGTTAAGCTGTAGGTCCACGTCTCATATAGACAGTGGTGCTATTCAGCCGGTTTGCACCGGTTTGCTAGAACTGGTTGTTAAAATATTTTGAGTTTGCAGAACTGTTTGTTATACCCAGACAACAGACATAACAGTAAATTTTACTCAGTTATACCCAGAACAATAAATTTTAGTTTAAGTATCTTTGGTTTTAGAAATTGTTACAGCTACAGGGTTAAACGTATGATCTCTCAAATTAATGTATAAGAGTTATTTGTTAATTTCAAATGCTCAGATATCAAGAATGAGAACGGATTTTAGATGAGTGTAGTGGTGAGGGTTATTTATATTTGAAACGCATACATACCATTATCAACAATTGTTGATCCATTTCTGGATTAAGATCTTTCCAATACTTTTTGACAATCATCTATCTTGGATAATACGTTTCCAAGATATTCGCAGTGCTACCTAATTTCCTCGCACCACCTTGTATTAGGCAGCTGTGTAGGTCTTTACTTGCCACTTGTTGTATCCAATAAAAAATTTGCTTTTGTCTATCTTGTATGGGTTGTTTCCTAAGAGTTATATCTATCTACCTACATATCCAGCTACTCTCTCTCTCTTCATATATATACAGAACCGGTTGTTTTAGAAATTAGAATAACACCCCTGCACCCTGCATATAGTCCTGCTGCAAGGGACACTAAACTAATTCTATCTTTCACAACAAGAAACGGTTTTGTACGAAGTAGTAATAACCAAGTAATGTCCTTAATCTACTTTCGGTTTCTTCATTGACTAATTTAGTTAAATATTTAAGACAGATTGAAATTACATCCTTGTATAATATTCCGTATATAGAAACACATTTCGCATAAATATTTTAAAAATACAGAAGATAATTTTAATCTGTTAGAAAATAATGATAGGAAATTTAGATAGAAAGGACTGTAGTAGATAACAATTATAATGATAATTCTAGATTTCGCTTGTTTCATACTTAGACTTCTATGTTTAAATATTATAAGATATTTGAGTTTAATATTATGTTGCTTTTTTGGTTTCTTTATTGTGTTAGTTATGGAACAAAGGAAAACAAGATTTTTATATATCTTTTACATTTAATTTATATCTGTTTCAATTTCGAATTTCTTCAACTACACTGTTTTATTTTCATTAAGCACTCTCTCCGAACTTTATCCATGTATCTCGTTAGATTTTTATCTTCCATAATTTCATATTACATTTTTACTATATAAATTTTACTATATATAAATTTGTGGTTACCTCCTTTGCTTTTATTATCACATCATCTGTTACATTTACAGACCTTTTTGCAGTGACTACCTCAAGGACTTATTCTTTTTTTTCGAATGTTTTTCTCTGCTATGTTGAAATCTTACTGACATTGTTCTGGGTATATTCTTTCTTCGTAATGATTAACATCGGAAATATTAACTTACTTTCTCTCTTTCTCTCTTTGGTACTCGTTTTTTTGTTCTTCAACTCATTGTCTTTCAATACTCCTTTGATGACCTCGACGACCAATTTGAGACTCGAGAGCTTACAGTTTCCACTTTTTCCAATGTGCTTCTTTTTTTTTTTTTTTTTTTTTTTTTTTTTTTTTTTTTTTTTTTTTTTTAAGCATGTATATAACTTAGATGTTATAGTAAACTGTAGGTATGCACTATGCAGTGTTCAAATTGAGAATAAATTAGTACCTTATGCACAATGCATAAACATGTCTTAGGTACACTTTAAGTACAGTACAGCTTGTTTTTAAATTTTTATTTCGTATAAATTTTTGCATCTTAATTTACCACCTGTACTCCATACCTATACTCCATACCAATTCGATCGCTGTGGGCCTACATTCATATAGTTTCGCTGAAAAGAACTTTTAATTCCTAATAAGTAGACAAATTCAACTTAGATCGTTTCGATTCTTAATGTACCGTTCTCAGGTAAAAGAAGGGTAAAGAGAAAGCAGAGAAACCAAAAGAGATGGATAATATCAAGGAAAAAGTTAAAATATGTTTATAGAGTATGGTATAATAAATACAAACAATCAGGAATATAAGGTATTTTAATGTAATGCATAAAAGTTGCTACATTTTCATTAATATTTTTCTTTAGGCATTAATGTTGAATTATTTGAACAAGCTAGGTTGACCATAAATGGTCTTAAGGGCATAAATGATTTATTACTTTCCAATTCACATCTTTATTTAAACTATATATTGCTATTTTCTGGAATCAGAAAATATTTTCAAGCCTATGTTTATGAACATTAAAAAATAAAATGTTGGAAATTTGCTTTGGTTTTAAGTGATACCCCTGCTCAATTTTTTTTTTTTTTTGGATAATTTAAGATCCTAGTCTACTTAGTAGCTGTTTCTAGTGAACAAGATTATATATGTGGATTTTCCTGGGTTTTCCCGTTCTCTTCCACCTTCTTCTTATACCAATTCCTTTCATAATTATTCATTTTCATGAATCATTGGTCTCTTTTAACTTATTGCAAGACATTACCGTGAAACGTAAAACTCAATTTATTTCTTTTCTTTCCCTTTTTGGAATTATTATGGTTCTAGAGCAATCCGCCTGGAAAAAAACTGCATTTGATTTGCATGCTTCTGAAATCCAAATCTAAATGTGTCCATCTTCAAACGTTCTCGTGAGAAGCGGACGATGGATACGACCAACAAGTAAGCGTTTTATCATTTCATTATGACGTTGATCCTAATATTCAATGCTCTCCCCAAGCTCTACTGTAAAGAATATTGTTAAGAAAGGAATAAATAATTTTTAATATAATTAATAGAAGCTGCTATAGTTATTATTAACATTTTATCTTTACATTAATGTTTCAATTAATATATATATTCAAGCTCTGCTATAAATTATAGTTTTATCTGAAAATTCTAGGAGTCAGCACATTTATGATTCTTTCTAATCCTCACACATAATTGCATATTATTTTCAATATTTGTGTACCGTTTTATGTCGAGAATTTCAACATGATGATGTGTCACTACCATATTGCAGTGAAAGAGAATGCCCAATAGTGGGGTCCCTAATGACAAAGATATGTATATGGATAAATGAAAAAATGTTATCATTATAAACCATGATCAAAATCTCATCCAATAAACGAAGGATACATTTATAACTAATACTTAATTTTCGATACAAATGTGTCTCAGTATAATAAATAATAGCTCGTAATTAGTTATATATCGTAGCGTAATATTTTGTTGCATTTTTTAAAAATTTCATAAGTCCTTAATTATCAAGGACATTTTCACTGTTGTAAGGACTAAGTTAAAATCAGTTGTTTCAAATGAAAATTTTGCGTCCTATATTTTCAGAACATGTACAATTGTTCAACATTTTTATTTAGTACAATTGTTCAACTTTCTTCTTTATTTATTTAGTACAATTGTTCAGCTTTCTTGTTTATTTATTTAGTACAATTCAACTTTTTGTTTATTTATTTAGTACAATTGTTCAACTTTCTTGTTTATTTATTTACTAACTAAAATTCCCTACCTTTGCAAGGGAAGAATAAATTTATGGAAAGTATGTGAATCCTTTCTTTCCGTTAGAATTCGCATTTCGTTGAAAACGTAATGATAAAAATGCATAGTTACTGCGTCATACGATCAGACAAAAATCTTCATTCGCTTTTATATAGTAGACTAGCCTCTGGTACAAGTGAAAGGTGCCCCACTTAAATATTATGAGGAAGATTTTTCAGTTCCCCATAAAATCATATTAAAGTTAGACAATTTTATTTTTGGTGATTTACTTCGATAACGCTATCAAAAACCTACAAGCATACCAAATTTCAAGTTTTGAATCCAATTCCAATTGCTTAAAACATGAGATCTAACGTTCAGAAAAAGAAAAGAAAAAAGGAGGCTATTTGAACAACATGAGGAGTTTTTCTTCTCCCCTTTAGATCTCTAGAAACTAAAAGTATTCACTTTTGGCATACTTTTCTGTAAGTTAGTTCCAGGAGACTACAAATATGTCAAATTTCATCATTTTAGTCCTATCGAAAGTGCTTAATAATTATGGGAAATGCAAAGTGTCCAACTGAATAACTTGAGGAAGGTTTTTCAATTCCACATATCACCTCATTAAAGTTAAACATTTTTATTTTTGATGATTTACTTGGATAACGCTATCAAAAGGCTATCAGCACACCAAATTGCAAGTTTTTATTCCAATCCCAATTATCTAAAACATAAAATTTAATGCCCAAGAAATGCCTTCTTAAATAACATTGGAATTTTTTTCCTCTGCCTCTAAGACACCCTAGAAACTAAAAATACTCACTCTTGACAGTTTTGTTTAGTTCAGTTCTGGAAGGCTACAAACATGTCAAATTTCATAATTGTAATCCTACCGAAGGTGGCTAATATTTATTTGGTATAGAATTAAATAACATGGGAAGATTTTTCAGTTTTCCATAAAATCCACCAAAACCCCGAAATGTTCATTTTCGGTGATTTACTTAGATAATGCTATCAAAAACTTATAAGCATATCAAATTTCAAGTTTTTATTCCAATTTCAATTACCTAGAACATGCGATTTAAGATAAGAATAAATAAATAAATAAATAAATAAATAAATAAATAAATAAATAAATAAATAAATAAATAAATAGGATAGGAAGTTTTTCATTGCCCTTTTCACGTCCTAAAAATGAAAAAAAAAAAAAATATCTGTTTAATAATTTTTTTCTTGGTTTCTCTCCCAAAGCTATGAGCATGCCAAATTTCAACTTTCCACGTCAACCAGAAGTGTCCATGATTTTATGATAGTGAGTCTGTTCATTGAGCTTTATATATTGATAATTTACTAGAAATAGAAATCTGATTCAAATTTATTCTGCCCGATAAACTTTTTTTTTTTTTGCAAGGTTTTTCTCTTTAGTGACTCTTACTGGATTAACAGTAGAAATAACTTCGTAAAGCCCCTTCCGCTAGTATAGTGATTAGCGCGCGCCCATTTGGGGAATGTTGTCCCATATGCAACTCCCGGTACTAAAGCATTTAAGTGTTATGGTAGTTCTGATTTTATCTTAAACTGTAGAGCCATATCTCATATAACCTTGATGCTTGAGAGATGCTAACCTTCAAGAATCAAACAAAAGAAATTGAATATAGAGTTACTAAAAGGCTTCTATTAGATGAAATTACGAGATTTTGGACGTAAATTCTTTTACAATAGTGTATTGAATTACAATAGTTTAATTTACTGACAAAAATGTTAAATAGAGAAGTAGCACCAATCTGTGAATTTATCTTCAGAATAAACACTTATAGTGTGATACATTTTGTTGACCAATACTTGTCTTACATTTCGGAGCATCGTCCTACATTTTAGTGCTTGATATTTTGTTTCTGAACAGTGATCATTCAATCACTCTATCTTGAAAATAGCTTTTAAATACCACTGGGATAATTATAGATTTTATCAGAATATAATGCGAAATTTTAATCAAGACTCTTCTAAGGTAAATTCAGTGTCTAAGGTAAGTGTCTAAGGTAAGAGTCTAAGGTAAATAAAGTTTATGTGTGTTCAATAACTAGTCTACAGTTAGCGGATTGCTTTTGAGTAGTCAGTCACTACAGTTTAAAAAGATTTAGTTAGAGATATGAAAAAGGGCATTTGAACTGTAGCAGAAATAAGGCAATCCGGATCGTGTACGAGAAACATTCAGTAGTCTAGATTTTTTTTTTCCGATATTTTCTGTTTTTTCATTTACTTTAAGATAATGTTCAAGAAACTGAAAAACTTAAATCATTACTGAGCTCCTCCGTGGCTAAGCGGTTAGCGTACGCGCCTTTGGCGCGGGAGGCCCGGGTTCGATTCCCGGCGGGAGCTCATGTGGTTCGGATTCCACGTTAATCAGTAGGTCCACGTCTCATATAGCCTCGCTGCTGAACGGGACGTAAAACTCAAAATCAATCAATCAATTAAATCATTACTCTCCTGATTCAATATACGAATACTCATTCTTTTCCTTTCAAGTTATACAAATCAAGAAAGGTATTATTATCAAAGTTTAAATGCTCTTCTTAATCTGGATTATGCTTTAAAAAAAACTCTTTTAAAGGAAATAGATATGTTATTCATAATTGGCATGTTTGTATGTATAGTTGTATTTCATCAGTTGTCAATTTTCAACATTTTGAAATTATTAGTGAAAATTCAGTATTATCAATGAACTTATAAAGTTCATTACTGAATTCTCTCTCCCTCTCTCTCTGTCTCTCTGTATGTGCGTCTATTATTTGCTAATTTTTCAATTTTGAGCCCTCCATTTAATAGAGCATCAAAAACTATTTAAAAGAAGTGATGGAATTTTTGGCATCACTCTTACCGTTCCTGAGATACTAACTCAAAAAAGTTCCGATTTCGGGAGATTTAAGGAACCATATCTCGGACTCCGTAAGTCGTAGAGAGATCATATTGGTGTTGACCAATATCTAAGAGGATGGTGAACATTTTGGTACCAACTGGCCAACTGGCCACCCTTCCCTAGATATTGGCCAAAAAAGTTCAGATTTCGGGAGATTTAAGAGCGATATTTCGGGAACCGTAAGTCATAGAGAGATGGTATTTTCCGAATTTTTCAATTTTGAGCTTCCATTTTGAGCATATGTCATCGTAAAACACCATATCGTAGAGAGTTTTAACAGAACTCTTAAACAAAAACATGTTGAAAAAACTTAGTACTCAAGGAAATTATAAATGGATAGATATATTGCAAGCATTGTAACGTTATTTCTTCCGTTACATTCCCTGATTCCAAATATATATTGAATATTTACAAAGTACACGAGATTACAATGAATCACACAACACAGTTATGAACTTTTGGATATATATAATTTTCAACATATATCGTATTTGTCACATTAAAATATTATACATTCAATCCTTACAAGATGGTTCTTCGTTCTATCTATATCTTAGTTATCTTAACAACCAGATAAACAAGTTGTCATAGCAACGAAAACAAGAAATATATCGATATAATACAAAAATATTTAAATTATTTCTTTATATATTTTCTTCTTCTTCTTAATAGCTTGTGCCTTTTAAATATCACTTTTGCCCTTAAATAGAAACAATACTTAGAAAGTACATACAAAATATACATTATCGTTGTATGTATGGCTCCCGAACAATACTACTTCTTTAAATTGGTTTCAATTGAAGAAAGAATCCTGGACCATTAAACATTTCATATACATAGTTACCTTACTTTTTGAATAGCCTTATATATGAAAAAAAATTACAATTCATGACATAATATTTTATTTTCATCTTATCTCAATATCATTCTTACATTTATTCAATAATCAATTTTAATTCTATAAAATTATCGATGAGAAAGACATTCAAAATAGGATGTTTGTTGATTATTAAATTACATAGGATGTTTGTTGATATTATGAAATTAAATAATCTATTTAGGCAGGTCCTAAATAGATTATTTAATTCAATACCATTTATACTTGTTAACAATAAAGTTGATGTAAATTAAAATACAACATAACATGTTTAATTTATTCGGGCATAATCAACATAACTTTAGTAGATAATATTTGTATTGATGCATAGGTATGATTACATAGAATGTGAACGAAATAAAAGTTACAATGAAATCATAACAATATTCAAAGTGAAACAAAACAAAAACTAATTGATATCACAAAAAAATAATCACACAATAAAGAAATGATTACACTAAGGATTAATCTGAAACTTTGATATTATCTATATTGATCTTAGATAAAACTTCTGTAGGAACTAACTTTTCAACCAATTGCATCCACCTACTTTTGGTATGCTTTGACGGACGCCATAACTTTAGCTCAAGTAACGTTACCAAAAGATTCGATTAAGTTGCATTGAATGGCACAATCTTGAGTACAGTCCTGTATGTTATTTACTTCACTAGTTCTTTGGTTTCTATTTTAAAAATTTCGTTGCCACCTATGTAATTACTACGAAATCTGGGAGTTCTTGAGAAATTAGAACGATTATTTACATTATTCCTAAAAGCGGTACGATTATTATTTCTGTTTCTTTTAAAATTAGGTTTGGTCGTATTACCGTTACGAGAAAATCCTTCGCACGGGAATATGATTAGCTTGATTTCTGTTAGTATTAACTTGCAATCTAGACTGACTATATAATTTTGAACTATCATTAGTAAGTGATTAAAATTAATACACTGCGAAGAGATCAATATTTGCTGTAACCTAAACGGTAATAATATTATTATACCGTAACCTAAACGGTACAATAATAGTAATTGATGCAATAATGCGTGATTCCTGCTGATATGGATTGATCTGTTTCAAGTCATTATATGCTGAAATTACAAAATCTGTAAGACTTTTGTCCACTTTAGGATCAAAACGTCGGTTTCTAATCTGGGCATCCCGGTCTGCTAACAAAATCGTTTTCAAAATTTGCTAACAGCGCATTTTTAAAGTCTGAATAATTACGCAGACTACTTCTGATCGCTTTATACCATACCGAACAAGGTGGTAACAAAATATGAGGCAATAGTTTAAGGAAATTAGCCTTATCTATACCAATTAGTTCACATTCTTCTTCAAATTTTTCTAAAAAGGTACTCGCTGGGATGTCTTCAATTCTACCGCTGAATTTAGTTAAAGATCTTATTTCACTAAATTTCACGCGATTATTATTAGTACTAAAATACCTTAGATGTCTAGGTTTTACGTGTGTATGGTCCCTTCGACGTGGTCTTCTTTCTTCGTCCTCGATATTAGAGATTGTGTCCTCCCTTTCAGAATAGACTTCTGATGAGTTGCTGTCTTGTTCACAGGGTCTTGACTCCGTTCTCTTATGTTCCTCATACACTACGTTGAGAACAAGATCAGGATTACACTTGGCTGTACTGATTTTCTCTTTGATGGTCTGTACCTCTTCTTACAGTCTCCGAATTTGGTTTGTATGTTCATTGACTTGCGTTTCTACTACATCAACGGTACTTCTCACCACTGCAAAGCTATGGATAATTTGCTCTATCCTATTGTCGGTTACTTCCAGTTTGGTATTTATCTGCTGCATTACTTGCTCCAATTTGGAATCTATCTGATGTCCAATTTGTAATTTTACTTGTTCCAGTCTGGAATCCAAATTTTGTGTTACTTGTTCTAATCTGGAATCCAATTTGGAATCCATCTGTTCCAAATTTTGTGTCATGGAATTCATCTGTTGTCCTAGCTGCCGTATAAGATTAATCACATCTGTTGAAGTCTCAGTTGCTGAGATATTGACATCTTCAACTCCTGTACTAGTATTCATTTTAGTTCTTCGATATATTTTTCTTTTATTACGTAGTAAAATGTAATCCGTGATGTTGAGATAGTTTACTAAAAGTTCTGACTAACCTCAAGGTTCCCCGGTTTCGGCACCAGTTAATAAAAAAAATTAATTTTTTTATAAGTTCGTTGTGGCAATGCTCTTGGAGCATTATCAACTGTCTTTTTGTAGTTGTTTTTGTTCCTAGACTCTTTAAACGAACTCTTAAACTTTATTATTGTGTTAAATAATCTATTTATAATGTAATAATAATAATAATAATAATAATAATAATACAAAGTTTATTTTTGGTACTCTTTAACTGACACTTACTGAATTCGTAGTAATGCAAAACATAGAAAAAGTAGAATATACATTTTTCAACAATAGGCTATTCATACTACAGCATATCTCCATGGTGATTTTTTATTATAACAGAAATTATTATTTTTTAATTATGTTACACATTTGCTTCAATTTGTATTTGCTTTTGGTAAGTATTTTTTCTCCTTTCTTTAAGAAAATACATCACATTAAAAAAGTTCCGGAATACCTTGTGGATTGATAATAACTTCTTTAAAATTTCTAACAGTAAACTCTATGAAAACACATAGAAATATAATTTAGGCGGAGATCCTTGTGTGAAAAGTAGGTGACCTTTCCATTTTCCTAACAGAGTTTCTGATTGCCTTTAATTTTAATTAAATAAACTAAGAATAAGCCAGGAAAATATAGTCTATTATTTTTACTTCTATTGTTTTTTAAATGTTTAAATAAACGATTTTGATCATTTATAGCCTGACATAAGTAAACAGACAACCGAAAAATGAACACTATTGCTATGTACTAGTGTAAAGAATAGAAATGCAAGGACTCGGAAAAAAAGAACCCGGACATTTTTTGAAGGAAAGCTATTTTTTAAGGAAATTTTAAGCCTTTCTAAATATTTCAAGTTTATTGGAGAGATAACAGTACGCCCCATTTTTGTTTTTCCTTTATAAAAAGAAAAAATATTGCATTACTGCATTCTGAAGAGAAAAAACAAACTGAAAAAATTCAGAGCTCAAAGAAAATTGGTCATTCGATAGGATACAAAATGTGGTAATCGGGGGGAAACTACAATTCCAACAAATTGCATATAGAGCTATTAGATCCACGTTCAACGGCAAAAATAATTTATCAAAAAAGTTTAATAATGTAAGCAATAACTGTTCTGAAAACGTAGTAGATTTCGAGGAACAAAATTACCATTTAAAATTTATAAATGAACTGACACTTCGTTATAGCTGTATATAATATTTATCGAGGCCGCTAAAATTCGAGGGAAAAAACGTTTAAAATGAAATGTTATCCATAATCTTTTTATTTCAAAACTTTTGACATGGTTTAACAATAAATAAAGAATTATGTGAATAATGATGTTAAATTAGTATAATACCCAAAATAATAGTTAATAACTTTAACTTTCTAAATTTAACTCTCTGAAGCACAGGATAAAATGTTTCCCGAACAGGGAATAATACGTAATATTTTCCCTAAAAAAAAAAAAAAAAAAAAAAAATTGTATCTTTTTCTTGATTTATGGTAGTGTTTTCTTTCCTGTCAGAATGAATTTAGGCAATCAATAAAACATAAATGAAGATGTATACCTTTCAGGTACTTGATAAGATGATTAGGCAGCCAAAAAGACCTTGAGATATATATATGATTACATAATGAGTACTTGCTGGCAACAACCGCAATGCCAATTTGAAAACGAATCAATACAGTAGCTTCAGGCTGGACATAGGACTTACAAATATTGGATATGTAAGAGTAATTCCCTAATCGTGGAATCCATTACAGGGAAGTCAAAAGTCGAAAATTCCCGTCCCCCCTCCAAAATTCGTCCTTTTATGAAAGAAAAAAAACTTCGTCTCAAATAAGCTGGCTTTTATCACCTCGAGTAAAGAATGAACTGTTTTTTGTTGCTGGAGTTAGTACTTGGTACAGTCCCTTTTAGCAACACCTAAAGCTTCAAATCTACATGGTATGATAAGTCATAAATGACATCGTGTGACAATCGATACAATTTGCCACAGAAATCCTCAAGTAGCTGCTGTTCATTTGAGGTTCTGTTTGGGCGTTTGTGCCATTTCAGTTGTAGATATGTCAAACATTTTCTATAGGACTCATGTCTTGGTATTCTCGAGCTTCGGCAGAGTTTGAACCCCATTTTGTTTTTTCCAGCGGATGATCGCCTTTGCTCTACGTTCTAGGTCCAGCTAAATGTTCTTTCTATTAAGCAATCGCGTGTTTCAATGTTAAATCCCTTTCTTTAATTTCTAAATATTCTGTCAGCAAGTTATAGACATTTAAAAATGTATGGTTTTGTGCAGATAAATGCCTTGCGTAACTGCTGGTCATAACTGTTAATTTATTCAAAGCTTAAGTTCAAGATTCATCGTTATTGAATTAACGTTTAATAAATAACAATTGTTTTTATTTACTTTTAAAGAATAGCTTCTTTTGCATACATTACTAGCAATTATAATAATAATATTCATGTTGCTTACATATATGAATTATATATGTTGTATATTATGATTTTGTTTTTGTTAAATTATAGTTCTAGCTTGTTGATATACATTTTTATCACTTTTTTGTAGTGAATTAAGGTTTATGTAAATTTTTGTTTCTTTTTTTAGTATTGAAATTTAAAACTCTTACAAAATTATAAATGATTATATGATCATCTATAATCTAGTTTCTAATTCAGAATTCAAACGTTGACTAAATTATTTAGACGGATCTCCTATTCACATTTATAATTGTATATTTTTATTATTATAGGTTATTGGTATTCTATATTTATATGTACAGTTATCAAAATAATTAGGATAAATTATATTTGTCATTTTCATCTGTATTACTACTGTAATAGAAGTCCCTAAAACCAAACTTACGTAAAATAGAAGGCAAATTTGATATTTATTCATTACATATTGTGATATTAGTCTTTTATTATTCTTTTCAATTTATTTTATTATCTGATGCTTTTCATATGACATTGTTGAGACTCAAATATTATTTGTATTGCATTTTAAGAATTGTCAAATTACTTGCATAATGCGAAAACAGATAACAAAATTTATAAAAATGCGTAATCGAAATATATCACAACAATGTTCTTTCGTTATAAAGTATATATATCTTATATTAAAATAGTGTATTCCTAAATTCGTAGCTATCTACCACTCGTCGCTACAGCTAGAAATAAGCCTTGGTTTCCTTTATGATCAACCCCAATTTGATTATATCGTTCTATTGTTTTATATCTACATCTTTTTCAAATCGTCTTTCTCATCTTGCAACTATTTCTTCCTTAGCGTTTTTCTTCCGTCCTCTCAACATCTTTATTAGAATGACTTAATCTTGCACTTTCTCCAATATTTCAGGCACCATAGTCGTTATACGTTTATAAATATTTTTTTATTTCCCACGTATTTCATCCAATTTATGATTACATGAGGTTCCCCATTTTCCATCTTCTTTTACTTGTCCATGTTTTCCTCGAGATCTTCCTTTCGAATATTTTAAGTGCATTTTCTGCATTTTTGTTAACGTCTAGATTTCTCCACCTAGAGAAATGTGTTTTTATCAGCATCTTATACACTGCCATTTTTGACTTTTTAGATATTAATTTGTTCGCAAAACATTCGTCGATGTACACCTCATTTCCTGCTTGAATTGTATCTTTAGTGTATTTATCTTGGATAGATTGGAGTTTAGCGTCCCTTACAGCACCGAAGTTATATGAGACAGTGAACTACAGTTTAAGGTAGAATCCTAAATAATATAATGCATTCGAATTTCAAGACCATTCTAACGGATCCCGCACACTAAAGACGCACGCTAGCGACTAGAACAGGGGTGGATGGTTCTAATGCGCTTATGTGCTTTATTTTGCTTATCTATTATTTCTCCAAATATTTAAATATGACCACAGCTTCAAACTTTTGTTCTCCTGATTTTAGTTTGCTATTCTTTCTTCTTGTGTCCGATGTATAACTATGTCTTTTATTTTTGTTTCAATTACAAACATTCTTTATATAAGTCGTTCAGTTTCTGTCTAGTTCTTGAAATTATCACTGTCATTTGCATACAACACAATTGGTTAGGTTTATTGAAAATTATTCCTCTCTGATCTCCTTTTCGTATGGCTGTACTTAAAGCTATAATGTTGCAGACAAACCATTTTCTTGTGTTACTACTTTGTGTTATTTGGGTTAACGACAGCTTATCATCTATTCTTACTTTTGCCTGTGACTTACCCATAGTTAATCTGGTAAACCTTATCATGATGTTTCGATGAGATATTGATAACTTCATTTCTTCCAACAGCTAATTTCTATCCACATTTTAGCAACTTGTTTAAAGTGAATAACATATTTCTAAGTGGTATATCTAAAAGTATATTTTGTAATTTGTTTTTTCTGGGTTCTTTGTTATTTAGCTATTACCACTATGTGGTAATTGTAGTGTAAGTTACTGTATTTTTTTTTTTTTTTTTTTTTTTTTTACATTTTTTAATAATGAGCTGGTAATATAGTAGCTAACTAACAAAATAATCCGATTTAATCTTATACTGACATGGACTTTAGAAGTGGATCAAGTAGTATTATAGATTCATAATTATGTTGTGTGTATGAATGTGTGCGATAAATTTTGTCTACCACATACAAGTATTATCACTATGCATAAAGGGGGTAATGTACTAGGGAAGATAAATAACTTTGGTATTATTATTAATAATGTGGTAATAATTATATTTCTTTTAAGAATATAGTATTTGTATTCAGTATCTGTACTTCAAAGTTTAATATTAAAAGAATGGACTTTATTTGGTGTTAATACGAGTAATAATAATTTTGTTTATGGTAGTTGTAATTTATTATTATTATTATTATTATTATTATTATTATTATTATTATTATTATTATTATTATTATTATTATTATTATTATTATTATTATTATTATTATTATTATTATTATTTTGCCTCTTGGTTCTGGGTCTTTTTTTGTTTGTTTGTTTCTTTGGAAATGTTTCTTCCATGTTTCTCGATGTTCAGCTTCCTCTTTTAACTAACAATATTTTCTTTTATTTTTCAAATCATCGATCAGTTTTCTTTCTCCTATTTCTCGCTTTCCTTACGTCTTTTGCTCTATGGCGGTATGAAGAAGACAGTCTCTGCGGAAGATGTGTCCAACCCAATTGGAGTTCCTACGAAGGATGCTAATTAAAAGCGTCCTCTTTTCTCCTATCTGTTTTAAAACATCTTTGTTTGTTACTCTCTCTCTCTGTCCATTTTTCTTCTCCATCTTTCTTCCTCCAAAGCTACATTTCAAAGCTCTCTAAATATTATTTCCCTAACTTCCTTAATATCCAAGTCTCAGAACCATGCAATCCAATTCTCTATATATTATTTGACCAGCTTCTTTGTTAGTTCAATCTTAAGCCAGCTTCTTCGTTAGTTAGATATTTTCTTGTTGAATTCCTCTTTGGCTATGGTAATTCTTGACCTAATCTCTTTGGCGGAGTAATCATATCTCGTCAAAGCCCTTCCCAGGTATTTGAAATTATCGACCTCTTCAAGCTCTCTTTGCTTTACTCTGACTCGTAAGTACGCGTTTCCACTGAATATTCTCTTGACTTGATTTCTCGATATGTATTTTCATTCCATAAAGTACATTAGTATAATTACTTTATTCGGTAGTAATAGTATTAATAGTTGTATACATAAAACGTATTTTAATTTAGAAAAATGTAGTTATTTTAAATAGTTTTAGTCCTAAATATAGAATCTTCAGACTTTAAAAGTCAGAAATAACGAATAGAATAAAGTCGACTACGCTTAAAACTCTATTTCAGACCTTGAGAAATGTATTAATAACTAGACTTAAATCTTCTTTCCTAGCGTGACCAACTCAACCCAGCACTACGACCAAAAAGTTACTTGTTATTTTGAGGTATGTATTATGCTTGCTATTTGTTTTAGTAGAACTTATATAATATAGAGTTTTAAATAATGCTTATTTTAAAAAAGAAGGTTGATTTGCATATATTAATAACAATTTTGCAGATTTGTCTTGTGTAAAACGTAGTTTGCATACACACCGATTCTACATGTTTTATTTTGTGATTTATTTTTTATTTATTTATTTATTTATTTATTTATTTTTATTTTTTATTATTTTTTTAAGTATTGCAGTTAAAAGTTCGCTAATTCAGAATTCAAGTCCAGAATATAAAGTATTTAGACATTACTTTTTCAAAACTTACATTTATAACTTTATATTTTTTTACTTGTATATCATTGTTGTTAGTTTTTATTTAGATGTAGATTAGATTAGATGTAATTTGTATTCGCGTATTTTAGAAAGTTACAGAATTTAGTTAGCTAGTTTGTGTATAACTGACAGCAAACCTTCATTAGTTTTGCCTTTTGAGCATACAGATTGTTTCGTGTGAACGTGTGTACTTCACTACTTCATAGATGCTGTTTTACAAGACATGATGTTAGGAAGTATGGTATACAAATTGTCAGCCTAATTTGTATTCGTACAACAAAATATTTCATGTGGTTTCTTTATTGATATTATTGGTTTCGCGTTATGTTTTATTGAGATAATTAGAATTCATATCTTCGAATCGCCTGCATATTTTTCTGAAGATATTAATTGTTCAGAGAGCATAGAATGATCAACTAAAAGAATAAATAAATAAATAAATAATTATAAAGAAAAAATACGTAACAATTGTAGCATCAAGTGAGTTAGGATTTGAAATTAAAATAGGTAATAAAAACATGTATGAAATTGAAATTTAACAAGTAAAGAAAGGAAATGAAAATGAAACCTTTAAGTTTTACGTCCGACTTTTATGCCGGTTAGGCTAAAGGAGACGGTAATTATGAGAAATGAATGAAATGGTGGAATGAAGAAAGTGGGAGGAAACGGGAGAACCCCGAATAAACCAACAAGCACGGTGTTTGTCCACCACAAATTCCACGCGGCGCGAGCTGGGATCGAACCAGGGACCCCAAGCACCGGAGGTGAACGCTCTACCACTGAGCCACCGCGTCCCCTTGAAGTAAAGAAAGAGTTCCAATGAAATAAGTATCCAGTTACATGGGTAAGTACTAGACAAAATACAATATGTAATAGTGAAACAATACGAGACTTAATTGAATACTAGATAGGTTAAAATCTTAAGGATGATGCTTCTACGATGTTGGTGTACACATTTGCAATTAAGGAGATGAGCAGGAGGAACAAGAAACAGCAAGTCCAGAAGTAGATGCTCCTAGTGAAGATGGCAAAGCCTCAAGAGTGCATCATGCCGAGTGCAAGGTAAGTAAATCGCTCTTTTTTATACAGTATTCTACTAATGCAATAAAAAATAGATTCCAAAATGACAATTTCTAATTTTTCAAGACTACATTGTATTGTAAAGTCACTAAAGATAGTGATAATAGTGGACAAAGCGTTTTAGGCATAAGAATTTTCATGCATCAGGTAAAGCTGGCCTTATTTCAGGAAACAGAAGTATATTCACTCCCTTCCTTTCCCTTTCCTCCTACAAATTTCCTTAAGTCTTATCTTGAAATTTGAATTTTAATCTGCTGCACATGCGAGAGAACAAATTTATGAGGTAATGTACAGTAAAGTGACATACTCAACTCTCCCCTTAAAAAATTTTTGATACTGAAATTTTCGTATTTATCGTTCGACAGATAGTACAAATTTGAAACCAAAATAATTTAGATGATTACCAATAAAACAAAATTTGTAATTAGATAACAAATATGGAATTCACACAGGAATTTTGGAGCTGTTGCTAATGATGTGTAGATTTTTTACTATTTTCATTCCACGTTATGAATAATTGTCAGTGTATATTTGGACATTTTAAAACATGAAACTTGAGCATATTAGTAGTTTTAATAGGTGAGAAAAAAATAAAATTTAGTTTATGACAGAGACCTGTGCCACTGTAATGGATGGGAGGTTGGGGTGGCATGGGTGGGACACGGCGTGCAGCCACCTCCTAGTGGTGTGTCCTGGGTTATTTTGCATTATTTATAATGTAAAATAAGCTAAGAGCTGCACTGTTAAACCGAAAATTTGTGATATATAAAAATGCTTAAGGGTCTTTTCTTCCGTCCCCTCCACTTTATTTCTTAGCTTCAGTGGATAACTTAAAAGCAACACAGAACGTTAAAAAAAAAAAAAAAAAAAAAAAAAAAAAAGCTGAATATTGTCTACAGATGATCTCGTAAATGAAGTTGCAACTACATTCAGGATTTTTCTTATCAGCCATCTGGATGCGAAGTTTGTGGCTCCATTATGGGCTTACAAATTTCTACTCTTACGAAAACTCTTGAGAATCACAGGAGCTGACAGGCTCTTTATAAATGACTTTAAAGTATTTGCTCATCTATGACAGTCCACTCTTCCACCATTGTTTTTTTTTATTTTTTTTTTTTTATTTATTTATTTATTTATTTTTTTTTTTTTTTTAGGTGAAAACACACACATTTGGTGATTGCCTGGCAACCTACTTTTCACTGGAGAAGAATTCTTCGCAAGTATACCAAGGAATATTTTATAATTGTCCTGTTGTTCAGTCCAAAGACCGAAAACTATTAAGAAAAGAAAGATCGGGACTCTTCACTAAGATGTGAATGAAACAAAATGCACGCAAGGCAGTCTAGCTTCCATCCTTCTTTAGAATATCAGTGATGATTTAATTGTGTAATTAAACCTGCACCTTGTGCGGATGCAGTTCCGTTCGATTGGTGTCTGCTAAATATAGTGTAGGATTTTGTTGTAAATATCCGTCAAAACAATTTCCTGATATACGCAGCGTTGATGTTCATATTGTTGGCAATGCGACGTAGCTTTAATTTTCTGCTGCAATAAAATTCAGCCATAACCATGAAACCTTGAAACGGTGTGGATAACTGTCGGTGCACTGACGAACGAAAGTGCTTCATTCTTTTATATTGGCACTTCTCTACGTAATTACTCGAACTTTTCCACAATCTATCAGAAACATCTAGGTTTTGTCTATGGCAACTGCAAACTTCCACCAATCTCCCGCCAGGTGGCGCTCGTACTCCTTTCTGTAGTTTTTTTTTTTTTCGTTATTTGGCATAGCTGGCTTTCAGCGCATCGACATTTTCCTTACGAACCACTTAAACACTTTTTTATTGTGTGTGTGTGTGTGTGTGTGTGAATGACGTTGCGGATAGTTGGTTAGGACTTACGGAACCGGGTGACCATAGCATGTTATGTCAGTAAATTCTCCAATGTCGTCCATGTCTTAATTCCGAGTAAGTGGTGTCAGCTTTACTGAGTTCCACTTGGGATGTGGCTTAGTCGGTAATATACGGTGTGATTCATACTATGTCATTTACCGTAAAACATTCAATAGCAAATCCGTGCTCGTAGCAAGTGTTTATTTCAATAGCAAATTCGTGTTCACTTCACTTGTTGCAAGTGTGCATCAGTCAGTACTACAATGTAGCTTTCCAATAATCGATGTGCTTTCGGCACCACACTTTTCACAACAATACTTTTCTAGGAGACACAACACACATTACTGCCTTAGTAGTACTAGCTTCCACGTTTCTGCGTCGCATCATGCCATTTGTATTTTGTCTATATGGAAAAGTCCGTTATGTTTCGTCTGCAATTAAGTAGCAATAGTATTTTGTATGTAGACACTATTAAGTGGCTCTGTTGGAAAACATCTCGTATTAGTTTTTTCATTGAGTTATCTACAAAAAAAAAAAAAAAAAAAAAAAAAAAAAAAAAAAAAAAAAAAAAAAAAAAGTGCGAGGAGCATGGTGAAGATCCTTACCATTTTGATTTTATGAGTTTAATTCTATAAATCACTAGGAATGTGAATTATATAAATACACGGATTTCAGGTAGCATTTGCGGTGCATAACAGCTCAGTAGTAGAGCGCTCACTTCTGATGTGAGGAGTTCTGGTTCGATCCCAGGCCATGTGAGTTCGTGGTGAATAACATATGTCTGTGAGTTTTTTGGGGGAGGATTCTACCGTTTCTCTCATTCTCATTCCACCAATTCTTTGATAAGTCATTTGTTTACAGTAATCATCGTATCTTTTACCCTAAAGGGCATAATCGTGGAACGTTAAACTATACATTTCGTTTCATTTATTTTTCTAAGTAACATTTATTGATGAAAACTTATTATTATTATTATTATTATTATTATTATTATTATTATTATTATTATTATTATTATTATTATTATTATTATTATTATTATTATTATTACTTTGGAACCCAATGGACTAATCTGGGTACTGTTTGCTTTGACATAAAGAGCATTAATCTCGTATTCAAAGCAACAGTTTCCAAGTTAGTTTTCAATTGAGAATAATTGACAAAAATGCATATAATTTTGTTGTATTCATAAAACCAGCTGTGAATGGTTGCGCAAATGACTTAATCATAATGAAGCAGTATTTGCTGAAACAATGAATTTAATGACTAGATAATTCAAAAATCATCTTTTACAACTTCAAAGTTAGTATTTTTTTTTTTTTTTTTTTTTTTTTTTATAAAATTGCAAAATAAATTATTTTAATCACTTATAAGTACTTTTATACTCATAGTAGATATCAATTCATATCGGAATAACACAGGAAAACGTAAGGAGTGGAATTCCAATTTCCCGCTTGTTGAACAGAGTCCCCGCAAAGTCCAACAATATTATTTGGGGGGGGGGGGGTATTCCAATATTTTGAGACAATTTAGCACATTTAGTTTAAACTTTCCTTTACATATAATCTGATAATTGAACAATATTAAATTCCTGAAATACTTTGAAAGACTTACAGTATTATTTTCAGACTTGTTTTAGAAAATATATAGTTGCTGAACTGTTCCTTTTACTAAGAGCTAAAATACAAATCTATATATATAAAAGAGAACGTACAAATCCTTTGTTACCTCATCACGCTAATACGGCTGAACCAATTTCTTTTATTTTTGGGGGGTTATTAGGATTTGGACCCTAGATGGTTTTTATCATATCACTTTAATTTTTAATTACCAGTGTCTTGAGATAATTGACCATTCAAGTGTCCATAACGTACAAATCCTTTGTTAGATCATCATAGGTAAAAATAAACGTATTTATATGCAACCCGCATGACCGTGTCACTCGGCGGGTTAACATAAATGACAGGCGCTATAATGTTAACATTTACTGCAATCACTTGAAAGCGAAAAAGTAAAAATTATCTAAGTAACAAAGTTTATTGCGTTCCGGGGTGACCGCAGCGAAGCGGGGTGAACGCTGCTAGTATTTAAAATAACAATGTTTGTACTTCTAATAGAACAATAAAAATAGGCTTAAATATACTGAGACCCACCAACGTTATACTAAGTTTATTTAATGCTGTTCAAATTTTGTCAAAAGCGAATTTGCACACACCAAAAAGAAAATAAGAAAACAAAGGAAAAAGAAAAAAATTCTGCCGAAACGAAAAACAAATCTGAAATTTAAGATCTCAATCATAGTTAATTTTAAATGCATGATTATCATTATGGATTGAAAATACTAGAAATTGAACTGGAGACTTCGATTACTATGTGTGAATTCTTCCTCCTGACTCATCATGATAAATTACTTTGTGTCTGGAATTTTATACAATCCATTATACTTTGGTATCATCTTCTTACAAAACCGTAGTTTTGTTTGTAAAATATGTTTAGGAGAAATAGAGAAAGGAACAGCTCAACAGAAATTAAAATAGTATCACATACAAAATAAGAATACTATGTTATCTGTACAGCTAATTTATTCCCTTATATGATTTCAGATTATAATGGAATTTGAATTTACTATGAGGAAATCTACGGAATATCAAACTATAAGATGATACAACTTCAAATACTTTTCTTTAAAAGTAAGTTTTGTCTTTTTTCGTACTATCTAGCGTATTTAGCGCGTTTTCTTTTGCATTTTAAATAAACTGTGGTCTTTGTACTCTGGCTTTGATGCACAAAATACATCTTTGAAATGTTGTCGATTACATTTCTCGTAGGTCTTACATTTGCAGGAAAGTAGAGGAAGGTATATAAGAATAAACAGCTCAGTGAAATATACAATAAGCCGAGGCGAACCGAACTCAAAGGCTTCCATTGTTCAAAGCTGTGAAATACCTCGCCCACTAAATACAGGGATATTTATTCCTTAGACGATGATCTAATTGTCCACCAAATTTGATTTTGACCATGCCAGTAGTTTAAAAGAAATAAGGTACCCCCCTCCTCACATTCTTATCTTCCGTTACATTCTTATATTCCGCTATACCTATAATTTGAAAAGTTATTAAGACTTTACCGATCAGTTGAAAAACCTGAAGCTTAACCTTGTTAAATCTCACCGGTAATTGTCCTAAAATTGTAGAAAGCTACAAACGGTTTCGTCGAAGCACCTTTGACTTCTTCAGTGTAATTGAAAAACTAAAGTTATAAGTCACATTGAGTAGTTGCCTCCAACTAAGAGATGGTACAAATATAAATCTTTGATACACTATATACAGACGAAAATGTTTACTCTCTCGAATTCTTAAACTAAAGGAAAATGAGTATGTGATGTAACTTGCATAAAGAGTATTAACTTCAGGAAGAAACGACTGTTACTGTATTAGTTGAAAACTTCCAACGTAACTATGTTGTAGACATTGCATTATTAAACTTGCATGTACACTATGAGTAATTACTTAAGAAGGGAGCAGCTTTTACTTCTATAACTTAAAAAAATAAAACTTAAAAGGTCCCTCGTGGCTATAACGTACGCGTCTTCGGCGTAGGAAACTCGGGTTCGATTTCCAGTTAATGCTCATGCGGTTCGGATCCCATATTAAACTGTAAGTCTAGTCTCATATAGTCTAGGTGCTTAAAGAGACGCTAAAATAAAAAAATCAAAAAAATCTTTTTTTCTTTATGTAAGGTTGAATGATAAAACATACAGTTAATTTAGGCTTCTTAAGACAACGTAACTTCGCAGGTAATATATGGAAAAAACTTCAGAACTATTCACCGAAATATCTGAATTAGCAGTTGAAAGAAAATAACGAGTTATCTCATATATATGAATACCAATAAAGATTAGAAACTACCAGAATCGAACTCAAGATATCTAAAGTATAGGTTTTACGCGTAATCTAGAGATTAGAGAGATCACAAGTACGTAGTAAGCATAGCTAATTTACTTCTTCCTGATTTATTCCATAATAGCTCTGGTGTACTGACATATTAAATTGCTCTTGCTGGAATTTTTGTGGGAATCGTGACTTTATTTTTTAAAAAAAAATCTTTAGAATTGAGCAAAAGAAACAAATCAATTGAAATTTAATACTATTTAACTTGTTTCCTTGTACAATTTCTGGGTATAATAGAATTCGAAACCGCTTGAGAGACTCTACTAAATATCGAACTACACGATAATAAACCAAAAATAAATATCACTTAAGATAAGGTTTTCCTTTTTGTTTTATTGGCGTACATTTATTTATTTATTTATTTTTCTTATTTATTTATTTATTTAGTAATTCTGTGATATCTAAATGCAACTATGTAACAATGTAGCCAATTCGTCGTAGATCCTAACTTCATGCATTATTGTTCAGAGAAAAATAAATACTAGAATAGGCAATAGTGTTCGATTCTAGAACTTCAACAACGCCTTGTTTCTAGGATAATACGTTGATCGTATGATTAGGTTCTTGAACGCGTAGCCATGAGGGCTTGTGATACAACGATCAAGTGTAGAAACAGAAAAGTGTACAGAAGGTACCTAATAACTTGCTAATATGTGCTGTCTCTTCGTGAACTCCCTAATTCTATCCCCGATAGACGCACAAGCGATTTAAATTGTAGGTCCACATCTTACGTAATCGTGCTGTCCAAACAAACGATTTTAGAGAACTAGCATCTGACTGGTTACAGTTTTACTTAAAAGATAGTTACAAATTTATGGAAATAGACTAACTAAAATTGAATTCAAGATCTGTCACCTGTAAAATCCTACAGAGTTTAATTTTAGAGCCAACTCTTCTCATTTTACATGTTAATGATTAACCCGATGGGATAACTCCAGAAAGTAGTGTATTCTAACCGACAATTCAAATGCGCTTTCAAAATTTCCAAATCAAGAATACCAAATTTCATCAATTTGCACACAAATTTGTCAAATAACATAAATCTAGAAAATAAAAAATGAACTTAGTATAAATGAAAACAAAACACGCATAATGAATTTTAGTCCGCAATCTAATAATAACTATTGCTTATTTATTTGTTAATTCTTCGTTTGAAGATCCACGAAATAGGTTTCTCTTCTTCGTAAAGGCTTCATCTACTCTTGCTTTTCTTGTTCGTAATTCTCCTTTTTAACTAGTTATACAAACTAGAAACTAATCTATTCTATTTTCTATCTATTCTATTCTATTCTAGAAACTAATCTATTCTATCCCCAACTTCTCTATTCAACTGAGCTACAGTTCTTTTCAGATGATAAACAACATGAAGAGTAGTCATTGGTACGAGATATTCAGAGCAGTGTTCCTGGATTGCTGACTCTCCTTGCTATTCTCGCTCTTTCTTCATTTAGCGTTATTGGAAAGGAATTGACATTATCCGTAATGTCAAAAATATTCCAGTAAAATTTTAGAGTATTCACTGTACATGCTAGAAATATAAATATTAACTAAACTAATTACCTTTTAATTTATTCCACTAGAATTGTTAAAAACCTATAGTCTATTTCGTTTAGTGTGGATTTTGTCGCTGTTTGAGCCTGACTCTTACATTAATTATAACATGCTCCAAGTTGTGTTAGTCACTGTTTCTTGAGTTCTTTCTCTTGTAAGTTTTCTACACGTAGGATCACCCACAGTATTCCTGTCATGAGGTTAGCGTCTCGTTGTTTTAGAGACAGCTCCCTGTTTGACGACTTCCTTGTTTCCGCACAGATGCATGACTCAAACGAAATAAATCGTAAAGCCTCTTATAATTATTTTTTTAAATACATTTTCTATAGCTCACGAATAGACATAATGCGAACTCGTGCGTAAGTTTAGAGGAAATCGATAAAAAGGAATTCCTTTGTAAACCTATTAACATGAAACTGATACTAAAATATATCCATCAAGCTTCTCATTATGAAACTATCAAGTTGACAGTACTTAGTATGATTAATGAGACATAAGCCAAAATTTTGATTTACTCTTAAATTTTAGTTCTGTCCAAAGATGAGGTATATACGAATAGACAGAGTTCATTGTATCAATTTTAACAAAGTGGCATGCTTGAGGGTACATTTTGATGCGTAGTTTTTGAGCAATGCGTAGTTTAGATAGATAGAGATTGATGTCTTCTGTGGTGTGCTCTCCTCTTTTACCCTAAAATGTCACTACCTTCTTTGGTCTCCGTCATTAACCGACCGTTGGCGATGGTGAACGACTTTCTTCTTCGTGACTGTCGTCTGATGAATGTTTACTTCAAGCGCGTGCTGTAGAAACACATGGTTACATCCAGCATGTTGTGAAAACACGTGGAACCTTACAATATATATAAAACTTTTCATTAACACATCTCGAAAGCCTCTAGTTTTCATCTTTCTACTTTTCGGGACGGATCCATGTTTCTCCTCCATACAAAGATTTTAATAATTTCTTTCCTTGTTACTGATAAAGTGTTCTTTTATGGTAAAATGAACGCATCTTCGTTTTCTGGAAAGGAATAAATAGGTTCTATTACACTTTCTTCATTCAACGTTGAACTTAATTGAAATAAAAAAAAACCTTTTTAAATGTAGACTAATACACTTAACAATAAGTACAAGAAAGGTAATATTTTTTGTTAACATTTCTTTAAAAAATAAACGAAGTTCATTACACCAGGAAAGAAAGGAACGTGTTCCATAGTTTCATTCCTGTAAAGTATACGAATTCCAAGGAACGTGTTCTTTCTGAACCCTGTTTCAGAACTTTTTTTTTTGTTTGTTTTGTGGGATGTCTACTTTGTCTTTGTTAGCCTAGTTTACTTGTTTCTCTTACTTCTTTCATGTGACGATATTGTGAAAAGCTCTTTCCTCTAATAAAATAAAATAAAACTACAAAGCAGATTATTGAAGAAAATAGAAATCAAAAATATGTGAGCAAAGTTATTCTATAATGCATAGCATTGTTTTTATATTGTAAAGATCATACATCACAACAAAAACACACGTATAACGACACGTGCCATTATTTACAAAAGCAAACGATACACTAAGGAGAAAGACAAGAAGGAAACCGAAAGAAGACGGACCATGAAAGGATCCAAAGGAGGACGAGCCACCCAAAGAGGACAAATAAAAGAGGAACCACAGAAGGACCTAGCATCAGTCTGACCACTGATCAACTAGCCAACACCTGCTCCGAGGTCGCATTGGACTAGGCGTATACCTTTACCTTAATCTGAGATCGCATAGGGCTAGGGATCCTCATCACGAAGCTGCCTTGGACTGAGGGGGTTTTCCTTCAAGATTTACCGAAACCTTGCAGGTGCCCTGGAGACTGCTTTGAGACAAGGAGCACCGTGCAAAACACCAATCTCCTTCATCTGGTCAATAAGAAGAAAAGACACTACTATTTATTCTTTGTAAATCAAAGACATTGTTCTTAGGAATTTTATAATAAAATTGGTGAAGGAGAAAAGACTCGCCCGGACTGTTATTTTGACTCTACCTATAAAACATTTCAATATTTTTTTTTTCGCTTTCATTCTAAGAATAAATACGCATGCAATTAACCTGATGCTCAGATCAACGGATTTGTAAGGCTGATTCTCATTTCAGTAGACAATCAGAGCCAATTCAACGTAGATTTACGCGTAATCTTCTAAACAAAGACCGAATATCATCAATTTCATATGTCATTTTCTATATGTATTGTCTGTAGTATATAATGGGACTGTATTATCTTAATTCAACACATTCCGTGAACTACAGTTTCACAGGACCGAGCTGTCTCCATGCTTTACAAAACTTGACAGAAGATAAAGGAGAGACGCCACTAAGGATATGAAAAAGACGGTATTTAGACTCATCCCAAATCGTATAAAACAGATTCACGTACACACAAGTGAAGCACTTTCTAGAAGAAAAATGATAGGAATGTTGATGGAAGAATTTATTGAATGAGAATGTGTGAAGAAACGAGAGTACTTGCTAGAAAACTCACTGGCCGAGGATCGAACCAGGGACTCCACGTACCAGAGGTGAGCGCTCTACAGTTTCTAGAAAAATAAGCAAGAAGACACACCTTGTTAAAAGTGCCTTGGGACCCGTGTTCCAAATAAATCATCAAAACTATGATGAACTTAATTCAAGTGAGGAAAACTAATCACCGAAGATATTTATAACAAGTGAATGGTCATCAATATACAACGAAATCTTCCAGTCGGCAAACCATGAAATTGACTCCTGGATAGTACACTTCAGAAGAATTATGACTTCCAACTAGACATAAGTTACGCTATGTGTCATCCGCAGAAGAAACAAGTTGGACATCATTCGAACCACTCCCAAGAAGAGAAATGTACGAAGGACCATTTGTTAATTTTAGACAGACCCAAATCAGAACAAAATAGACCCTATGTCATTTGCGAGTGATTCCTTTTATTGAGTGCATCATGTGAAAGTGTCTGAAGTGGCTATTGTAACTTTTTCAAGACTTTTTCAGTAATGCAACATAAACGTAAACACTGTTGATACTGTTGGTTCTTATTGTTACTACTCCAATTGCATCTTATCTGAAGATCTTGTTGACTTAAAGAATTTCGAATATTAAAGATTCTAAATTCATTTTATTAGGAAGAAAGTTTTTTTCATGTTTGTATACGACCTAGATTTTAATATCGTCATGTTTATTTTGGTTATTTTGCATGTTTGAAAACTATAAGCGTTGTCAAATAGTTATTTCTGGCAAAATTTAACTCATAAACTTTAGTAGCTTTAAAAAAAATTGATTCTCGCTGCTCTGACAGCCCAGAAAGAAATCAAATCTGGATCCACTTCTTGTGTATATTTAGATTCAATCAAGTCGGATTATAATATAATCTTCCTCAAACATTTAAATATGTTCACTTCTATAATTTTTATCTCTGTACGCCAGCAAAAATTCCTAATTTTATCTTTTCCTTCTTTTGTGAACTTTTAAATTTTTCTCCCTATTAGTTGTTATTATCTTTAATATCTTTAATTGTTTTGTAGGTAGATATTTGCAGTCAAATTGCAGATGAACATTATAAAAGCAATTCCCAAAATTATGTTTGTATTTAAAAAGAAAATTGCAGAATAATCTGAAGACAATTCAACGACTATTGGAAAGTTCTTCTGAATACCAAAATGTTTAACTATCAACAGCGGCATCTTACAAGTAGTCATCTTTCAATGGACAGATCGATTTTTTCGAAGAGAGTGAGTCATGTTGATATGCTAATTTAGAATCTTTCTCATTCTAGCTTTGGAACTAAGCATAACTTAAATAAAAATAAAATCTGACGAAAGCACACACTTATTATTACTAATCTGAGTTACCGTTTCAATAAGATAACATTGCCTTCATCAGACACATGAATATAAAATCTAAACTACAGCTTCTGTTTCAAAAAATGAGAGGAAATGCAAGGAAGAATCTTATTGGTTGTTAGAAGTGACTTATAATCATTTTCTGAAATATACCAGCTACAGCTTTAGATTGTACATTCATAATGCGTCTGATGTAGGCAACGATAAATTACTGTAACACAGATTAGTAATAAAAATATGTGCTTCGGTCAGATTTTATTTAAGTTAGCCATTTAGAACAAACCTAACGATGAATTCTTTGAAACTTATTGATTTTATTTAAATATCAAGGAAATCAAATCACATTACCAAATTTGTGAGGAAAAAGAAACTTAAAGTTTGTATGGAACGCTTAAGTATATGTAAACATTTTCATAGTTTTTTTTTTTTTTTTTTTTTGTTTATTATTGTAAAAATTTAATTTACAATATCTGGACATGAACCTTTAAGGCCAGAAAGGAGCTTCAGATAGAGATCTTAAAGATGAAATATGTCCCAAATGACCACGAGTGGACTTGATTCCCTTGTGCACTTAACTTGCCATATTACGATCAAATTTATGCTACTCATGACATTTCTGTCTCTTTTATTAGAGATTGTTTCTTTAAATAACAGAAAAGTTTATACGAACCAGTTAATTGATTTAGAAGTATATAAGCAATAATATATTCTCCAATATTATTTCCTTTCATATTTTAATTTATTATCATCTATTTTCTTGTTTATTTATTTCACAATAAAAAGTTTTACTTTATTATATAGATCTGCATTAATGAATTTAAAATGCAAAATCACACAGAACACACACATACAAAAAAAAGGGGGGGGTTCAGGAATCGAGTTCTGATGAAATATATACTGATTGAACGTATTCAACACTAATCCGCCTCCGATAGCAACGCCAAGACGATGCTAGTGAACACCTGTTGTGCAATTAAGTAATGTTAGACAATTTAAGGGACCATGTTGGCTATGAAGGAACTGTATCATGAGGAACGTTCTAGAAAATATGATGGCAAGAAAGAGAGGGAGAGGGGTGAAGAAGATTACAATTAATGTAATCAAAACAGAAAAATCATACGTGAAGACAAAGAGGTTAGCGGAAGACGATGGAGCATGGAAGCTTCTCACTTGCGGCAAGTGACCTGCCAATAATGGCAGAATATCTATGATAATGAAGATAGTCCGTAGAATAATGCACATCCCTATTATTGTTAGGGCAATCCAGTGTCATGTACTATACGCATCTACTCTGGTTTTTGGCTGTACAATGGGGCTGCGAGAAGCTGCGTAGTCGTTCAGCAGAAATTTTGCTTTTTTCAGTCATGATGTATTAGTAGTCCGTCGATGACGTAGACGATGGGAACAAAAAATTCCGACATCAGACGTACTCTAGTGTTTCCACGACACACCAGAAAGCTCTAAAACAGAAGGAATACCCTAACTGACAAGATGGTGATTGTTAATGTAATTAGAACCAACTGGTTTCTCCCAGGTATGCACACGAACACTAAACAGTCGATTGCCGGAGGTAGGTCTACGTTTCTGCGTTCTTATTCCATAATTATCAGTGACACTTACTCATGTCGAAAACGTCATTGGTGGTGTCACTAAAGACTAAAGAGCTAAAGAGAATTGATAATAGAGATATTCAGCGATGCAAATCGTTTTTACCTTGGACACAGTGGTGTCTATATGCGTATAGGTAGAAGTGCAGATGACAGGGAAACATACATACAGGACTCACACCTGGTCTTCTGGTATGGGGACAATAAGGTACACATTGGGTTCATGTCTTGTCTTCATCCATTGGAGTATGATTAGTGTCACTTAATCATGACATTGTCAATCTTCTCCTCCGACCTTATCTGAATATTTTATGGTACCTCATATACCAGTAGCATAAACGCACGTCCCCATAACTCCATAACAACCCAGTATGTTTTACTATACGCATCTACTCTGACTTGTTCGGTATTAGGATATAAACTTGTCGATCATTTGTGGGATATTAAGACAGTGGTTGACCGCAAGTCGGACAACTGTAAAACCATTGTCCAGTTACGCCACGATTTACGGCAAACGTGGTATGTATACTATGCCTCAGGCAGACATTCAGTATCTGTATGACCGGATATTTGCCTGATTCAGGCTTATGTTGTGTCCAGGTTTGGGATGGTAACACGTCCTTCTAAGCTGAATACTGTACGTATTCACTCTGTGTAAAATGTTCTGGATGTCTCACAGACATCATATTGTTCCATCTTCTTCTTGATTACCTTCCAACTTTTCCAACTTTGGATTACCTTCGTAAATTCCTACTGGTAGTTGTGAAATACATATTCTTGTATTTGATCTAAAAGACAAATAAATAAATAAGTGGAATCCAGTGATTTGCAATAACTTCAGGTCATCAAATATCTCACAAATAACAAAATAGAAATCTAAGATAGGCGGTATAGTCGCTCACATGCGAAGTTGTGCTATAAACGTGTATGGAGAAGTTCTAGGATAGCCAGCCCCCAAATTCACAAGTTTAAACTGAATAAAATTATATTCTATGCCGCTTTAAAGACCTTTAATTAATACTTTTACTTTTCCGACATATAATACCTTTTATTTTATTTTATTTTATTTATGTATTTATTTATTTATTTATTTGACGAATTTGTTAGCATGCGACATACCCGTGAGATGCACAGGTTTCTTGAGGAAAGCCTGAGAGAAAGAGATCTACGAAAGTGAGAAAGAGATCTACGAAAATAATATATAATAGGCGGGTATAACTGTTCTCACTGAATTGGGTTGTTATAGGACTTTTGTGGTAAGTGTTTTCCTTGTTTGCTACTACGGCGATAAATCTTTAGCCTTTTGTGCTATAGAATATTATTTTCGTCTTAACTATTTACGAATATTTTACGAAATATAATTCGCCAAGCCAATATTGTAAGTGAAATTTTCTTAGACACCTTGGTTTTTTCCTCCAAATATAGCTTAGTCAAAATCATAATAATCGAATCAACGAACTTGGGCTAACGTTACTATTTTCGTGTTTATTTGTATTTTTGAGTTTAAGATAAGTTCTTACTTTATTACAAATATATTTTCATGCCCTTTTTTTATTACATAAGTAGAAACAAAAGATTCATAAGTTCATCTTTTAAAAACTTATAATAACATGTAATATTAAGTTATAATTTCTGAAACAATGAACAGAAAAAACTGATAGGATTGCTATTAGCATAAGAAGTAGGTCAGACTTTAAGTTTTCGCCATCCCAGCTGTCAGATTTCTTGGTGTTACTCAAATATTTTCCAAAACGCACTGGAAAATACCAAATAATTAAAACAATAATTTATTGTTTATGATATATATATATATATATATATATATATATATATATATATATATATATATATATATATATGGTTATTGTTTATTTATTATTGAAATACTCTTGATTGATAACAAACGTATTAATTCTGTGGTATATGTTAAACCCCAGTTAGGATTATCTTTATTAGCTTTCTTGACCGAAGTTTACTATCTCTATTACGTTAGTTAGTACACAGTTCTTGCTCAATTCTGGCAAAATTTTGTTTTTCTATCAAGAATATGAACCCGTTCCACGCACATGGAAAACAGGACGGACTCAGTGTTGGCTAAAGAACAAAGCAAGATTATCAAAAGTAAAGGAGTTTGCCTGATAAGCTTTCCTTCTAATTTTGATTTTTTCAGGATCTTTTTTGGGGGTTTGGGAATAGATAGATAAATAAAGAAAACAGAATAGGGTTAGGATAATACAAAATGTACTGCTCCACATATTTGCTATCATTCTTTTAACACATTTTATCAGATGTACCACCGTGTTTGATTTATTTTCAACACATGCCAATCTGGAGCAACCCTTGCAGTGGTTACCACTTCATGAAACGATCCAGATTACGGATTTTTACAGCACACACTTCAGGTTTCAGAATTTTTCATACGGCCAAAGATCACACAGTTTTACAGCATGCACTTCAGCTTTTAGAATTCCTTATATGGCGAAGTTCATGAGGCTAAGATCAGATGAACGTGCTACTTATTCCACAAACTCTGTGTTCTATTTCCCAATCCTGTGTCTGGGGTATGTCATCCAACCTGGACATATCGCCAGTGGTGCCAAACTATAACTACATACGCAGATAAAAAAAAATAAATAAATAAATAATAATAATAATAATAATAAAAAAGAATCTGGCATGTAGCCAACTATATAGAGCTCAAAATTAAACGAATTTTTAACAAAATCCCAAGATTATGCTAAAAGAAGTGAGCTTTTATGCACGTCATCATCAGATTATGCACGTCATCTTTCTCTAATAAATCCATGTGAAAGATGACGGAAGAATTGATTGAATGAAGATAATGGGAATAAATAGGAGATCCTCGAGAAAACCTTCGGTCAGCCATAATCTTAAGTAACTAGATTAAGTTTACGATATTCTGCACTAAAGGAGAGTGCTCTAATCTTTAGTCGTCGAGAAGCAATCTCAAAACTGATCATGTCACTGGTTTCCCAACTGAAAAATCCATCATGCAAGCATAAGATTTATGTTCTCGTTTCTTCTAGTCCACATATTTAATCCTTGTGTTATTCAAACCTATTGTTAGTAAATACAAACAATATAATTAAAACAGTTTATTTTTAACTAGCAGTGAATATTATTAGTCATCCTGACTGTAAGTCCAGATTTAACGGGACACTCCCGATTTTCCACTCGCTATCCCGGTGTCATCACAATATTTTTCGGGACATCTACACGTTCCGGTGTTTAAAATTGTCACTTTGTTCGAAAAACTAGAATATTTTAACAGTGCTAGGACCTACACATCATTGACAACATCTGTAAAACGGTGGAGGTTGCTTTATGTGTTTCTGGAACAGGTGCTTATGTGGAGCGTACCTTAAATCTAATGAACATGTATTAGATTAAAGGAAAAAGCCTCCTTTATAAGAACAATTGAAGATGCTTAATGAAAACACACTTCCAACCACCTGCTTAGAATTTTATGATTGTATCATGCAAAACAAGAAGCTCTTACAGAAAATTCACTCTGAGAAATGCATACTCGTATAAATGGTAAGATAAATGGTAATACCTCTCATTAGACTTCTGTATTGAATTAACTTGGTAATGGAAATAGTGCTAAATGTTTTATTTCAATTCATTTGTATGTTACACTAATTAGATTCCTGTATTCCTAGATGTTATGTTTTAAACAGTCTATTTTCTTACATGTAAGTGTAACTATTACTATTGCAATGTTTAGGGGACAACAAATAACACGCTAAAACTGTAATTGGTTACGTGATATCTTTAAGAAACTGGTTTAGCTGTTATTATTATTTATTTATTTATTTATTAAAAGATTTTCAAACTGAATTGGCAAATAAATAGATAAACCAAAATGTCTTAAATGATTTTGGCATAGTGAATTTCGGATGAGGCCATTTTTGAAGTCAATCCGATACTCGTCATTCACCAAATTAATCTTCTTAGCATAAACCGAGTGTTAATGGAATGAAAGTATCGACTGCATTTCTTTATTAAGGGTCATTTACAACATGTTCTATGAAACTTCTATGAATTCCAGTTTTTTGGGATATAATGTAGAAATACTGAAATCTTGCAGTATTTTCATTCACGTTTCTTTTTTATTCACAGATGTACAACTAATTTATGTAACCAAAATCAATGTAATTGTTGAACAAATAAAAAGATGCGGAACTGTGGTCTTCATACATTCATTCTAAATAAAGAATTGAGAAATGTGCTGTGTCAGTTATTTCAATAGTTTTAAGGATGCCAAGAGGATCAAGGGACGCTGAGGTAAGTGAACAACTTATTCTATATCTTTCATTTATTATACATCTTTTATTGTGTTATCTATCTATCTATCTATCTATCTATCTATCTATCTATCTATCTATCTATCTATATATATATATATATATATATATATATATATATATATATATATATATATATATATATATATATATATATATACATATATATATGTATATATATATATCTTTTAATTGTTGAATTAGTAAGTTATTTTATTAGATGCTTGCTGCCATTGCTTTTGACAGAATAAGACATAGTCGTTACCATTTGCCAAACTTCATCGCCTCACATACCGTACTCAGCTATGGAACTCTTGTAGTGCTGAAACACAGCATTCTGATGTGAGAACAGTGTTGCCACTACTTTTTATCCAACCTATGTATAATTCTGTGCTAAAATAAAGAAATATGTTGTGTATGCTTCATCTGAATCAGATATGAAATAACAATTTCTTTTGATGCTATGGACGGAAATGATCTTCGACATCTTGATTTTAAATGAATGAAACTCATTAGCAAAAGGTTCTAGAAATTATTGTGAAAAAAAAACTATTCTCTTTAATGGTGCTCAATCGAAGTCTTGAATTCTAGCCAATTTCTCTAGATTTGTGGTCAATTCTGCGTACGATGTTCCTGGACAATCACTTTTTTATGTGTTGGCCAATTTCTTGATTGTGCTTGTTTTAACATTTATTAAGTTCTATCTTCTATCTCTTCAATCGAGTAGGGTTTTAATGTTTCATTTCATAATTAATTTTTTGGTTTGTCTTTTTTAACTAAAAATTACAAATAGTTAACAACAGACATTGAGTTAGGATTGGAAAAAGTAAAATTGTTTTATCCTAATAACAAATGGTAATGGTTTTTCTATGTGCGTCACACTAAACTTAATAAAATAAACAGTCACCCTAATAGATGTCACTACCTGTGCTATAGCTATCACCTGCGCTATAGATATGGTGCGGAGTTTGGGATGGTTGATCGCCAAACTTAAAAAAAAAAAGTAATAAATTAGAGCTTTTAATTAAGCATGATTTTAAGTTATAGTGTATAGCTGGCCGAAAACTCGGGGGAAACGACTAGTTGATACAGGAAAGATTTGTAAAAATGATAGACCTCGCTGGTTTAGTAGTTAGTGCGTGTGTTTTTGGTTCACGAGGCCTCGAGTTCGATTACCTTTGGGAAAGCACAAAAATTTAATTTCACAATCTATAATAATATATCTCTTTAGCTTAAAGGACAAACTATGGAACGTTAAACTAAAAAAAAAAAAAAGTAAAAATAAACAAGAAAAAGGACCTTTCTTCTCTTTATAAGGATTTAGATTTTTGTTCTCCGTTCTCTGTTGAACAAACACCGTATACGTAAGTTTGCTCAGGTTCTCCCATTTCCTCCCACTGTCTTCATTCCATTAGTAGGCTACGTTCATCATAATCAGTACCGTGTTCCTTTGCCTTGGTGCATATACATGGGACATTAGACTAATAAATGGATCCATTCTCGAATTTTTGTTGACACATTACACTATTTCAAGATTATAAGTAACAATTAAGAATAAGTGAAGATAGAACAAAGAAATGGCTTCTTGTTTTACAATCAGTGACTGTTTACAAGGGATCAATACTTTGCTCTTATTAACAATTTATATTGGCTATATCTCAGAATACGAAAGGCCACGCTATTTAAGTCGCAATCTGTTGGTAAGAAATAGGAAAAAAAGATGGTAATAATCAGTAGCGTACGCAGAATTTCATTAAGAAGAGCATTTTAGCACCCAATCTCATATCCTTTCAGAACACGTGTAATTTTTGTATATTTGTAGGTCCCTATATCTTAGTATAGTAACTATTTTTCTCTAACATCTTGCTTAAGGGAAGGCTAAAACCTAGAAACCCTCTTTGGGTACGCCACTGGTGGTAATTGTAGTTAAAGGTCGGAGATGATGAAAAAGAATAGAGCAACAAGAATCTAACCCAGGCCAATTCGGCAACGGAAACATTAAATTTTATGTAATAGCATGTTAATATTGACAACGAACAAACCCTGTAATCGGCATTATTTGATAACTGGTCACACAAAACATTAACCATATCTACGGAGGTAAATACTCCATTTTAACAAGTGATCAATTTAGTTTTATATTTTCTGTAGTGGCGGCCCTTTTTGGAAGTCACAGAGGTTAAAACTAAAATCTAATCGCTTCAAGCTAACCAAAGAAAACTTATCTAACTTTCTAATTCTTGTATGCATGCAAGAATTAGAATACCATGTAAGTTTTTTGGCCTTAGCTTGTAGCGATCTTAAATTTAATCTGTGTGATTTCTCTCAAGAACTGTCACTGTTACACTAGGATACTTAGTTCTGCGACCTTAGTCTATTACTGCTTCCAATCCAGGTTACGAGGAAAGAATGCTAACCAGTTATCAACCTTTCTTTCTCCCATGGTAAAAGTATAAATCTCAAGTTAACAGCAACTGAAAATCAGTGATTTTATGTGATTGCGTACTGAATGTTTTCGAAGCGGAACTCTAGAGTGACATTATTATTATTATTATTATTATTATTATTATTATTATTATTATTATTATTATTATTATTATTATTTGATTGCCTAATGTTACTTAAAATGTTATTTCTTTTACAGGATGACGTCTTAGAGAATCGCCGATGAATTTGTAAAGGACGCCGGATGAGACCGGTGATCCTTATTGCGTAAGTACTTTAGATTAAGTTTTCTTTTTCAGATCCATAACACGTAAGTAGTATCTCTTTCAGGTGTTGTCCCCGGCTAAGGATACGAATTTCGCAAACTGTAAGTACGTATATTTTTTTTTATTATGTTGTCATTTTTGTTTATTAATTTATTTATGATAGGATGTAGTTCTTTTTTTAATTCCTTGTTCAATTGTTTAATACTTGCCCTCGTGCAAGTACCAAGCAACTGAACTCGGTACCATCCCAGCAGCGCGTTAGGTGTAGGTGTAGTTAGGGGTCAGATGTGTGGTGAATGTCTTAGGACGTATACTATGCATCTGCACCATCGTCGAACCAGTTTTCGTAGTTTTTTTTTTTGTTTATTTTTTTAATTACAACTCTTCTCTTTGTTTTTAAATCAGGAGTCAGTTAATTCACTGTTGTGTGTATGTATGTATGTGTGTGTGTGTGAGTCCGTGCGTGCTTTCTCTTACAGGTACCCATGCTCCATTTAAAAATTAGAATATGACTGGCGAACAAAATCATAATAATTATCTTCAAGAGTGATAAAGGAAAGGGACATACCTCATACTTGTATATAATTGAAATTGAACGCTGAAGGAATTTTAAAGGTAAATACATATAACTTACCTATTTTTATATTATATAAATGTTGATAATTATATAAATAATGTATTCATATAAAACTGTATTTTACTAAAAAAATACCATTTCACATAAAAGTCTGTAAAAACTGGTTCGACTTTGACAAAAGTTTTTATTCTTCCTTATGGATATTTTTAAACTGTAACACTTTTACTTAAGTAGTAATGCTGGGATTTAGTTTTGTGTACACTTTTTACAAGATTAAAGTGATTGCCGGTTCAGAGTTTCAAATAATCTATCTTCACTTCAGATTCACGCTGTTGATAACTTCTTTTCTCTTTTTGACAGGAGAAAAATCAAACATAATCGAAATTACTTCTAATGTGTTTCTGAGGTGAAGATAACGTACTAAATAAATTGCTTGCTGTGAACTGAAGTCACTATTTTATCTTGTAGTAACTCCATGTATTTAGAAATAAAATTAGCAACTTAGTAACTTCTTGATATTCTGAGGCTAATAATAAAAATTATGATGGAAGGGAAAGAGGGAAAATAAATTTATAACCCATGGATGGTATTGAAATGGGTGATTCTTTATGTCAAAATTAAAAGTTAGTTTGGAACTGTAGTGCATGGAAATTCTAAATTGACAATAAGTAATCGCAAAATACTTATTGAATTGGATTTAAATTTAGCATCCCTTTCAGCGCCAAAGCTATGTAAAACGTGAACCTACATCCGATCCAACATAATGCACTGAAATTTTTCAAGGCTCTCTCATCGAGAATCAAACCTGGGACCCTGTCCAGAAAAGGATCGTGTGCTAGCCACTAGACCAGCGAGAAGGCTGCAGAATACTTATGATAATGATACTTAATAAATAGGGCACCTCAGTGATATAGCGAGTACCTGTAGCATATGGAATAGTCAATTTGATCTTAGATCATGCTGTCTCGGTTGATTTATTGTAACCAAAATTCTAGATAAAGCCGGTAGAAATACATTTCACTGGAGACTATAACAATGAAATGTAAAATGTGAATGTATAAGAAGTCAGATGAAGTCTACATTAGAAGTATTATCCAACATTTGCTCTGTGAAAATTAAGTGAAAGTTCTGGATAAAATAGAAACAGCTATCTTCCCAAATCATACGCTAAGTATATACACTGTGGTGAACAAACACCGTGTCAGTGATTTTCTTCAGGTATTTCGATTTCTCTACTGTTGTTACCACTTCACCATTTTTTAAAATTATTCATTTGCATAGATCATCTTCCCCACTCTAAAGGATACAGCTTCAGAATATTAAAGGTTGCAGTTCTTTTCTAACACTTATATCAAAGAAACATTGCAGAATTTCCAGCTACACTGATATATTAGCCGGTTTCAGCATTTGTTTATTTTATTTTATTTTATTTTTCATTCATGAATATTGGCACTGTTTCACATATAAATTAATGATTTTATAAGGTAAAAAACAAATTTCTTATGGTTAATTATACATTTAATCTGTCTAAACATCCATTTTTATGTGTAGATATATGAAAATTTGAATGAAATTTTGGAAGCTGATTTGAAAGGCCGGATTGACGCATGTGAATATTTGTTTAATATATATATATATATATATATATATATATATATATACAAGGGCGGATCCAAGGGGGGGCTACGGGACTATAGCCCCCCTCCCCCCCTTGACGCTCAGGTTTACACTGGATAAAATGGGCTTCAATTCTGCTTTACACTGGATAAAACGGCAAATTATGGTTTAGCCTCTTCCTTGATCATATCCTGGATCCACCACTATATATATATATATATATATATATATATATATATATATATAGATATATATATATAGATAGATAGATAGATATAGATATAGATATTAAACAAATATTCACATGCGTCAATCCGGCCTTTCAAATCAGCTTTCAAAATTTCATTCAAATTTTCATATATCTACACATAAAAATGGATGTTTAGACAGATTAAATGTATAATTAACCATAAGAAATTTGTTTTTTACCAGATAAAATCATTAATTTATATGTCAAATAGTGTCAATATTCATATATATATATATATATATATATATATATATATATGTGTGTGTGTGTGTGTGTGTGTGTACGTGTGTATGTATGTGTGTGTGTTTAAAAGTGGAAATTACGTAGTATATATTCATATATTCTAATTTTAAAAAAGAGAAGTACCAAATTTAGTATCGGATTCAACCAAAGTTACTATCCATTGAGAATTGCTACTAAAAGTATCAGTATTTACAAAAAGTTCGATGATTGAGTTAAAGAAAATTATTAACATAACTGTACAACTTCTAAAATTTGGTATTAATTTTTATAACCGTACATGTAAACAAATAAGGGAAAGAAAATATATGGAGTTTCTCTAATGAACTGTAAGTTTAATGTTAAATTTTAATTTTAATATCTTCAATCTACTAGATTTCTTGTTTACATGTACAGCCTTTTTATGAACACCTCTTTTGCAGTTGTTACATGCCTGAAAAGTTGCACTGTTTTGAAGGTATTATTTTCTGAACGTTACGACAGGCCGAACGATAGCAGTGTTACTACTGTTACTACCCTCGTTTTGTAGGCCACTAGGGAAAAAACTAAGTAATTCATTTTGTCACTTTTTCTTACAAAATTTTGTGAGAATGATAACAAAATTGTCAATGGTATTTTATCTTTTTTTTTTTATATGAGTAAATAATGCAATCATAAAACATGGGTTGCATCAATTCAAACTGATGATTTCAAATTTTCTGCAGGGAAATTACACAGAGTGAAAGAAGTATTGCCAAAATACCGGTAATCCACGTTCAGCACCACCTGATATATGTACCAGAGTGAATTTTGTAGCTCGGAATTAGCGGGGAATTACCTCTGGACCACCCCCTGAAATTATCACTGATCACCAATGCAAAAGTACCTGGGCCCATCTGTAATATACACATAGCAGCAACGTCATGATTCTTCACCAACATAAGTAGCTTCACATTCTTCATTTGTATATGACTACACTATTTTAGGACATTAACACCTCTGCTTTCCCAAATGATGTCTCTAGGAAATTGCAACCCTGACATAGAGGTCTAAAATAAGGAATATATGTAAACATTATTTTCTATTTCTTAGATTATCGTTCAGTTACAAACTGCCCTCCTCCACTTAAGTGTTAACTCTCCTAACCTTCCCAAGTATGAGGGGCCCTGTCCAGATCGTCTATAATCCCTCGAAATTGCACTTTCTTTGTGCTTACCAGTTCTGGTTAGTATGAAAACGAAAATTTTCCCCATTAATTCTGGGAAACACACATAAGGTCCCTTCATGCACCCATTAAGAGAATGTATACATTTCTTCTTCATCTTGTCTATAAATTGTTCGGTACATACGGAATTCATTAGTTCCTGTGCCAAATAAACCAAAGATTGGCAACAGCGTAGCAGGTTGCAACGACACGTTGCTCTTTTATAAACGGAACAATTCCTTCTCATGTAATTAAATAATGTTTTCGCTTTTTTTTTTTTTTTTTTTTTTTGCGGTGTACGATTTCTAGAACACTGCAGTACATTTTTGAAAACGCACCTACGAATCTGCAGCAGTACCAAGCATAAAAGGAACAATGGACTCTCATTGAGTTTGGAAACGTTGCAACTTTTCGTGCGCAACAATATGGCAAAAGATAAAATACATATAAGGGCTCTTAGTTCGTTTTTTTCTTTTCTTCAAAATTACATTTAATCTAATCATTGTTCAACATTATTTCAGAATAAATCAATATCTGAACTAAGATGGCAATGGAAGAGGAATCTTTCCACTAATATGAAAGAAAGGATAAATAACGAAAATATAACAGCAAAAGTAAGTAAATATTACATTTCTAATTTGATATATACGTATATATTTTTATATTTACATTGAAACGATTAATTTTAAAGAAACACCTTTATGATTATTTCAGCAGAATTCTTTAAATACGATCTTAAAAATAATTTCCTATATAGTTATCCATGAAAGTATTATTTGTACACATGTGTAGGATGTACCATGAAAATTCGATTTCTTTTATCTTATTCACAGATTTGTAAAGATTAAGCTTAAAGTCCCACGTATATTCCGTGATAAGTGAATTATGTTAGAAGAATGTTGGTGAAATGAAATGTGAAAGGAAACAAAAAGGAATCAGAAATGAAATGTGAAAGGAATCAGAAAATTACATTTTGAGATCAAACCAGAGACTCTTGCAAGATGCAAGGAATATTTTATCACTGAGCCATAACACTCCCATTGACAGATTTGACTACAAAAGAAATCGATAAAATGAGTCTTGTGGTGGGAGGAGGGAGTAGTTGATCACAGTAAAATATACTGTAATTAGTTAAGAATGAATTGTTCAGTTGACTGCTAAAGTTTTCGTGTACTTGGGAAGAGACAACAGTTAAGAACGAATTGTTCAGTTGATTGCTAAAGTTTTCGTGTACTAGTGAAGAGACATTATCAGTTAAGAACGAATTGTTCAGTTGACTGCTAAAGTTTTCGTGTACTTGGGAAGAGACAACAGTTAAGAACGAATTGTTCAGTTGATTGCTAAAGTTTTCGTGTACTAGTGAAGAGACAATATCAGTTAAGAACGAATTGTTCAGTTGACTGCTAAAGTTTTCGTGTACTTGAGAAGAGAACAGTTAAGAACGAATTGTTCAGTTGATTGCTAAAGTTTTCGTGTACTTGGGAAGAGAACAGTTAAGAACGAATTGTTCAGTTGATTGCTAAAGTTTTCGTGTACTAGTGAAGAGACAATACCAGTTAAGAACGAATTGTTCAGTTGACTGCTAAAGTTTTCGTGTACTTGGGAAGAGAACAGTTAAGAACGAATTGTTCAGTTGATTGCTAAAGTTTTCGTGTACTAGTGAAGAGACAATACCAGTTAAGAACGAATTGTTCAGTTGACTGCTAAAGTTTTCGTGTACTTGGGAAGAGACAACAGTTAAGAACGAATTGTTCAGTTGATTGCTAAAGTTTTCGTGTACTAGTGAAGAGACAATATCAGTTAAGAACGAATTGTTCAGTTGACTGCTAAAGTTTTCGTGTACTTGGGAAGAGAACAGTTAAGAACGAATTGTTCAGTTGACTGCTAAAGTTTTCGTGTACTAGTGAAGAGACAATATCAGTTAAGAACGAATTGTTCAGTTGACTGCTAAAGTTTTCGTGTACTAGGGAAGAGACAATATCAGTTAAGAACGAATTGTTCAGTTGACTGCTAAAGTTTTCGTGTACTTGGGAAGAGAACAGTTAAGAACGAATTGTTCAGTTGACTGCTAGTTTTCGTGTACTAGTGAAGAGACAATATCAGTTAAGAACGAATTGTTCAGTTGATTGCTAAAGTTTTTGTGTACTAGTGAAGAGACAATATCAGTTAAGAACGAATTGTTCAGTTGACTGCTAAAGTTTTCGTGTACTAGTGAAGAGACAATATCAGTTAAGAACGAATTGTTCAGTTGATTGCTAAAGTTTTCGTGTACTAGTGAAGAGACATCAGTTAAGAACGAATTGTTCAGTTGACTGCTCAAGTTTACGTGTACTAGGTAAAAAACATTAAGAGTTAAGGACGAATTGTACAGTTGACTGCTAAAGTTTTCGTGTACTTGGGAAGAGACATTAACTGAATCCAGGAGTAATATTACAAGAGATAATTTTCTCGATTATCAAGAATTAGGACAAATGACCTAAGCTTTATCGCGAATTTACAGGTAATACAAACTAAGAAATAAGTACGTTGGTATATAAAAGTTCTATTATATGGAAGAAGAACAAAGACATTCAGGCTTTATTTATATTTATTTTTCAAAGTACGTCTTCTAGTTTGAAATTCATCGTATTAAAGTAAACTCCATTTCTAAAATTAGAAATTCAACAAAATTCATTATAATAGTTATATGGTCAAATTTTATATAAATAGGAACAGTTCTACTAATAATGAAATTTACCCTTGGTGTTTAGGCTTATGAATAGTATTAACTCTGTTGAGTATCTATACTATCTTTGTTTCTTAACCTTTGATTTATAATCTATTGATTTTAACCTATTGATTTATAACCTTTGATTCTTAATAAATTGATTTATCTATGTAATTATTTCTCTGCTTTCATTGAAATGAATTGGAATTTTAATGGTTACTGACTCCTTCCTCAGATTTATCTAAATATCTCTTGCTTTTTTTTTTCTTAAATATAAATTATATTTCTTAAACTAAATTTGATAACTAACAAAATTTAATTTTCACGGAGTAATAATGGACAATGAAATAAATTTGATAAAGAAATAAGTAAAAACAAATGATTAAAATTTCAGTTCGTTTGAAAGAAAACACAGAATTATTTTTTTCATATGAATCAATGAGATAGAAGAAAGATGCCGTTATTCAACATCGTTAAATTTAAATAATGTTATAACTTCATAGTCTTTGATTTAGTTTGGCTGTTCCAGATTTGAAAGTATTGTCATAAAAAAAAACTTTTTTTTCAATTAAATTACAAATTAATTTATGAATTTCAGTAATATTTCCCTGTAAATCGAAGATAGGATAATGTAACTGTCTTTAAGGCGATGAAAGTTGTATACTTACTGTCACCATTACCTCAAAAATTACTGAAAATCAGAACATTTCGTCAGAGGAATGCCATTGCTAAATATGGTTATACAGTGGTATTTAAAATAACTGCAATCCTTTGCTAAATATTTTCATGTAAAAAACAGCAAGCTACCATTATTTTTTTAAAGAAAAATAAGAACTGAAACGTGAGAAAAAGTAAATCTATATATGCAATATTATTCACATTACATAATCTGTCATTTGTAGACGAATATACCTTGACTTTAGAGGATCTGGAATTCATAGACGATATACTTTGACGAATTTTCTTAAGACTCAAAAAGGATAAAATAAACTTTAGTACTCGGTCGAGATAACCACTCTAGCTATCTATTGCAAAAAGCAAAATTCTCAAAAAAATCGCTTTATTGAAGAGTTACCGTGCAGAATAAGGCACGTACGTACGTACATGCAAACGTTATTATAATTTTGTAAGGCTCAATAGCGTGATTCTAATAGGAAAGGGTGCACTGGAGTAGGAAATTGTTACAAAAATGTGTGAACATGTAGATTCTACAGTTGACCTTTTTTCTTTCTTATATTATGATAATTACCGCTCTTCAGTGAAAAATTTACGTTAAAGTATAGTTTTCTAGTAGTAATGGAGAATCTAAGATACGTTCCCCACTAAAGGTGGAACAATATTGAAAAAAAATACTTAAAAAGTAAAACAATTACTCATAATTAACATGTATAACGAAATTAACATGTATAAAAGAAATTGAAAGGTAATAAACTTAATACGATTTGGTTGGTCATTTTAGGACCCCGTCAATGAGATATGAGAACCCAGCAAGAAGAGCACAGGTTTGTTTCAATACATGTAATCTAAAATCAAACCCAAAATCGTATTCACTAAAGGCGTGTAGGTATACTATACTTAGACCAAGAGGGGAAGGGGGATAAAATTTGTAAGATTTACAAATCGAGTCACCTGGAAGGAGAACTTATGTTGTGAAATGTAACGCACAAACATAAAACATTTAAACATTTTTAAACAAAACTTTTTTTCCTTTTCTTTCTAATTGGCTTCTTAAATGAGTTTGATGAACATGCATATTATTTCATTGTCAATAAATTGACAGAAATGAAAAACAAATGTTTAACTTCTATAATTAAACGTGAATTTGTCATTGTTACTACAGTCAACCAAAACTTGGGCAGATAGAGGGCAAATTTGGAATTTCTATGTTACAATGAAACGCTTTTCTGATGCAGGGCCGCCAATTGTGGAATATTCTACCAATCATAGCTCTGAATGCTTTTATTTACGATGTAACCACGTTCTTCTATTTCTTCTATTGCTATAATTACTATTTAAGAAGTGAAATACTGTTCTTGTGAAAAGCCTTCTGAAGCACATTATTTAAGGTAATTGATCCTACTATCTTTACGAATGTCTCCACAGCACAATTTTGTTTTCATGTCACTTCTGAATTAAAAAATGAATAAATCAATAATAATAATAATAATAATAATAATAATAATAATAATAATAATAATAATAATAATAATAATAATAATAATAATAATAATAATAATAATAATAATAATAATAATAGTAGTAGTAGTAGTAGTAATAATAAATGATGTTCCGAAAGTATGGAATCTTGAAGTCGTCGCTTAGCAATGCTGCGATTAATGTTGTACCACGCAATTTACAAAATACAAAGTAGGTGCCATGCTATTCAGTTATTGTAGATCAGTGGCTTGTGCATAGCATGTACACCGTGATAGCACCCACATATTTTGCATGAAGTGCCCTTACATAGCAATAAATTGACTTGATGATGTGTAGTGTCATCATCTGGTTATGTTGACCCTTATTTTTTTTTTAAAAAAAAGATATAGGTTGTAACTCAGTGACCGTCAATTCTCAACGTTATGTTCATATGGTGAATAATTTTGTTGCTCAGGGACTAAATCAATTTGCAGACACTTGTGACGATGCATGATTTCAGCAAGATGAAGCAACATCACACATGGCTCGCCAATCAATTACTGCATCAAGACAGTTCCTTGGCAATCGAGTGATTTCGCGATTTAGTGACATCGCATGGTTTCTGGGATCCCATGATTTCACGGTCTGTGATTTCTTTTTGTGGGGCTACCTAAAGTCAAAGGTGTATGAACATCTACCAGCAGCAATTGAAGAAACGAAGACGCGAATCCGTTAGGAAATCAACTGGATTCTAATAAGCATGTTACATAGAGCAATGAACGATTTACCCCGACGATCCAGGAATGTGTACGCACAAACGGTAACTATCTTCCTGATGTCATCTTCGAAACATGGATGCCATATTGTGATTAACATGTTTACAATTAAATGCATACTCTGTACTATTCATCTTCATGAATGCACTTCCTTCAAGGTTAATCTTTTATTTTTAATTTTAAAGTGCCTCATGTTTTTGGGACACTCTTACAACTAATACAGTTGTCAGCAAATTCTAAGTTCATCGGAATTTCCGGATGTATGCACTGAGCTCAAGATCAGAGCATTATTTCTAGCCTCTGTTTCCAGAAGGAGTGCCAAATTTTTACATATTTTACCAACATTAACGTGTGTCTTCTTCCAGAATTCATAGACGAACTGAATTCATATTAATTTGAGTGTTGCAAGTTGCCAAGGAGCTGTCTTCCTCTCCCCCTTTTTTTCAGTGCGAAATAAATTATAACAATGCTTTGAAGAGTGTAAAATTTGAAACTGTTTTAGATCTTTTAACGCTTTTGATGGTTATTTGATAACTCTCCTGGTAAAAAAAAAAAAAAAAAAAAAAACTAGCATCATAAATATATATATATATATTTTTATCCTCATATATAAAGTTGGCAGTGAAAAATCCATGACACAATTGAAGTGTCTCGAAGCTTCAGTCTCGAAAGGTTTCTGGTTATCAAAAGATTTAATGTAGTATGTATATTTCTCAATGATCTTAGCTTTTAGTTGCGCGTTTTATTATTATTATTAGGTATTGGCAGTTATTTCACTGTATTATAAATAATTACGTAAAGATGATAAAATGAATCAATAACTAGAATTTATTTATTTATTTATTTTGTAGGAAATGAATAAATAAATCTTGGATCTGTGGAAGTTACTTCAATCAACATTTTCGTCTTTCATTTATTACATGTAAAAGATGATATAATCACTACAATGGTAAGTAAATTATAACACCTGCATTAATTATTTTACAGTAACATCATTCTTTATTTCAAGGAGTTTCAATTTTCCTTTATAACATTTTTTATAACTGACAACTGCATATATTCTATTAATAAGTAATGATATTACAAATTTCTGTACGTTATAATGTACAATGTTTTTCAGTATCCTTTCCTAAGCTACTGATAACATGGCTTTCTCTTGAAACAAAAGTAAGATCACAGACTGCTGAAAGTAATACTCAATCAATATTTTTATATGAAGAAAGGTTTTTTAAAAAAAATCAGAGTTTCCTTCATAAAATCACTTTAAATACACAATTATCCCTCTGTTGCAAATGTTCATTTCAGTATTATGATAGGTAAGTCGCACTATTAGTTACAAATACAGATCATTAGTTCATATTTTAATTTTTTTTAGAAACATGTGCTCTTTGCAAAGTAGCACAAGAGTTGATCTTATTAATTACCGATTAACATGAATAATGCTGCAGGAGGAATACCGCAAGTTCAAGTATTAAACATGAAAGTAACAATCCTTCTCTGATGGAACTATAACAGAGGATGTGTAATGCTTAAGCCAGCTGTCTATAAGTTGGCTTTAATAAATATTAAATATTTAATCCAAAATACCTCATACTACAGTTCACAAAGGACTATAATAATGTCTGATCACGTATGGATTCCCAACATCGGACTTTCTAAGTCAGAATTCGGCAACTCTATATTCAATACCTGATAATGGTGGGTTAACAAAGAAAATGTAGTGCCCTATCAGAAACCGAAGTTGGGACTACTGACAAGAAACATTGTGGAACACGGAAGGACTGGTGACAGATTTAAAAAAAAAAAATGTAATTTCTGTGAATATAATAACTTCTGACATTAAAAAAATCAAAATAAATTACAAAAACCAAGTAAAGTAAGAACACTGAAAAATATGTCTTATGTATTATAAATCTATGTATTATATATTATATATAAAAGTGAATAACTATATATAAGTTTGTGTATGACCTCATCACGTAATAACTACTGAACCAATTAAAATGGCACTTTTTTCAACCTTAGACCTCCGAAGGATCTTATGGTATTTATATTGGTAATTTTCGGTATGGGGGTGAGGCAAAGGGTGCAGGAGGGCGATATGTAAAAATAATCGGAAACGATGGATGCTAGTGATCAATCCATCGTCTTCAGAGTCACTGAGATGAATAGTGACACTCTCGATGGCGTTTAAATTCATCTTCCCATGCCAATGAGGGATTAGGGTAGGAGTGACATCTAAATATAATCGAAGATGGCCAAATTAGTGTCCAATCTATAATTTTCGAGGTCGCTTAGATAAATAGTGACAATCGGTATGATATTTAAGTCCAACTTCATTCTCCAATAACATGGGGGGGAGGGGGAGGGATGGAAAGGAATGACATGTAAAAATATTTGAAAACAACTGATACTAGCGTCCATTCCTTAGTTTTCGGGGTCGCTGAGATGAATAGTGGCATTCTCGAGCTATTTAATTGCAAGTTCCGTCTCCAGCGTCATGAAAGTGAGAGATTAGTGTGCGGACGGGTGAAGTGCGGGATATTTATGATTATACTTCCATTGAAATGCGTATCTTAAGGGGGTGAGTGGTAGGGATTCAAATACATTCCATAATTCTATTTCTCAGTACGAAAGAAGGACATTTCAGCTAATACAATTTTGTTTTCTAGTTTCGCATTTTGTAAGTTTCGAATTTAAGATATAGTTGACGGGTGCCAAGCCTATTACGTAATTAATGTTAATGACTAAATATTTATTTAGTTAATGGTAATTTATTATTCTTTTATAGGAAAATTTAAAGATAATGGAGAAATTAGAATTAAAGTACAATTTCTACACAATCATCAATTTTAATTCATCATTGCACAAAACAACAGAAGAAAATATGTTTCTACACAATCAATATTTGGATTCATCATTGTACAAAAGGACAGGAGAAAATAAACAAGTAGTAAGTAATAGATTAATGTAGGGTTACATACGTACATCACTATAAGAATGTTTTAGATATTAAAGTAAGTCTTTCAAAGTATTTCCATCACAAAAACGGTTCAATTCTGATTAGAAACGAAACAAATTGCTACTATTTTACTCTTTCATAAGATTTCAAGCAAAATGCATACGAAAAAGTTATAAAACATGAAAAGTGAAACTTTCAGGAGAGAAAACCATTTTGTTTCCAAAATATAATAGATGGTGCTAATATCTCCGCAGTAGCAATTAGTGGATATTTCAGCCAACGAAATTTTCTTTTTGACCCCGGGATCCTCAAATAACATAGCTATGCCATCTTTACTCCAAAATATCTCGAATAGCTTTTTTGTTAATCGAGAAGAATATCTGATAGTTCAAATATACTTTTCTTTAATTTTATCCTTCTAGTTTTACTGTAATATCTAAAGGTTCACAATTTTAGAAACGATGGTAGGAATTTTATCTCCACTACGATCATCCTATGTTTCGATCTGTAGTTTTGCTTTTTCAACTTTCTGTAAGAATAAGGTTATGAACAGCGGAACTACTAATAAAGTTCAATGTTAATCCTTCTTGAGATTGTATTTTTGAAACTTTTTTCATGTTTTGGGAAGAAAAGGAAATCAGGATGTTCATAGAAGTTGCGCCAAAACAAAATTTCCTTCATGATTTGAAAATTTAAATTCACGCCATTCTCTCTCTCACACACATATATATACCATGTTATGAGGAGCATCTTTCCTCGTTTTTCTTAATGGTCGGTCAACTTTTGTCACCAGATGGCAGAACGATAGAGAAAACGGAACACTATAATATAGCAACTTATACAGAGACTTTATAGAAAAGCAGTTTGATTTATTGAATTTCCACTTATATGAACGAAAGAAATTTTGGTGAAAATCAGAACAGTTACAACTTCACATAATCTTAGTTATAAAATTATTTTTTAATGGCAACAACAAGCAGATTTCCTGTCATTGCACTCCCCTCTCATAAATTATTCTAACAAATTATGTAATTGGACTACGAGTCAATGGCTTATTTGTTTCATTTTAATGGATATTGCTAGTGATGACACAGAGGTTAAAAAAAATCAGGAGTCGTTTTTTAAATCTTAAAGTAATCAGTGAACTATCTCAACGTTTTGCAAAGAACTTTAAAATATAAGTACTGCGCTGATATTGATGGTAATTATTTTATGAAATTTTTATGTTCATGCCCTTTAGGCTAAATATTATTGAAAACGAAGTACAATAAGATGAAGTAATTGGTAAATGATTCAACAACATGAGTGATTTGGAGAATTCTATACACAGTATTTCATCAATACGAAGTCCAGATGGGGGATAAAGATTCAAAATGAAATCTCTTAAACGTCCTTTTCTCACGGTGTTAAAGAGATGGATGATATGTTCAAGTGAATGATAATTGAGGACTGAAGTTTAGCTTACGTTTTAAAGCACTGAGACTGGGAGAGACATAAATTTATTTTTTAATATAAAGTACAAATAACATTTATCCCCATTAGGAATCGAATCCCTCAGTCGAAAAGAGAAAACTGAGAAAACACTTGGTAAATATTTTTGCTATTAAAAAAAATAGAGAGAAATGAAGAATGAATGCTCCTTACTGAAATACTGTGCACAGAAGTTTCATTATATATATATATATATATATATATATATATATATATATATATATATATATATATATATATATATATATATATATATATATATATATATATATATATATATATATATATATATATATATATATATATATATATATATATATATATATATATATATATATATATTTCTGTATGTTAATTTCGTCCTAATATCTAACGCGCGGGGCCTTCTCTGATCATGGTCCTGGGTTCGATTCCCATTAGAGGTATTTATCATGGATATAAACCCAAGTATGATTCTGATCCTGCTTTAAATAGTAGGTCCCATTTCATAAAGTCTCGATGTTGTGAACGGACGTTAAAGTCAAATTAATCAATAATTTACCAATCCATTCAATCAATCAATTTCGTTTGAGATGTAGATTTTACATCTAATCAATCAATTCATTCAATCAATGAATTTAGTTTGAGACGTAGATTTTACATCTAATCAATCAATTCATTCAATCAATGAATTTAGTTTGAGACGTAGATTTTACGTCTTTAACATTCGATGCCTGATAATCCATTAAATGGAAACCAATACCTTGGAAAAGGTGACACAAGTACGAGGACCGCAACGATCAACAACACAAGAATGAGGAAGTTCTAAGCTTAGAAAAAAAAGTCAGACAGCACCAGTTACCCATTTCTTACACCTGTGTTCCTAAACCAACGGCAAAAACATTCATCTTTTAGCCTGAGAGGAGCTATGTGAAAGAAAGAGATGGAAAGAAGTAGAAAAACTACTATAGTATCACAAAACTTGTAATTGAACCTACAATTCTCCAGAACTAAATGTGATATGGTGAAACGTTCAAAGTTGCGTCCAGATATGAGCGTTCCTGTGTACTCAATCTGTAGCTACTCCTGTCCAAATCATTGTACTTATGTTTAAGGAAATTTCTCTAATTTTGGATTGGTAGCAAATAGGGGAAAAGTAATCTTTCCTTCTTAGGAAAACGCTGAAATAGAGTTGAATTGCAGATCGAGTCTTATGCCCCTATTTTGATTCTATCCTCGATTAAGGACAATCAATAAGTCTTAATTCTCCTGCATATATATCCTCCATATGCATATCTTGCATGTGATACACCTCTCCTTCCGGGAATCCGTTGAAACATATTCATCTGAAGAGGAAATAAAAGTAATTACATTCTTGATTGCTGGACAGCGTTTATATGGAAGCAGAAGTTTTGAAAAATACATTGCCTCCACCAAACAGAAACTTATGTAAGTACTCTAGTTTAATTTCATTATTATTATTATTTAATCATTGTATTTGACATATTTTATTACAAGATTGTAACGAAATACTATATAATATCATGGCTACTTGTTGCTACAGTCCAGCTAATACACTATTTCAACCAGACAGAAGTACACTGAACTTATAGACTTTAAGTTAATAGAATTTATCAGGATGTCGTATATAATGTTTCTAGGTACCTTAGCTGCAATCCCTCCGTAGTCCTGGTATACCATATTTTTCAAAGATGCATGAAATTCTTCAATTGGTATATTATAACTCCATCACCAGTTCGGTGGAAAACGTAAAATTCATACAGGATGAAGCCTAAATAAAGAATATGCATCAGTAAAACATTCGTTATTACAGGTGAGTAACTGAAAGTAAAGTCTTAGATGTGATCCATCCTGAAAAGGGTACCATATTACAATAGAAGAGTATCGGTTGCTTGGTCAATCTTTCAACAATTCGGATACATTATTCCACATTAGAAAATCGCCATAAAAACTATTTAGTATTTCCACTTGAATAACTTTACATTACAGGGAATTCATAAACAGTATATTACTCAAGAGACATGTAATATGCTAAAGTGACATTACGCCTTCATATGGATTACAATTGTGCCTAATACGAAATTTCTTATTCCCATCGGATTGATCATATTTGAGCATAGAAGACATGTGGACCAAGGACATTATATGGTAGAATGAAGGCCCTTAGGGACTCTTGGCTATTTATTTAGACATCATTTCCACTTGAAAATACCTCATAACATATTACTATATTATTCAGCTACGTACCACTTGACTTGAACGAATTACTACAAATTATTAGAAAATTATGACAGAAGTGCAATAAAAGAAGTATTAACTATTTCAGCAATGAAACAACTATATTTGCGCTTCATTTAATCTTTTAAATGTAATAAAGGCGATAAGTAAACATACAACGTATCTTTAGTCACTGGAGACAAAATTTTAACATTTCTAGTTCTATTATCTCTCTTTCGGGAGATTTATAAAGGAAGTCCCAGCCTTAAGCCCAGTGGACTGCTTCACTAAATTTGTTTTAAATTGTTTTTTAAAACGTAGATTTGTATAAAATGGCGCGTTCCAACATGGACGAATTCGCTTGTTCTAAGTAAATTTGTTTTCACACTATTTGTAAAATTACTTGGGGGTTAGAGGCTCAGGATATATAAAGAAGATGTAATAATATATAAAAATTGTAAAGAAATTAAATTTTGTCAAAATTTAAAATTATGAACAAATTCACAATTGCACATTGTAAGAGCATGACACTCCAGGTGTAAAGATGTCCGTTACCATCTTGTTCCCCCCAATTTTAACATTTGTAATCCATCGTGGATAATATACATTCTTTCTTACATTCTTTTTCTTCTTCTATATATCAAAAGCTAAATTTTATCAAACAATTTCTGTGAAAGAAATAGTGTTCTGGATATTTTATTGGACATAAATCACTATGGACCATTTCTAATCGTTAATATCTGGAAACCTTTCAAAAAAGAAAAAAAAGTGGAATTAATAATAACCTAATCCGGGACAATGATAATTTATGTCCTTTCTTACTTAAAACGTCTTTGGAAATAAACAAATAGATAATCAAGATTTTCTTCTTCCTTCTGGAAACAGTGATATTAAGAGCAAACAAGATTATATTTGGTTTTACGCCTAAAATGTAACTATAACGAGCTAAAATGTAACTATGAGCCAGAGTGGTCGGTTATATCATAAATTATTGTCATAAGTAAAGGAATATCGTTTATAAATTAGGAAAAAATTAACTAAAAAAAGGGGGAAATTTATTCAGGAAAATCTACTAACACTGGTTTAACTAATGCTTCTAGCCGATAATGATGAGATTCTGGTTTGTGTTGTTTTGAAGATATAATTATTAATCTATAGATTATGTACAAAAATAAGAAAAATATAAAACATTTTGTCAGGTTCAAGCTTAGATATAGTATATTTTGAAATAACTAACCTTCTTTATATTCCTATATATATAAAATCTAACTTCAACCAATATTTCGGTTAATTTAATCGACTAACTCTCATCAGAATCAAATATCAGCTAAATTGTATTCTGCAACTTCTTCGCGTGCTTAGTTGCAACAATACAGTGTAAATAGTTAAAAATATGTAACAAATTGTATCAATATAACGTAATATTTACAACCCTACAGTTTCAGGTGTTAATAAATTAGCATGTTTAGCCATTGGAAATAATATGAAACGTTGATATGAGTAGCTCATTTTCAGAGAAGGAAAAAAAATCTGAACATGGAAGTTGTAACAATCTTTTTGTACGCAATGCTTTTTTAATATTGTGTCACAAGTAGTATATTTAAAACAAGGAAGTACATGATGCAAATTGTTTTATCTTACGAGCTAGGTCAAGTTCTGAGGTCTTTTATTTTTTATTTTTTCAGGTAATGTGAGCAGATGGAAGGACGCAGTTCATCTTAAAATACGGGGGCATTCATTGCGAATTTATAATATAGAACAGAAGATAGCCCGTGCAGCGTGCGTAGTTCCTACAGTCGCTGCTAGATTTCGATCTACAAATGGGGATTTTCAATATGCAAGAACAGAGGTGATCATGCGTTTTCTTCGTCTGCGTGGGTGGCACCTATTGATATTCACAGAAAAATGAGTGAAGCATATGGTAACGATGTAATGATAGTGAAAAATAATTGCATTAATTGGTGCGGAGATTTAAAGAAGATCGAACGTCATATGATAATGAACTCAAGCAGCCTCGACTACGGACAAGCCTGACGGACAATATGACTGAACGAGTAGATGAAGTTATTATGAAGAACCACCGATTAGATAATCAGTGATATCGCCTCAAGACTTGACATTTCTATGGAATTTGTTGAGATCAATCTGCATGAAGACCTGGAAATGCGAAAAAAACCTTCTACAAGGTGGGTTCTCCAAATGCTGACTGTTAACAACAAGGCTTTGCTAGAAGGAATGTGTCAATCAATGTTAACACGTGATAATATCATGAATGGTGCTTTCCTTTTTTAAATTGTCACAATGAATGATATATGAATACCGCTTTTCAATTCTGAAAAGAAACTGCAGTCGTCATAAAGTAAGCACATGGACTCCCTTCGACCAAAGGAATATCCAAAGAAAGATTATGTTGAGAAGTGATACAAGTTTCAACTTCCTGTGCTTCAAAAGTAAAAGTATTGTAGGACAGGAACAGCGTAATCCTCAATCATTGTGTTGCAGAGGGCACTAGAGTGACGGTTGCAGCCTATCATATCAGTTTTCGCTGCTTTGAAGACAAAACACATTCCAACATGACATGCAAAGCGCTCTCAGAAAGTTGCTTATGTGCTTTTTTTTTTATCAAGATAATGTCCCTGCTCATCGGGCACTCCTCACTCTGGAGCTTCCTCGTAAAAATTTTGAAGCGGTATCTCGTGCTCCTTAGTCTCCAGTCCTCGCTCCTAGAGACTTTTGGCTGTTTCTGACGATAAAGGACAATCCGTGAATGTTCGAGTTGATTCGCCCTGGCATCAGCAATTTTCCAGTTGTTAAAACATAAACCCTAAGCAAGTTCTTGGTGGCTACGAAATCATGGTGCCGACGTTGCGAAAATGTGTATATCAAAAGGAAGATTATGTTGAAAAGTGATAAAAGTTTCAATTTCCTAAGTTTGTGAATAATAATAATAATAATAATAATAATAATAATAATAATAATAATAATAATAATAATAATAATAATAATAATAATAATAATAATAATAAAGCATGCGATCTTAGAACTTGAGTGCATATCGTATTTTTATTTTGAAATAGTGGCAGCTCTTGAGGGAAACCATATCGGCAGAAATTATGATTTTTATCGCGACAAATTAAGAGAAGAAAACTTACCAAATACCCTACCTCTTATAATATAATAATTAGGACATTAGGTAAGTTTTCTTTCTTGTAGCAATAAAATCGTGATCTTTATCAATATAATTTCTCTTAAGAGTCGGCACTGTTTAGAAGCCACCATTTTTTAACCACACCAAATGTAATTTGTTTTGAGAATGTATGAAGAGAGAAAATGCATTTCGAAGCAGATTACATTTGACAGTCCTAAGTCTGTATAGAAAGTGGGAAGGGAAAATGGTGTATTTTAAGTTAGAGCTCTTCATTAAAAAAGAAAAATTAATACAATAGTTAATTTACTCTGCTTATTTCCAAAGTTTTTCTCACTATCAGACAGAACATAAATGATTGTATGTTAAAAGTGTAAATTTAGCTAATATCCTGGGAATGCAATATACCTAATATATCGGCTTACCGTAACACAGAAGCCATAATCAAAATGCTGCTAGAAAAGGAAATGCAGTAGAACGTGTAAAATTGTTTTGAGTAACGGACATAAAATTCCACAGTCCAGGTATGAGACATTCGTTAATTTCTTTCTTTCTTTCATGATCTCAACTGAGGTTTTATCAATTCAGGTGCAGACTTTGGTAACAGCCACCTACATTACTAAGTAATGTTACTATTATTTAATATCACAGTAAATTAAAAATTTATGAAAGGAATGGGTGATGATGAAAGATGGCGAATGAAATTTACTCGCCGTAGCTTCATATTATTCAAAATCTAGTCTCAATATTGTGCCAAGGTTCTCCAGATAGAAGAGTATAATGTTTTCCTGACCCTTTCCTTTGTGTTTACTCAGTGGAGTACACATGGATCAGTCTGTGGATAACTTGGACGAGCGGAGTCCTGGAAATGCCCGCGACGAAATGGAGTGTATGAACTCTTTCATTTATTCATTCCTTTTATGCGACGCGATCGCATAGAGAGAATGGAACTAAAAGTTTGAAATTGACACATATTATTTGTTCATTTTCACATAGTAATTGTGCAAAGTAAACACACTTCCCCAAACGATCTTGCAAATTCCATAGTCATTCTTTGTAGAAAGTATCACGTTTGCTAGAAAGCAAGTGTTGTGAAAATGATCTTAAGATCCTAAGGAAAACGTCTTCCTTTCAGTGACTGCTTCATTTTAGGAAAACAACAAGTCTTACGGCGCGAAGTTTGGGTAAGAAGTCTTACGGCACACCGGGTCCCCGAAGATATTTATTATGGAATTGATATTATACCACTACAAAAGTTGTTGGTTGGTTTCACTGGTTAGGATCGTGACCGTTGATTCAACCTTTGCCCCTAGTGATGATCTGCGACATGACATGATGATTAGTTATTAAACATCTGCTAACCTGAAGACAATGATACTGACAGAGTTCATTATGGTGCGCTTTTCGTTAGGGGCAGTAAACGTTACGCTTCAATGCAGTGCATCCTTAAAAACACGTTGGAAATTGATTACACTATTCCATATGGTACATTGGAATTTTTAAAAGCTAATTCAGATCACACAAGTTCCCTAATTTTGTAACACTTCTAAGCGTTGTGCTGGTGGAAGGTCGTCAGGAGTGAGTCAAGGGGCAGGTCTATGGAGTCCAGAAATTAAGGAAAAGGGGAAAATACTTTCTACAGGATATTAAATAGCAATTTATGTATTTAATTTTTTACTTTTAAAAGTGGCAACAATCGGACCCTCCTCTTCATGAAGTTTCAGACTACGGGCCTGAAGGTTGTCTTAACTTCTTTTCATCTTTCTTGACGATCATCTACTCATTGAAGCACAATCACGCTCAAAACATTTCGTATGGAATATTGGTTCTCGCCATAGGTCTGTTAAATCAATCAAAAAGGTTTCTGTTCCAGAGTTGCAAATTTGACGTTAGCCCTTTGCTGCACTTTACAGCTTGTACTAAGATTACAAGTGTGCACATTGTCACAAAACGTTTCGTACCACAACTCTCAATGTTCACAGAAACTCGTTACTCGACATACTAATTTAGGAAGATCACAGCTCTTCAATTTCAAAACGCAATTAAAATTAAATTCTTCATTTAACGTCCCGCGTTCATGCCATTTAGGCTAAAGTCGAGGAATGATTTATGAAAATAAATGATTATAAAATAATTGGTGAAATAACCATGTTGGAGGAAACGAGATAACTCCGAGAAAACATACCGACACAATATTATCCACCACAACTCGCATGGGCTGCGATTGAACCAGGGACCCTCTGCAACTAAAGTGAGCGATCTACCACTTTATTCATATATATTTTATTTAATCATAAACATATCTTACGACACGAAACACCATGCCTAATTTCAACAAATACATTTTCGTAGTCACATCTTTCTCCCTTTGTTAGTGAATTAATCTCGAAACTTTTGGTTATCGCCTTCTATTGCTAAATGAAATTACGCAACACGAATTGAAGGAAATGAAATCTCTTACTAGCTAGAGCGACATGTTTACAGAACGGAAATATGAGAAATAACTGGATTTCAAAGGACGATTTTCAAGTTGAGTTGATTTTGAGTTTAACGTCCCCTTTAGCAGCAAGGCTATATGAGACGTGGACCTACTGATTAACGTGGAACCCGAACCACATGAGCTCCCGCTGGGAATCGAACCCAGGTCTCCCACAGCAAAAGAGCGTACCCTAACCGCTTAAGGAAGATTTTAGAATACACATTTGTATGATACAGCTTCATCAACAGTACATGACTCAATAAGATAAAAAAATGTATTAAAATAGTATTATTTAAAACATCTTACCTTTTCACTTCAACACTTATCTATTTCTGCATGTGTTTTCTGTCGTGATAAATGGCTAATTTTATTCCTTTCTGTATAAAAGCTCTAGGTTTGATTTGCGGTACGGACTCATCTAACTCGACTCACATATTAAGTTGTAGATCCACACCTATTACTTTTCATTAACTGAAAGTGATAGTCATTAAATTCCAAATAATTAAATATATATATATATATATATATATATATATATATATATATATTTGAGACACAAAATGCACTTTTATTTTTAAATTGATCTCTGTAACCTGTTTACGGCTTTCTATGATTTCCTTGTCATACAGCAACGGACAAAGAATTTTGGTAATGTGGGTGCTGGTTGGAGACGGATTAGACAGCGTTAAACAAAAAATATTAATATGTACGTAATAAATACGCTTATACAAATATTTAAAGAAACTGCATACGTGGATACACGTACTTGTAAACTATGAATGTATTCAAGGAAATATCTGAGAAAATCTAAGTGTGTAAGAGTACATGTTTCATAATGTAAACTATTTTACAACAAGTACAGAGATTTTATAACGACATTCTGTTGAATAGAACCACAGCCTTCAGCGACATCTTCAAAATTTACGTTCACAAAAATCAACTTTTCAACAGAAAGTAATATGAACCAAACACAGAAAAGAATAGATATTCAAAACAGAATGAATTATCCAACCAAAAATTATCATCTGTACCTGCACCCACTGTACGCCCGTTTATGATGACATATTACCTCCGCATGGGTCTTCCAGATCATTTCATTTCATTTTAGCCTCTTTCGAGGAACGTTCTTCATGAGACACGGCGTAAGAATCTTGTTGCCTTTATCCAGGAATTGTGACTGTATTGCCGAAAGTTGCCGAAATAGGTTCAATAAGCCTGCTCTCAAGAGAAATATTTTATTGTTTGTATTACTATTATTCTTTTTCTTTTCTCTTTGTTGATTGTACGGATTTTAAAATTATTTGCCCATTAGTCCATCCAGGAAGTAAGACAAATTAGATCTATTGTTCGTTGGTTTTGTCATGGTCATAGAAATAGATTGGTGTCGTGCATAAACCGTACAGTAGAGAAATATCACAAAACACACGAATACAGCCCCAGTTGTAAAACTCACTTTAGCATCTAGCAAATTAGGTCTCACTAAACAATTTTTCCAATAGTTCAGTCCCTTTGTTGATGAAGAATCTGGACTGGAATATTAAGTGATTTAAGGCTTCAACTTCTTCACACCAGCAGATATTCGTGATTCTTTTTTTCTTTCTTTTTTGGAATTACTGTTATCATTAAACACTTGCGAAGACAATTTATTTTCAATATATTGTTAGTAGAGAGTTCTTCTTACCATTTTTGGATAAACTTACCATTATAATGGTATCTTAAGTAACTATTTTAAAAAAGATACTGGTTTTAAACACTTTAATATACGTTTGAAACAAGTGTACTTACTTTAAAATCATAAACAATAAATTACATGATCTGTCCACTTTGGCATGCATGCTGGAACTCCATTTCTGGAATGTTATTTAAATTGTATATTATAGCCTGTTGAATGTCTTTTACAGTCAGAAAGCGCTGCTCTTTCGTCTCTTTTCAGCCTCGACCATAGAAAATAATCGCAAAGTGAGAGATCCGGGCTACACGGTAGTTGGGGAAGCGTTGCTATGCTTTTTGTAGTCAGGAACTCTATTGTAATGAATGTACTGTATTAAGATCCACGTTTTATCCCCGGTAATCACACGTCCTAGAAAGTCTAGTTCAGCTGTGGAACGTTGCAATAATTCGCGGGTAAACTCTTAGACGTTAATCCAATTGAAAAGGTGAGAGAACCCTGGGCACAAGTTTTGCACACGCTTGTCACATCTACAAGTTATCGGTTAGAATATAATGAACTGTTACTTTTAGGATGCAAAACTCCTCTTCTATTAAACAGACAATCAATTGTCGGTCGATATATACCAAATCGCGTACATGATCTAAATTTCGTCCGTTTTTGTCGTGCGAGACCGCTAGGATCGTTTCAGCCCTCCACATTTTTTTCTTCCGTTTCAAATGGTTTTGTGCCAGTTAAAAAACTGTGTTCCTGACTCATGGTTATAGGCTGTCTTTAATAACATTTCCACCGTCTCAGATATCGACCTTCACGTAAAACTTGACAGCGTAACGCTGCTCCATTGTATTCGCCATTGTTCTCGTGATGTGCTTCTCACGTATAGATTTGGTTCACTGGCTGTCCACTCACTCTCACTGCTTTTTATTAGCCACTGTGACACTGCTGCACAGCTGAAGATTGTCTCTTTCTTTCCCCGCTACTAGTTTCCCGGTCAAATGTGTCTGTGCGAGACAGTGTCTCCAGTCTTATTAATCTTCGGACGGATCCTATACGTTAATATGTACTAACTTATACATAAACAATTACTGATGCATAGTTTCTACATATAATAATCCAGATATAAGATCTATTCTTTCTTTCTCAAATTCTCCACCATTCAAATCATGCTACCTAGAATAAAGATTTCTATAAAAATCGAGATGGTGCTTTCTTCACTTTCTAGACAAGAGCAAAAATTTCATAATTTTAAAATTACACGATCATCAAATTAATCAACACTTAAAAATAAAATTCACAATTTCTTTAATAAACATAAACTTTATTAAAAATATAATATGTTATGTAAACATTAGATATACATATTTGAAGTATTATATTATTCATTTCAACAAATCAATAAAGTCAGATAATAAAATATTTACAATAAAACTTGTTACGTTAAGGATATAATTCGTACATACAAAGTTTATAAACTTAACAATTATAAACTTAAAAATTTTAATAGTAATTGTAATTGCACGCTTTATCACATATATTTGTACTTACATATAAGGAACTAAGCCTTTGTTAATTTAATCGTTACAGATTTTGTTCAGGTACGCATCATTGTCTTTAACCCGTAACTACTCTCGCGGGGTGTACACAGACTCCCAAACAGGTAAATTTTGTGTTGCTAGCCAGAAGTCCTGATGAGAAAATATTTTTAAAAAAATGTCTCAAAACGAGTACAAAAAAATCTAATTGCAGCAAATACTTTTAAAAACATGTCTAGAGTTATACTACATTGTCTTAATTACTTTTTAAAAATATTTTTTATTGTAAAAAAATATCAATTTGGAGGTCTATTGGACCACCGCGCGAGTATTGCTGTCACAAAAAAAGGCGCCAGTTACTTACGGGTTAATTACCATAGAATAATTATGTTTAAAATTTCTTTAGTTCTGAAATGCGTCGGACAAATATAAAAATAATCATTAGAGCCGCGAACTGATTCAAATTTAAGATCTTAAATTTGCATTAGACTAAATAAAGAAATCTAGATTACAAGACTACTACTAGATTACAATAATTAGATTAATTTTGGTTCACTGAACTTTGCAATCCTTGAAAATGTGTGGTGATGCTTCAGTAGAAAATAAAATTAATCCAGACTTTGTTTAAAGAGCTGCAAGACTTACGAATATCCCCATATTCGGATAAGGTGAGTTTTGCACTTGATGAACTTATATCAATATATTGTTCCTCTTATTTTCTTGATGAACATTTAAATTAAATTGAGACACGAATGCACCCCACGTAGTCATGTCACAAAACTTACACATGAAAACAATAAATGAAATTGTTTACAGTGGGAAAGGTTTGAAAACAACTGCTTTGTATCAAGATTATTTCTAACACAAAAGACAAGTTAATTATTACGAGCGTCAATATTTCGAACTCATGGAAACTTTCATCTTAGTGTTTCTAATTCTTTTCTTGAATTTTGTGTGTAGAATATTTGTTCTGGTCAATCTTATTATTTCACTGTGTTTAGTGTCTTCAGCGTATTAATTGTGACTATTTTCTGTTTTGTACATATACCACAGTTTTTATACAAGTAAGTTAAAAAAAAAAAAGTGTTTTTGTTATAAATTGTAATATTGTAAGAAACAGAACGGACTACAAACGTGCCTCATTTGCTTCATGGGGTTAGACGGATTGTCTGAAATAGTTTAAATTATGCTTGTTGAAAAGGCAGCAAACTGTACATATTTCCCATTATGATATATTAGGTGACGTAAACAATTATAAACAAGAAATATATGAAATAAAATTTAAGAGTGCCGCAAGAAAGCATACTACGACCAATACTCTTCTTAGGTATGGACATTTCTTCATGTTTTTAGGAGGTAACACTCGAACAAAATCTTCAATTTGATGAAAACAGGAATCAACTACATATAATAAAACAAAAGTAAAAAAGCAAAAAACAACTCTGTAATATGGTAAAATGGTAATGCACTTCTTTGCTCATGAGTTTGACACAATAACAAATATGCATGTACTAGTTACGTACATAGTACCTTCCTATATCTGAACTGCTGATATCATAAGAATATCATGAACATTATGTTTCAGGACATGTTCTCAAGGAGATGCAATGATTTGTACCTGTATTTGAAGCAACGAACTAATAAATACATTGCAATAGAACACAATACAATAAAAAATTGCTAGTTTCTACTAATAAAAGAAAAATGTGACAATATAAATGAACAAATATCCATGAAATTCAAATAAATAGATGTGAGCGAAAGAAACTATTTGAGTCAAAGTGCAAAATATAAATTCGTGGATTGAGAAATATGTTTTCTGATATTCTTAACTTCATATATGGCAGTCATTATCAAGACAAATAAGTTTTTGCAAAGTAAATTGTTTAATGTTTCACCTAGTTTCATACATGCCTTTTTAAATTTCACTTTCCTTATTCTTATAAGATGATTAATGTCTGCCATATATATATACACGCCCATTGAAAATATTGAAATACTTTTCTTTTTTTTTTGTCATGAAATTGCAAATATTTTGTTTTTCAACTTGAAATATCTGTTAATCATCGGTCCCTCCGTTGGTTTTCTGGAGCCCATTGGGCATAACTGAGAACCGTTATACTCAACATTTAGTTTAATTTTATTTTAGGTTTATTTAATTAATAACAATAGCCGAATAAATATTGGAAATTGTTATAAGTTAAAAATAAATAAAAAAATATGGTTTCAACAAGTATTTTACAGAAATAAACATGTACAATAACACTAGATCTCAAAATTACAACGTATATACAGGGTGTTTCAAAACAACACCGACAACGTTTGGGAGGTGGTTCATGACACCAAGACAAGACAAAAAGTATAGACCAACCTGGGTACACAAATGCTTTCTTTCGGAGTAATAAGGTACCGAAAAACATGAGAAATGAACTTTAAAGGTCCATAGCTCCGAAACTATGGGACCTACAGTAATCGGGTCAAGACTTCACTTAGGAACTAATACGTGCTTTATCCAAAAATCTCTGTTTCAGAATCCTAAGGTATTCACGCAACAATTTTTTTTAGAGGGAGTTTGGAAGTAACGCAGGATTCTCAAACATGGATACTTGGGAAGGGCACATACTAGTTTCTAAGTGATGTCTTGACCTGACTACGGTAGGTCCCAAAGTTTCAGAGCTATGGATCTTTAAAGTTCATTTTTTCATGTTTTCGGCAACCTATAACTACGAAAGGAAACATTTGTGCACCCAGGTTGGTCTATACTTTTTTCTTATCTTGGTGTTGGGGTCACCTCCCAAACGCTGTTGGTGTTGTTTTGAAACACCCTGTATATATATATATATATATATATATATATATATATATATATATATATATATATATATATGATTTTAGTGTACAAATGTACAACGTAACAAACTAATACTTTACTTTTATTGATTGTTTAGTTGTGTATCGTAGTTTCAAAACCAAACCAGTCAACTCTAGCGGCATTTACATAAATGTGTCTACATCTGGATAACAGGCATGTGATCCAATGAAATCAGTTATAATACGCACATCTAAATTTTGTTCCGTAGCAAAATCGATTATACCTTGAGCCTCATAAGTAGTTTGAATCCTATTTATAGGGAGAAAACCTTTCCAACATACATAAAGCATATTCAAGGAAGTTTTCTTTGATAGCAATACTTTAAGAAGTTCATCACTTTCTGCTTCACAATTTCTAAAATATAAAAACCGTAAATGTTCTAAAGCAGAATCATGTTCCTTTATGAACTGTAATCCGTAAACTGGAAGATCACAACTTATAAATATTACTTCTTCTAGCATTGGACTTAATATTAGAGGTTCGTATAAGGTAGCAGGAAAATTAACTCCATGCTTTTCTGAAAGAATTAAATATTTCAAGCAGGACATTGGAGACAGATCAGTGCTAATGGTTATTCCAGTGCAGCTTTCTAGTCCGAGCCACTCGAGATTGGGACACAATGGAAGAATCTCGCTGAGATCAACGTCTGAAACACCTTCTAAATGAAGGAGTTTCATTTGTGGACTAATCCGTTTGAGCATGGGAACAATAATCTCCTCACATAATCCAACTAAATCCCTTCCAAAACTTCTATATGCTACTAACAAACTTTGCACTTCCTTTAGTTGAAGCAAAGGAGAGAAGTATCTAACAGGTAAACTCCACTCAGTCACTAATTCAACAATTTTCAGGTGTGGACACATACTTAAAGCTGTACCCAAAAAATCAATACGATATATAACACCGGGTACATACAGAGTCTCTACGATAATCTCGATGTTCATTAAATTGAATTCTGGAAGCCTTTGTTGTGTGTCCAAATTATCTGAAATATATTCACCTGAATACTTTTTTGCAAGTTCACATAATGCTGCAGCAACTCGAGGATGATACAACAATTGTATATGAGGAAGCTCAGTCAAGATACTACACACATCACTTAACTTCAGTTTAACATCATATATATTTAAAGTATGTACCCAGTCATTACTATATGTGCAGCCTCGGATCACTTCTGTGTTGCACTTTGATACCAAAAATCTAAAAGAGAATTAAGAAAAACTAAATAAAAAAAGAATTTGAATTATGATAATGAATAATGTGTAATCTAAAGAACAAACATAGTGAATTATTTTTACCATTACTATACTAAAACATTGATTTAACATTTCACTGGATTTCCCATCAAGCTTCTTTGATAATTTTCAAATTTAACTACGCTGCAATACACAATCTAGCTTCAATAAGTAATCGATCTCTTTCTTTAAATCAGACTCCAACAATGAAGAAAGTTTTATAGCATGAAGAATTTTTCCGTATATTTGCTTTAGCCTATATATAGATGGTTATCAGCAAAATGGAAACACCTGAAAAAAGTGCGTCTTTCCAGATTAATATGGCGTTGGAACACCTTTCACTCTCAGAATACCTTTCGTTACTAGTAGCACTTAGAATATTGCACCATTCCGCGTGAAGGTATCATAAAGTTCTGTGAGAGAGGTTGGAGGCGGAAATCTTCGCCAGATTCGTGTCTCCAAAACGGACTACAGATGTTCAATTATGTTTAAGTTCTGGAATTGAGTGGACCGAGGGAGATGTTCAATGTCTTCCCGATGTACACTCATGCCCAAAATGATTGTCGCATATCTATAATTGTCTTCTTGTAAGAATATAATTTGATACTGATTTTGCAGACTACTTTTAATACTGATAACTACATGTTTAATGAGGAAATGTAGATTTATGGTAAATTTCATAGGAAAAGAGTTATAAATACGAAAATTAGAATGAGTAAAACAAAATATTGCTAAATAGATAAGAAAGTTTTATTTTCGTTTTATTGTTCTAATTGACTGCTCTTTTGACATGAAATTTGCCACATACATGTCTTTGCCGATTATACATATATTAACATCAGAAGAAATACCGGGCGATTTCGTTATCAAATTATAGTCCTACAAGAACATATTTATAGACATGTGACAATAATTTTGGACATGAGTGTACCTCAAACCTCGCCACAACAGATCCAGCGGTCTGAAAGGATGCATTGTCATCCTGGAACGTGCTGTCATTGACCGGAAACATCATAAGATGCATATGGTCTCCTAAAAAAACTGCAACATAATCACGGCAGTGTCGCGACCGGTAAGAGTCAGCAGAAAACTCACTGTAAACCAGGACACTGTGGCCCACAGCACCATAGAGCTCCAACTATGTTTCATGATTGGGTAGAAACATTGCGAGTCATAGACTTTGCGCACGCAACACATAAACATGACCTGTGGTTTTAAAAAGGGCAAATAGTGATTCATCAGAAAATATCTCATATTTCCAGTTATCAGTGGTCCAAGTTACATGTTTGCGGTATCACTGACATCGTGCTAAAGTGGGATAGTCCCTTATCAACGATTTCGCCCATGCAAGCTGACCTCGTACCTCCACTCGCAGCGGACTGTGACTGTCAACACAGACTGTGGGAAGTGCTGTTTGAGTTCCTTTGTCACTTGTCCGGTTCTGAGTGGCAATCCGCTTTGGTGCTCGGCGGGATCTCTTACTGAGCGTTTTCTTCCGATCATTGTTCCACTTGTCATGCTTTTGTAGGCCGTCATCGCTTTGGACACTGCACTTTGCAACATAACCAACACACTTGCAAATTTCGTCAAGCTTGCAGCAAATAACTGTGCGCCAACAATTTGACCCTTTGCAAATTAGAGAGGTTGACGACTTTACACTGTCATAGTCTGCTCAGTTTATTGTACATTGCCGTTCTACCGATCTTTACGTAATACAGATTTGCCTTAACACACGACCACAACCGTTGGCAATCGAAACAATCACTTTAAGTTTTTTTTTTTTTCAATTCTAGGCGTTTTCATTATTCTGATAACCATCTGTATTTGTTATAAAAGTTAAATTATTTACAAATATATGTATACACTTAATCAGTAATTCAATTCATCTTGAGAATCGCTCGGAACAAAATCTATTCTTTTTTCTAGGTATTTGTACCGTGAAGAAAAACATTAGTAGTTTACATTTTCTGTGAAATGAAGTCAATATACACAAGTAAATTTCTTTTACGTATTTTAGAAGGTGGTGTAAAGTTATTCTGAAAAGAAGAAACTGGAAAAACTTAGACTGGATGAAAAAACACGGATTCGATGTTGTCCACCATAATCCACTTGCCATAGGGGGAATCGAACCACGAACGTCTCGTAACAGAGGTGAGATATCTACCACTGAGATACCGTGTCCTCATTTTATTTATTTGTGCAATATGTATCTGGTAACGTCCATTAGTAAGTGGATCTGATTTAGTTTACTGATTAAGAAATCCATTTTTTAAGTTATCCAAAAACGGAGAGAAAGGATTGCCCAGCCCATGGCTAATCCCTGTGCTTGATGAAAGAAAAATCTTGTGTGTTAAAAAGTATTGAAGTAACCTCAGTTTTTAATTTATCGTAGCAGTGTTTAGCTTCTTCATGTAAAAGGTAGAAGTTACGGATTTAAAGACCAGTTTCAGTGATATAGAAGAGTACATATCTGTAATCTTCTTGAAACTTTGTGGTATAGTCTTTGCTCCAATCTGTATATTATAGAAACTAGAAGTACTTAAGTGCTGACATCCAATAAACGTTTACACCTGCTATAGATATCCATACCATCGAAAGACCAAAATTTTACCTTAATTACTGAAACCATAACTTCCAATTCAACTTATTGTACGAACTCAACAGATATACACAGATATACTTGGAACATTATAAACCATAACTTTATTCTTTCAGTTATTCTTCCGATCATCACCCGATGATCAACTGAACATTATACAACACAGAAGTAGTAAATCATTATATTATTTCTTCCATGTTCCCAACACATACAATACAACAGCAAGATTACACAGATTTCAACAAAATGTATAAATTATTTCTTTTATCTTCTAATATGGGCACCATTATAGAACTTCAAAACCTTTTACGCCAATCTAAATAAATAACTATTCCTGCAATACCTACTTGTACATCAATTAAAGGCATTTAATACTATATAGTAAGCATTGATTAGATGCTTGATTAGGTGCTTAGAAGCATTGATTAGATCAAATTTGCTATTTTATTTCGTAACTATTCCTTACACAGTGCGGAAAAGTAACACTTAAATTTCTTGAAAAAACTAACAAGCTATTTAGCTAGCTTGTAGGTGGTATGGCGCTGTCCCAGTGTGATAGTTTTAAAAATGGATAAACTAGAATTTGCGATTTTAAGTTGCCTACCAGCAGAGCCACCTAGTATCTGTGACAAAGCTCTAGTTCGGTTTGTAATTCCTACTACTTTTTGTAGAGGATTGATTGTTAACTTTGTATAAGAAATGTTTTTTTTGCAATATCTTTTCCCTGTATATTTTTCTTTGACACATTTGTTCGCTTTATCAGAATTTATACATCAGTTGTGTTATGTTAGACATTTTATCCCTCAAGATTAGAATATATATATATATATTCTTAGAATATATAGAATATATATAGAATTATTCAAGATTAGAATATATATATTTCGAATTCCGGTTTTTACGGGATCCCAACGTATTTAATGAGGAATGTAATATTGAAACGCAATCATACATATACACATCTCCCACATCTTCTTCCAATGTTTTAATGCCAGTCTCAACGGATGAGATAAACTCTTCCGTTGGAGGCTTGGTAGGGATTGTGCTGCCTCTAAGTTATATTTTGAATAAAGGCTCAAATTTTTGTGGGACAGATACCGTGCACAGATTGTTGCTTGGTTGGATTCGATTTTAGTGTCCCTCCCAGCAGCAAGCCTATATGAAACGAGGACTTACAAATTAACATCAGATGCGAACCACATGAGCTCTCACTACGAATCGAACTCGAGTCTTCCGCGCTAAAGGCGCGTACGTTAACTATATAACCACGAGGATCCCCGTGCTTAGATTTTATACATATTTATCAAAGTCCCTTGCACTTAGGACTTAGGAAGGTTTATCCTTTCAAACTGTAAATAGTGTGAGTTCATAATTGCACATCACTGTATATTGTTTTATTTGTATGTAACTATCAATTTCAATCCTTCTACTTACATTTCTGTAATTCCTGAATCTTTAGAATTCTAGGCTTTCGACTCTCTCCTGGAGTCTTGGTCACGGAGGTTAAAAACAGAAGAAAATGAACAGAAACATCAAGGAATAAAAAGGAACGGACTTACCAAGAGGAAAGCTGTGTTGTACAGAAAAACCCGTTGTTAAGTGCGTCAGCGATCTGTAGATGATGTTGATGTAAACTGAAGTATGGCGGAGTCAATTTGTGTGTCTTTCCTGTATTTTGTTGGAAGGTTGCCAACTTATGTTATTTTTTATTGTCATGCCAATGCTGTGAAGATTTTGAAATAACCGCCTCTCATTCGTCACTGTCATCCCTTGTCTAGGTTTAATTTTTTTTTTTTTTTTTTTAAATGAATAAATACATTTTCAAAAACGAGTCTCTCTACTCCATTTCTAGCTCCAAATAAAATTTTTGAATCTTCCACCATGTGTTGCATTTCTTTTAACTGTTTCGATAAACCTGACACCAGATTTTCCGCTTTCGAATTTCTAATCTGTTCCTTCACTCGGACTTTTAAATTTCTTTTCGCTTTGACTATATAACTCTCATGGGAACTACATTTTATTTCGTAAATTCCCGATTTTTCATTGTGACCCGTGTAATAACTCTTAAATTGTGTAATGTTCTTGTCTAAAGTTTTAGGTGATTTTAAAGCTTTACGAAAACCGTATTGTGTGTAGATTCTATTTAATGTAATTGTCATTCTGAGGAAAATAGGCAATCCAATTCATTTTTTATCGTTTATGTACTTTCAGGTTTGTCGGAATTTAAATTCCTTTTAACCCGATTATACTAATTATTTAATAATGAAGTACGTATCAATTTCAAGTTTTGGGCTTGTGTTTGTAGATGATCACCAACCGTTAAGACAGAGACATTGAGTATTATCGTTATCGTTGAGGTGATTCACATGTAAAGATCTTTTTTAGAAACCAACGTTTTTCAATCAAGTATCTAGCACTAGCCGATGATAGCAACAGAACTGTATGCAGAAATGATTCCATTAAAGTAATAATCAGAACAGGAATCACAGGGTACATAGTAAAGGTCAGTGGTTGTTAATCTTAACAAAAAATGATAGTCTTTATCTGTGTTAACACTTTCAGCCCCAACCCTGTTTGAGTAAATTTCATCCCGGGACCAGACTACAGTTTGCTATGAACATTGTCAGCCAATGTGTATCTATTTGATACACGTGGTCCATCAGTAAACCCTCACTGTGTATCAAAAAGATACACATGGGGCTGAAAGTGTTAAAATACAATATGTGTCTCACTACCTGTAGAGATAAAAACTTTGATACTTTCCCTTGGTGTCTTTTTAAAGGTTGATATGTCAAAACAGTTATAGAGACAGAAAAAAGAACACACACAGACATTAGACTGAAAGAACGTTCGGGATGCCAAATTAACGATACCTCAACATCAGGCTTTTCAAAACATCCGAAAGACACAAAGTATAATATCGATAAAGAAAAATTGATAAAAAATAATTTTTGAAAAATTCCGTTATTCATAGAAAGACAGGTAAACGAGATTTTTTTCATTCAAACGAGGGGATCAATATTAAATATGGACATATGTACTTTGGACCAAAGTTGGGATAACATCATTAACACGTAGTTTCCAACAACAACTGATGGATAAATATATAAAATATGTAGTCTGTGTAGCAGCTACATGGTTTCATTTTTGAATAAACATTTAATTTTTATACATCCTATCTTTCCGTAAGTAAGTCTTAGCAATGCTGACACTGAAAATTCGACGTTTAATGTAGGTAGTTGTTCTTACCGAATCTTTGGCGCACTGTACACTATACGTTAAGATCATGCTTAACATATTTTTCTTCTTTGAGTTTACTCTCCTACCATCCCGAACTCCATACAATATTTATTTAATTAGTTACGGACTTGCTTATACACAACATTATGTTGATTTAAATCCCTGGAGTAAACAACTGACAATATGCAGACATCGCCGGCAGGCATAGTTTAATCATGCTCGAGCCTAGACATAGGAGCTAAATACACAGTTCTGATTGGTTGAAGTTATCCGTTTCTCGCCACGTGGCATACATATAGCACAAATCAAACGCCAGCTGTTGTCGGTCCTCGTGGTCGAGCATGATGGCGCACGGGCTAATAATGAAAATCGCTTGTGGCATGGGTTCAAACCCGGCCCAAGGATTTTTTTTAAAATTTTAATAACACTTTTACCATTAAGATCAAAATAGTAATCATTTTTCCTTGTACGTAATATATACGGCATAAAAAGTGATATACTTACGTCACACAATATAGCTGAGCGAGCGTCAACGAGTGACGGGGGTTAGAAGCCCCTCAGGGTTCGTTTTGTTCCATCTTGGCTCCCATGATAATACCACGTGACATTACATCAGACACGAGTAGTGCAACTTCGATGTAAATGTACCCTCACTCGTTTCCTTGTGACCAACTTAAAACAGCTGACTGGGGTAATGCGTGAAAAAAAAATATATATATACCGCAGGCACACAAGTAATAGCGAAGATGGTGACATTAATTAGTGTGATTACTTATTATTAGTATTAGCGTGACGCACAGACCAAGATGTTTGGCGTTTATGATTAGGATTTTTATAAATAATCTAAAATAATTTTGAGAAGTAAAAGGGAGTACCTTTTGAGTTTATTGTTAACGAGTAATATATACAAAAGGACTGAAAGGGAATATATTCCTATATATTTCTATACGGAATATATATTTAATTCCTTATGCATAGGGGCACGAGCTTTTCGCACTAAGAATGTGACAATTTCGCGTTTCGTTTTTCGTATTTCGCGTTTTGTCACATTTTCAACTTTGTAGCTCTTGTGGAAAAGGTATTCCCTGACATTTTTTTTTTTTACAATTGTTCCTTTTATTCTTAGATCACGTTACATTTAAGCTTCAAACATAAGCATGTTATATGTTTCCACATTTTCCTCCTTCATTGTTGTACATTTGTCGCTTATCAACAGTCCATACTTGAAAAAGAAGAAAAGAACTCTCACAATTGGCATTGCTTGTTGGAAGCCACACATGTGTAAGTGCATTTACAACAAACTTCAAATAATCATCACTTCGGAACTCCCCATCCAGTTGCGATGGTGATAACTAATGCGCAACAAGTTCGCTATAGCCGTGTCCGAATCACCCAAAATGCACCGTTAATGCTTACGTTCTACCGTTCCGTCAGCGGAAAACTAGCGTTTCTAAATTAATGAAAACGTATTTTTTAAATTTCGCGTATTGTTAGAAATTTCGCACAAAACTGGCAATTTCGCGTTTTATTGCGCAACGGAAACCAATGAAAATACACATAGAATATTATAAAACGTCAAGAAACTGAAAATTACTTAATTTTGACGCATTTCGTTTTATCGCGCATTGCAAAAAACTCGTGCCTCTACTTATGCACATATGAGCTGTCAGTGATATGATTCACTTACCTTTTAACTTTTACATCACAACTGCCGTAACACCTAAGTAGTGGAAACATCTTTTCCTCCCTGTACGTATCTTGTTGCATTAGGAAATCATCCCCAATATCCACAATATCATACATTTTCTTCAAGTGTATCAACTTTTCCACACTCATTTCAGTTTTTTCTGTGACTTTTATGGAAATACACCGCAATTTCTGGAAAACAACAATGATTGATCATGTGTGTTTTTAGTAATTTTTACTTTGATGGATTAACATGAAGAAATGGGACTAAAGCTAACAGCATTGGGCAAGATTCAGTGTTTCAACATCGTCCCTAATATCTATAAAAACTTTAGCCCTCACTCTTAGGAACAGCGCCCAATGCTTTTTATTCTTACTTCTATTTCTTCATTTTATCTCACGAAAAAAACAAATAAACAACATTTAAAAAAGAAGTTTCCTCTCTAGTGCATTTTCTGCAACTTTTGTTAATATTGTTAATAAAGTAATAATATTAAATTACTCATCAAAAAATTGTTTTATCTTTTTAAGGGCATATTAATCTATATATTAAAATGCTAGGTTTATACGTTTGTGGTCAAGAAAAGTTTATATATTGGATGCTTATGTGATTGTGGCCAATTCTTTTGAGAATGATATCTCGGAAACTACAAGCTCTAGAAAGATCCCATTTTCAATGATTGATTGCAAACTTTGTGTAGATTGTTCGGTTCTAATTGAATATTTTTAAAAATAGCCGATATTTCTTTGTTACATTTTAGGGGTACACTGGAAGTATTGAAATTTTAGAAAGCATCATATCCTACGAGTTATACATTCCAACACCATCCATTTGTATACCAAGTTAGTATATTTCTCAAGGCGTTTGTTCCATGGCCAAATAATAATGAAAAACGAACGATAACCATTTCTCCAGTCTAAGATCAATCTTTATTGTTTGGAGTGTTTTGTCCAATGAACATCATATATCACTGACATTATAATTAATTATGTGTGTAATATATTAGCTTATTACATACTGCATGCAAGACGAAAGAAAACACTGATTATAATGAATTAGAAACTCCAGCCGCAAGTAGGCTCTAATCTTGCAAACGGTACGAGATATTGAAAAAAAATCTCCACTTTATGGTACCCCATGCTTATTTTTATCAAGACGTCTTTCACATGTGTCTGTAAAGGGACATGTACAGATGCTGTGAGGAATGACAAGGAGACTCATGCTCATATGTGAACGATGCTCTGTGTAGAGAGTGCAGGTTCAGATAGTACTTAATTTTTTTATACTTATTATTTCCTTTTTAGCCTTTATTCAATGTTCTGCAATCATTCTTTACTCCTAACTTCCTAAATTTGAAAATACTACATGCTTTCAGTGTATGAGCTTCCATATTTTATTTTTTAAGAGTACTTTTCATTTCAGGCGCCATTTGAACCAGCTGAGTCACTCTGCCATGTAATGGAGTAATGCTTAATTAATTAACATTGTCTAACACACATACACAATCTGAGTACATTTGTGACATTAATTAATTTCCCAGTAAAACGACAAACTAGAGTGAAAATTTTGTAAAAGTATTGATTTGTCATCGGGCTTACGTATCTGAACAAAATTTCAGAGCTCTGCTTGGTATGGAAGTGCGTAGAAGTTACGTTGCAGATTTCATTCTAACATATAAACTGAAAAGTACCCTAATAGAAGCATTGTAATAAAAATAATCTAATGAGTGAACTAGCAAGAGGCCAGCTGGATTTCTTTGATAAGTGATAGCACGTACGGATATTTGTAATATAGGCAACCTGAGTCTGAGCTTGGAAGTCATAGATAGGCAATCTTATGACACTGATCATAACAACATCCACTCCTAATCGCTTTAGTTCTCAGTTAATAACTAAAGTAAATGATGGAAAGTAAGTTATGAGTCGGGGCTCTCACATTTTAAAATTAAAATGCCGGGACTTCTTACCAAGATTTATAGTATAGTCATAGTTATGCATTTATCATTTGATAAAGTATCAGAATTAATTACGAGGTATGATCAAAAGGAACGATGAATAATTTTATTAGAAACAAAGTAATAAGCTTACATGGAATTCGATTTAATCTCCTTCAAAGTACTGTCCTTGGCTAGCAATGAATTTATCCCAACGTTGAATGCATGACTGGAAGCATTTCTGGAAGGCTTCTTTTGGAAGGCTTCTTTTGGAAGGGCGTTCAACTGCTTTGTCGTGACCCGCTCAATGTCAGGAATGGTATCAAATCATTTTCCCTTAACGGGATGATCTACCTTTTCTCGGCACAAAAATTTTTATATTGGACCTTATGGGGAGAACATGGCTACCGAATTTCCTCAGTTTCTAAGGAACTAGGTATCTCTAATGGGAAAGAAAAATTTTGCAGCATTCTACAGAAGTTTATTAATTAGTTGAAATACTTAAATTGTATATTTGTCTGCTAGTTTAGCAGAAATAAATTATTAAAAAATAAATAAATTAGTTTCTTTTTATACAAATTATAATAGGTCTAACTTTGGAACCAATTATGGTAGAAAGATCAACTTTTTTTTGTTTTATTCCTTGAGAAGAAATGACTCTAATAATTTTAATCACAACCATATCTGATACGCCAATTAAAAAATAGTATTTTAATATAAGTATTAAAGTCCACCTGTCAAGAAGTTTGACGAGGGTAAGGCATCCGCGCCCACCCTTTTCTTTTGTTTTCGTCCCGAGAGATATGAAGGGACCGTTTTCACAGCAGGTGTCAATGCGAATGTAAACATCCTGTCCTCACGTTCAATAGCCCAAGTTCGGCCACTTTCTTTCTCTTTTTTTTCTCTCTCTCTTCCGAGGAGAGAGAAAATGGTGATCAATCATTTCTGATAGCCAGATGATAGACAAGCATTCTAAAATGCCTTCGAATTCCAAAAATGTATCGACCATAACTTTACCATCTGGTTATTTTCAGGAGGCAAAAGTTATATTATTATTATTATTATTATTATTATTATTTGGAGTTAGAGTGCAAAGCCACGAAGATACAAATGGCTCCATTGGCTAAACATACACATAGCTGCCCCCATTCAGAACATCCTTTTGTGCGTTAGAAAACATGCTATAACAATGCGCCCCTCGCAAAAATCTAATTCAATTCTTATTGACCTCAGTAGCGCTTACTAATAGCGTAAATGCTATAAATCAGGCATTTGCAAGTAGGAACAGGGATGAAGACACAAGTGGTTCGGATCCTACGTTAAGCTGTAGGTCCTACCCATAGGACGTCATCATTCTGAAAGTATGTTATTTTCTGCGTATCCTGCTTCTTGTTTCAACTCTTTAGGATAAATCGAGACTAACTGACAGTGCGTAGTGTTAGCGGGGTAAGCGCGGAAAACGAAAAAGTCAAAGAAAACAGGGCTTTGCTCCCTTGTCCCCATATAACAATGCACAGTATGGACACCGTTCCAAATGGGTCTTATAGGAGCTATCATGGCAACATTTTTGTATAAGACAATTGGTGTGTGTCGTCTGCATGGTTGTCTGGGAACAAAAAAGGGCAAACATGTTTTTCAATAAATAAATAAATAAAAGAAAACGTGCATTTTTCAATTCCCATATACTCGTCTCGTCCTAAGAAGGCGCTTAGCGCAACGAGCCTAAACTTTAAATGCTTTGAAAGTTTGTTCTTTTTTGCGTATTCTGCTTCTTGTTTCAACTCCCTAGGACAGTGATGATTTCAGGAGTGATTCTGGGGGGGGGGGGGGAATTCTCCCAAGAGCTACGAAATTCACCCTCGGGTGCTTGAGATCTTCGCAGAAATTTCTGTGGAGCACGCAATTTTTAGTCGCTTTCCCCCCTGTGCGTGGTGCCTCCGGAGTAAATGATCTGAAATTAACACTGCTATAGGACAATTGGAGATTGGCTTACAGTGCTTAGTCTTAGCGAAGTAAGCACGAGAAACCAGAAATATCACAAAAAACAGGGCTTTTGCTCCGCTGTTCCCCCGTGAAAATGCACGGTTTACATACAATACAGGTTGGATCTAACAGGGCTATTTAGAGAACGTCTTATAAAGCATTTGGTGTGCTGTGTTGTCTGCGGACAAGCAAGCAAAACCGTGTTTTTCATTAAAAAATGGAGTATTTTAAATTTCCCTCGCCCCCTCAGGAGGCGCTTCTTCAATGAGACCGTATCCTGCCTCTTTCTCCCATTCTCTAGGCTCTAGGCCAATTAGGACTGACAGGCATTTGAATAAGTCCATTACTTGGTTGGCTAGTAATTAGCCATCATATTGGCTGCCATATTGGATTTAGACAAATGTTCTCTCATGTTACCATGTAAAATATGTCTTGTCGTGATGAAAGCTACCAGAAAAAGTAGGTTTCGTTTAGTCCTGAGGAAGTACGCTACATCCTAGAGTAATGCGTGCATATACGCATTTGTAACTTTATACAGTTAATCGTTAGACTACAGTGTTCCCAGGTTGTAAGGTTTCTAAGTGGCAATAAACAATACCACATTTAAATTCATCGGCCTCAGAAACCTATAGTTTGACACCAAAATTATCTTTCTAAGTGCCTTGGTTCACGATCTCTCTCTTTATATATATATATATATATATATATAGAGAGAGATTTACGTAGGGCGGCGGCCATATTGGAAAATGACGGCTACCAGGAAAACACCTCAAATTTGAAATATATTCCCAAGATATTATTTAAAAAAACTTAGGGGACATTTTTTTACGGACACCTATATATGGGGGGCAGGACTTTACATTGTCGGAACCTGTGGGGGTACCCCTCTGCCCCCCTTTCCTTCGCCACTACTGTATGCTATAATATTTGTCCGGAAGGGAAAAAAATTCCCAAAATAACAGCGTTTTCTGATATATACTGTTCTTCCCGCGCACTCTAGAATGCATCTTGATGAACTTCCAGAGGTAACGGGGAAAAGAGGATACTCCACACCACATCCTTTAGTCTCTTAGTATGGAACCATTGAGGGAGACAAACTCTATAAAGCTAACAGTATTTGGCAGCTGACAGGTAATCTCAGAAACTGGTCGAGAACCTGTTTCATTCAGACATCCACCCCCTCCATTTCACCAACCCCCGCTCTTTCCGCGGCCAAGCTTAGAGTGGGGCGTGACTTACCCTCGTCAAACTTTGACAGGTGGACTTTAATACTTATATTAAAATACTATTTTTTAATTGGCGTATCAGATATGGTTGTGATTAAAACTATTAGAGTCGTTTCTTCTCAAGGAATAAAACAAAAAAAAAAAGTTGATCTTTCTACCTTAATTGGTTCCAAAGTTAGACATATTATAATTTGTATAAAAAGAAACTAATTTATTTATTTTTTAATAATTTATTTCTGCTAAACTAGCAGACAAATATACAATTTAAGTATTTCAACTAATTAATAAACTTCTGTAGAATGCTGCAAAATTTTTCTTTCCCATTAGAGATACCTAGTTCCTTAGAAACTGAGGAAATTCGGTAGCCATGTTCTCCCCATAAGGTCCAATATAAAAATTTTTGTGCCGAGAAAAGGTAGATCATCCCGTTAAACACGGATTTGGGAAAGGCCAGTAGTCGCATGGTGCTATATCTGCAGAGTACAGCGTATGTGGACAGACAGTTTTTTTTTTTGTCATAAACTCGCGGATCAAAAGCAAGATGTAGCACGGCGCGTTTTCGTGGTGGAGGAAGCCATATGCTCAGTTAATCGGCGGTTAAAATTCTTTTCACAGACCCATATGAGATGTTTAGTTCTTCGGAAAGCTTTCGAATAGTCAGTCGTCTATTTGAAAACATCATTTGTGCCACTTTTCATCTCTATTTGACGTCGAAGAACGTCTCGATCGTTGCTCATTTTCAACCAACACTTTTCTGCTTTTGAATCGCTCATACCACTTGTAAAACAGTCTTCAATGTTACCGCTTCACCGCCAAACACTGATTTTGACATTTCGTGAGCTTTTTTGGCACTTTTTTTTTGTAGCTTACAACAAACTGTAATGCTAGCGCACACGATAAACACTCGTAATACGTCCTTACTCT
>NC_137465.1:166146288-166232589 GCF_964235325.1 Thermobia domestica
CATATTTAGAGATCTCTTGAACCAAATATATTAATTTTCCCTTACCCAACCCTCGCCTGATCTCAGGCAGCACGTGCGCTGTCATTCTCTTCAATGTTGCCGTACTTCCGTAACACTCACTGAAAGTGAACAAAATTCAGCATTTAAAAAAGAACAATAAATGGAAGATGAAAGAAAGGAATAACAGAGGGATGTGGCAACATTGATTTTTAGGTAACAGGGGTCATAAATCTCTAACAAATGTTGCCAAGAATACAAGGAGAGTTTTGAGGGCTTTCCAGATTCCACAAAAAAAGAATCTCTATCCATGTCTGCTAGTATACACTCTTGGACCCAATGGCACGTGTTAATAGCCCATTTGGGACGTAGGGCAAGCCTCCTGTTCCTATAGGGCCCGGAGATGGAGACAATTGAACATTCGCTGGCTTATATCCCTTTGTTTTATACTTATTGTATGTTACTGTATCCTGTAAACGCCTATTATTGTAAGCTGTAATTTTATTAAAATGATGATGTAAACGTAGGCATGAAATGTTTCAAGAAGATTAGTGAATAGTGACACAAATATAAGGTGATATACTCATATATAGTAAATTTTTGATACATTTTTTTATATTTCGAACATCTGATTTTCATATTTTCTTATTTTTTTTTTCTTCTTTATACTTTGCCTCTCTTTACTCATTAACCATACTATATATTGTTATCTTGCTAGTGTAATAATAAAGATCTTGATGATTGTATACTTATTCAGCATGAATTTCACCTTAATGGAGGGCATGGTTCTCATACATTATTAAAAAAAAAAAAAAAAAAAAAACTTTCCGTTAATTTTCTCGAAAACTACGCATGAATATTTACATTCACCGAACATCATTTTATTCATTTATTCAGTTCAATGGAATCTATCGGTGGATAAATGTCATTGTTTTGAACATTTTTTCGTTATATGTTAATGATCGTAATCTAGTACTTATTTCTGCAAGTTACCGCCCTGTATTTACATCTGCACGGTAGTAGCATCTATTTCTAATCACTAAAATACTTATAACTTCCTCACTAATTTTGCATTTTCTCTTCACTTCCACGCCAAAGTATTGAAATTTATTTATTTTCTCTACATTAATTTATTGACAATTATACGTCTCTAGAATTACTCCCTCCATTTGTCGTTATGTATTTCATTTTATCTACATTGACTTCAAAAGTGATTTCTTTACATGCTATCAAAAAGATACTAGCGTTTCTTGCACTGACTTCATATCATCTTTTAGTAAGTACATCAGCAAAACTGGTAAATGCTTGGGACTCTCCAGTGCTAGTGCCCTGTTGCTATAATTAATTTTCCTAACCATGTGCTCTAACAACGAAATTAAAAAAAAAAAGGGAAAAACATCCGCTTGCTTTAACCATTATGAGTAAATAAATAAATAAGACTCTCCCTCTATTTGTAATGTACATTTTGTACTAGTTAGGATGCTTTAGCAACCACAGAATTATCTTCGAAGTTCAGAATTTTTCCAGGATATTCTGTAGCCTCACTTTTTAAAATTATTTACTTTTTATTAATCATCAAACTGTAATCCACTGTACGAGCGGGGATGGCGTTACAGTGAGTGATAAGTAAAATGTAATGTCAATAAAAGGGTAAACAGCACGGATAACAAGGTAAATGCTTAAGTAGTAAAATGATGAATGGATTTTATGAGAGGTACATGTACTTAGTTTATTTGATTTGGTATACAATAACAATTAGATAAAATTCACGTACTTTTGCACTTTTTTAATTTTTAGAGTTATTATTTTTCGAGTTTTTAGAATAACTTTACCGGATTTCGTTTCTTCTACCAAAAAGGCGACTTACCGTTTTAAGAATGTTAGAAAGAAAAATGCTGTTATTAACGACTCGAAAATATATTTTGCGTATTACTTACTAACACTAACGCTAAATTTAAAACCTCTAAATTATCAAAATTAATTCACGAATTAAAAAAAAAAAAAAAAGAAAAGAAAAAGATAATAGCAGCTGGTGTTTGAAATCTGGTGAAAGGGATTCTTCTACAATTATGGATACGGATAATTATTCAATATTGCAGGATAAAATTCATAGTACAGATTATGTAAAATCCTACAAATTCTTTAATCAATATCATACGCAAAACCAATACACTAATTGAAGAAGCGTGGTTGGTTGATGAAACTTCAATTAAGCATCTCCGTCCTAGGCTGCCTATAGATTATCTGAATAGAGACTCTGTTCTATTAAGACTGAAAATTTCTGGTAAATGTCATCAGACTTACAGAATCGCTAAATAGTGGTAAATTACATTACTTTGACACAGTTAATTTTAAACTCATCATAATTTATAATACGAGCTAAAAAGAGAATTTTGTTCGTTAGTAAATGCCAATACTAGCTTTAATTGACATAATGGACACATTTAAGTTTATATCATTAAGGTTCCCTATAACTTGTCCCCAACAATGGTTGCTAAAAATAAATGTGACGACTAATGGTTGCTAAAAACAAAGTAACGATTTTGGGATTTACAAAATCTCAAAAATATATACTTATGTTTACTTACTAATTTCTAATTCTAATTTGAAGATAAATATTACAAACACATTAAAGGTTTGGCGATTTGCAGTTCCCTTTCTTCGTTACTTGCTAACGTAGTGATGAATTGCTTTAAAAAAATGCTATTACTGTAGGAATAGGGTAAAGATTGTAAAGTTATGTATTAACGAGGAAAAATCATCGAATTTTCGAGTTACTTGGGACTCTTATCTTGGGTAGTTACGAAGGACTGAAGTTAAATATACGAAGTTAAAAGTACAGGAAAGTTTACCAGTTACTAATAACTTACAAGTAATCAGTAAATGGAAAATTCGCATTTACCACTGACAAGTAAGGGACCATATGATTGTCGCGCAAATCAGATACAGACATACGCCATCTGATTGAGCATGAAAAGATATGGAGAACACAGAAATTTAAAGTGCTAAGGCCCATAGGGAGCGGAGTGAGGAGGTTTGGGTACAAAACCTCGCGGACCAAAACCTCGCCTCCCAAAATCTCGCCAGACCGAAACCTCGCCTGGCCAAAATCTCGCCGCCCAAAATCTCGCCAGGCCAAAACCTCGCCGCCCAAAACGTCGCGACCCAAAATCTCGCCGGGCCAAAACCTCGCGCTCTAAAATATCGCCATACCCAAAATCTCGCCTGACCAAAATGTGAATGTTTCAACAGATGATAAGGATGACGGTATAAAAGACGCTGTTGCAGAAGAAGTATCACGGGTATTTGACCAAGTCCCGCGATACCATATGAAAATTCTATTTCTGTATTAGAGGATTTCAATGTGAAGGTAGGGCGACATGATATTTTTAAACTGGTTATAGAGAAAGAAAGTCTGCATAAGGAAAGTAATGACAACTAACGAGGTTAGTTTCGTGAACTTTGGAACATCCAAAAACTTAAAATTTTAACAAAAATCTAATAATATTTATGAAAGTATGAAATAATATATGAGTTTTTACGACGTCCCTTGATTATGTCCTATAGGTTAAAGGAGACGTAGATGACCAGGATGAAGGAAATGATCGAATAAAGAAAGTGGGAGGAAACGGGAATAACCCGAGAAAGCCCACGCACACGATGTTTTGTATATTCTTCTTCTTCTTCTTCTTATTATTATTATTTGTAATGTGGAATTCCATATTAAGAAACACATTGGGTAAATTTTAAAGAAAAGTTTCATTCGCGGCGAGGTTTTGGCCCGGCGAGATTTTGGGTGGCGAGGTTTTGGCCCGGCGAGATTTTGGGCGGCGAGGTTTTGGCCCGGCGAGGTTTTGACCACGCGAGGTTTTGGCCTGGCGAGATTTTGTCCCGCGAGGTTTTGGGCGGCGAGGTTTTGGCCACGCGAGGTTTTGGCCCGGCGAGATTTTGTCCCGCGAGGTTTTGGCCGGCGATGTTTCGGCCGCGAGATTTTGTCCGTATCCCGAGTGAGGAAAGAGGAAACATTGAATGTCGGCAAAATTGAAGAAAGTCAGGAATGACGGGAAAAGTTAATTTCTTGCAAACAGGGAAATAAAGTCAACCAAAAGAATGAAACTAAACATAACAAGGGCATAAAGACGAAGAAAGATCATAATCAGGGTTGCCATCCGGACCGCAGTGTTGCCATCGCTGCATAACATTGATATGGAAGATATAGCACAGTATAGCAATTCATGCACAAGGAAAAATATTAGTAACACAAAAGACAATTGAAAAGATTCTGTACACGTGCGTAAAAAGGTTTAACGATAGTCGTGAGTGAATAATGTACATGAGGGAGGACAAATATAGACATGAAAGTGAATGGGGTACACATGATAACACAGAAACGAAAGTGTTTGGGAGCATCGTTCCATGATGATGATGATGGTCGCTGATTTCCCCAATGTGAAAGCATATGCAAGAAGATCAGCGACTATGACGAAACTGGATTTGCAAATCTTCCTGGAAGAAGTTTTGTGGCCCGATTTTCAGGGTAAGGATCGTGTTTTGCTTTTCGTTGACTCCTGGGCTCCAAACAAGGATGACACTCTTTACAACATGACAGTTCCTGACGGTGTTCAGTTCTACAAAAAGCTAATTCCTCCGAAATGTACAGGCCTTATACACCCTGCTGATGTGTTCTTCTTTCGTCCATTCTAAAACATGATGAAGTTCATCACAGATACGTTACTGTTCATTAGTATTAATGTGTGGCAACGTGAGAACTTTCTCCGCCTTCAGTCATTTGTTCATTACCAGTTTTCCTCTAGGCGATTTCAAAAGATGATACGTTTTGCGTTTTTCAAATGTGGCTACTCCAATGAACATCCTGGACAGTTTGTTTGGGAGCATTCAATTTTCAGGGTAAGGATCGTGTTTTGCTTTTCGTTGACTCCTGGGCTCCAAACAAGGATGACACTCTTTACAACATGACAGTTCCTGACGGTGTTCAGTTCTACAAAAAGCTAATTCCTCCGAAATGTACAGGCCTTATACACCCTGCTGATGTGTTCTTCTTTCGTCCATTCTAAAACATGATGAAGTTCATCACAGATACGTTACTGTTCATTAGTATTAATGTGTGGCAACGTGAGAACTTTCTCCGCCTTCAGTCATTTGTTCATTACCAGTTTTCCTCTAGGCGATTTCAAAAGATGATACGTTTTGCGTTTTTCAAATGTGGCTACTCCAATGAACATCCTGGACAGTTTGAAATACCTTCCGCATATTGCTTTGAAAAAGGACTCACAGAGGAATGCTGCAGAGACGCGTGTGACCAGCTTGCTTTCATTCGCTGTGCTCACTGCGAGAAATGTTTGTGTGTTGACCACACATTCATTCGTGATCTTCACGTCAACTGCAATTAAACTACAAATGGTGCGTACTGTTCTCTATTTTCCTCCATTTGTATTCACGCGGGTATAATATCCACTCACGACTACGTTAAACCTTTTTACGCACGTGTACAGAGTCTTTTCAATTGTCTTTTGTGTTACTAATATTTTTCCTTGTGCATGAATTGCTATACTGTGCTATATCTTTCATATCAATGTTTTGCAGTGTTGGCAACACTGCGGTCCGGATGGCAACCCTGATTATGATCTTTCTTCGTCTTGATGTCCTTGTTATGTTTAGTTTCGTTCTTTTGGTTGACTTTCTTTCCCTGTTTGCAAGAAATTAACTTTTCCCGTCATTCCTGACTTTCTTCAATTTTGCCGACATTCAATGTTTCCTCTTTCCTCGCTCTGCTCCCTATGGGCCTTAGCACCTTAAATTTCTGTGTTCTCCATATCTTTTCATGCTCAATCAGATGGCGTATGTCTGTATCTGATTTGCGCGACAACCATATGGTCCCTTACTTGTGAGCTGGATCATTATTTATTCGTAGATTGGAGACAGTTTCGACATCCTACTATTGTCTTAATCTTATTGAGATGCAAGTTTTCGAAATAATAATAACAATAATAATTTTTTTCTTTACGGATTTCTTGCCTGGAATATTTTGGATCTTTTTAAACGTTCCAATATTAACGAACAAGTTAAATACATTACACCTTTCACTTTCGATTCAATATGAAATATATATGAATTTATTTATTTATCTATCTATCTATGAATTTATTTATTTATCTATCTATCTATGAATTTATTTATTTATCTATCTATCTATCTATCTATCTATCTATCTATCTATCTATCTATCTATCTATATATATATATATATATATATATATATATATATATATATATATATATATATATATATATATATATATATATATATATACACACAGTGGCCCCAAAAGTAGGTATACACCCCTGCATTGATCAAGTATAACATTCTAGTTTATGGGTTTATTTTCATTAGCTCTTCCGAGCTTAAGACGTAAGTAAAAACACATTAAGAACAGATAATGAAGAAACTAAGTCTACCTGATGGATAACAATAAGAAATGAAATAAAATGCAGTACTGTACTGTATACCTACTTTTGGGAGACCCTGTATATATATATATATATATATCTTATTTTGAATCGGAAGTGAAAGATGTAATGTATTTAACTTGTTCATTAATATATATATTCAATTACTGTATTTAAAAAAGTCAAGAATCGATGAAAATGCGCTATTCGAATTCGATTGGCTGCAGTTGGTTTTCTAGTTCCAACAAATTATTATTTGTAGAATTATTAAGAGTAACGTTGGACAACGAAAATATTTTAGTGAAGCGGTTAATAGTGTTAGCAAATATCTAATGTCATTACAAATCCCAATTGGTGCAAAGTAAATGTTTTGTGTTTCCCTCCTTAATAAAGTTCTTTTTGAATATATTTTCTGTCCACTTGCAACAACTGTTTGTGATCCTGTTAAATCTGATCAAGTCTAACACATATATAAATTCTTCACTTGTAATATTCAGTAAATTTCTAGAAACAGAGTATGAAAAAGTTCAGAAAACAAGTCTTAGAAAGGTTTAAGATAGATCACACACTAACCACAAATACATCTCCCGACAAGTGAACTTTTTTCCTTTATTGCCAAGTTTAACATACAACCAAAGAAAATATTAAATATACAGAATTTCAAAGCCTCTCCCTTAGAGGTATTTAAAAGTTGCTTAATGGTCATGAAAAATATTTTGTAGACGACACAATTCACTCTAGCATCTACGAAGCAGTTTGCGAATGTGACAATATAAATATTGACATATCAGAAAGGGAAAAGTGCATCAAAATGATGGAACACATCAGAGGGTGGGTTATATCTTTCGGAGTTCTTTAACCATTTAAACGCTTCACAAAATACAATTAAAGAGGTTAAAAATTTTACAGAAAAGTCTCTGCAATTATTGAAAAGATGTTCTTGAGTCATATTATATTAATAAGAAAAATAAATAAAGAAATAAAATTCAAAGTTAAATTTAGATAAGAGGAATCTACACAAACAAAAGCATAAAGAATTTTATTTAAAAAACACGGTAATGCATAATAGTTTTTTTTTAATTTATTTTTTATTTCCATCGAAATGTATATAACAGTTAATAATCACAAAATAACTAAATTGTTTCACGGTATGCAGCATTGAATGTGGCAACACTATCTTTATAAATACTTTTTGAATACCGCAAAAACCAAATCTGACAGATTTAATGAAGTTTTTACGTAAATGTATAGAACGAAATCTTTATGGATAACTCATATCTTATATATATATTCCTCCTCCACAGTTTTGAATGCTAGATTAAGAGGGCAAGGCTGCAGGGCGAATTTGTTAATTACTTCATATACAAAAAATCTATTTCCTCGTGTTTACTCGTTCATGGTGAACACTGCGGAAACATAGGCTATTCAGTCGTTCATTGTCCATAGTTGATCGGAACCAAAAATTTACATGACGGAGACTGTTAAATGATTGTTCTAGATGTACGCCGTAGCAAGAAATGTTAATCCGATCAAGACTGCTGGATACACTATAGGGTAGAATGTAGAGAAGTTGCCCAGGAAATGTATGTGTATTTTATAATTTCTAACGTCTTTGGTTTTCCACTACAGCATTGTTTTCGTACAATATTTGGCCCTCTGTCTATATGCAACTACTACATGGTTGATTTTCTAAATTTTTGATCACTTTTATTTTCACCAAAATTTTCACCTTAGATTTTCACCAAGTTATTCACCAAAATTTCAAGCGTGACGATTTTTTAAGGAAGAGCTTAATTGCAGAACAGGATATTACGGAAATGAACAATAATAACCCAGCCTGTATTGGTTCGACACAAAAATAGAATCCAGTGGTAATATTTTGATTCTGTTGCGATGAAACTTCTGGTTCCCTAAACCATAGAATTAGTTAAGAAGCCGCGTTTAAACTAAAGCAAGGGTCAGTAAGACAAAACCTTAATCACAATCATATATAGTTTTGGAGTGTAAAGGGGCGTTATCTACTCAGAAACTGGAAATTTTGATTTTGAACCTCAGAGTAATATGAGGATTACCAACCAATATTTTAAAGAAGTCTCGGAATAGCTATCATTTCGTTTTTTGAAACTACTAGTCTGCCGGATCAAACTTTTCCTTACACAAATAACTTTCATCTTTACAAACGGTAGCCAAATCTAATAAAGAGTCATGCATTAAAAAAAAAAAAAAAAAAAAAAAAACACCCCAACGAAACTGTGGGTGACCTACAAAGAATATAGCTTACAGCAGTGGTTAGGCATTGTAACACATTGAAAATTAAGAAATATATATTTAAAGACAGAAGAAGGTTTAGAAGCCGAAATAACTTACAAGAAATCCAAACGCGTGGAAAATGGGAGAAAGGTGTTCCGTTTGAACTTGATATATCCCAAATCAATGTTCGCAAAGTACAAAGTGTTCCCAATTTCGAAAAATTAAAAATATGCCAAAAAAAAAAAAAAAAAGTCTCGACCGTAATTTCCCTTGATAAAGACAACCGTTTAGTCTGCTTGTAAATTTCCAAGAACTTTAGTAATAACATCAGAATTTAATACATTGTTGGCTATTACTACTAAGAGGAAACATACTTATTTACATAAAATTTTATAAGTAAAGGCAGAAATGAAAACACCATATCGTTTCTTACGTGTCCCATCAAGAGGTCCAGTTTCTCCGATTCTTTTGATTTTTCCATCCAAAACAGAACAAACAAATTCCTTTCTCGCTAAATTATATAGTGACTGAGTTGGTTTAGGAAATGGCATCTTCACTTCCAATCTGAAATAATAAATAAATGGAAACTATATAAAAGTTTTATGAGAGACGACAGTGAACAGGAATATAGGACTACAAGGGAAATTAAATACGTACAGTGGCGGCTCTTAAGGGAAGTAAAATTCCAATTTTATCGTTGCGAAGGAAGAAAATTTCTAATTCTTATCTACAATAATTTTTAAAGATGTGTCTTCCTTCACGAGTCGCCAGTGAATACAAGACAAAATGGTCTTCACATTAAAACAGTAAGATAGTTATATGGTCCTCTTTTATGTATGTGAAACGTACAATTATTTTCGGATTTCGGGCACCTTAAATTCTGGACACAATCAATAAAACTAGCCACAAAACGGAAGTGACAAAGCCAAAGGTAAAATAAATAAATAAAAATTTTAATTTATACGTTGTATGTTACCACTGTTAAGAAAAAAGAAGTCAGTAGTGAACAGAATATTTCATATGACCGCCAAACTCACATATAAGTGAAGAAGTCAAAAGAGGACTATTTGAAAGATAGATATATATCTTCCTATACAGTCTAAACGACTTGTAGTATTATCCTACGAATTATATTTGAATTATACTAAATTTTTGCTTCTTCTTGTGTCATTTTCGTTTTGCTTTTACTTTTTCTGAGATGTAGAATTTACCTTGCTGAAAGTAATTCTTGTTTTGTATGAATAGAAAACTACTATAAAGATGTTTTACTTAATCTGCCTATTTCCTTTGTTAACAGATTACTTTTCAGTGCCCTAATGCTCGTACTTATCACTAAGAAAGAGTAACAGTTTGGATGGGTGATTATCATAGTAACTAATTACTAACCAAAACACACCAAAAGTCTAACCGTTTACTAGCTATAAGCTCGAAGGAAGGTGCTAAAAATGGTGAGTTCGGGCGAAGTTTTTGGTCACATGACCAATTACCAAGGTGGTTACTATTTTGGACCCAAGTCTATTTTTAAATGGGAATTGGGGCTTATCGGTTGAAGCTAGCAAAGCTCAGACCACTTGAGTGTTCACCACGTTCTTCCAATGTCAAATCATTGGACTTCTACTTGGGATCACTTAAAGATAAGGTTTTATGCTGTGAAAATCCGGGTTGTTTGTCACTTATGACAGGGCATTCAGGAGGTGTGTGACAACATTTGACCCGATGTTCTTCTTCGGGTGCATGTGAACTTGAAAATGCGTACAGAACTCACATTTACTCATGATGGAGGACATTTCTTCAGAAATTACCGATTATCAATTATATCGTTGCCTTTAGATGAAATTTGATGCGGCCACACTTGGATTTAAAATGGAGATTAACATGGTCATTAGAGCAAAAAATCTGCCTCTAGCCGAATGGCCATTTCAATGTTGTCTACTCCATATTTGCATATATCATCAACTTATAGAATTTGTTCCAAATTTTCTAAGCAATTTATTTGTAGTCATTATACTCATGATTAACTACTCTTAACCTCTACTGCCAACCAATAAAAGGTTTTCCACAACTAGAACTATAATACAAGTCAAAGGACAATTAGACGTATTGTGTAGGTGTAATTTAATTTAGAGCTGCCAATCAAGATATATAATGTTATTACAAATTACCTCCGCAATAACAAACTTGAACAAATCTCGGTTAACAACGCTCAGAGACGTGAAAGTTGTATCAATGAAAACGGAAACTAAAAAAAGGCTGTTAATGAAGACAGGAAGGGCGTTTTATGTGATGCATTTTTACGTCTCCCAGTCTGTTATTACTATGCAACGTAATTTTAGAATGAAAATTTGCTGAAGATGCATCCAGTAGGCACAATATCTGTAAGTTTTATTCCGAATTTAAAGATAATGGATGCGTCTCTAAGCAAAAGTCAACCGGTCATCCACTCGTAAGCGAGTCAACTATGGAAAGTGTGAAGAGAGTTTCGTGCAAAGTCCACAGAAATCCATCAACGCAGCCGGCAGAGAATTAGACATCCTGCAACCAACATGTGAAAGATTTTACGCAGAGGTTTGCGGTTCTATCCTTACCACTTGCATTTGCTGTAGGCTCTGAAAGTGGACGACAAACGCAAGAGATAATCTTTCTGCAAGGACTTGCAAATTGAAATGGAAACTGATGATTTCACAAAATTATTTGTGTTCAGTGATTAAGTCACCTGTCAGGCGAAGTATACAAACATAATGTCAGGATCTAGGATCTGGAAAATCATAGATAATATGTGAAGCATGTACCCGACTCCTGCAAGCGGATTTTTTTGTGCTATCAGACATTAAAATGTTTAGGGTCCTTTCTTTTTCGATGAGGACACAAAAACGGGGACTTCGTACCTCCAAATGCTTAGGCCATAACTTTTCTACAATTCGAACAGGATATCCTTGATTTCATTTATCATGATGGAGCACTGCTCCATTTCCACTCAGATGTCAGACGTGAGTGAATAGGCTAACAAACAGATGGATTAAGCATGCTGATAGAAAGGGTAGTAATCGTGTGTGTTGGCCTCCACGTTCTACCGACCTTGGACCCGATGACTTTCCGGTACGTGACGTTTGGGCGCCGCCGTTGGGGCGCGGACGTTTGGGCCCCGCCGTTTGGGCACTGGACGTTTGGGCGCGAAGCCATTTGGGCGCCAGACGTTTGGGCGCGAGTTAAAAAGTCGTTATGTTAGGCGCTGAGTACAAAGTTCGAATCAAGATATCACAAGGTGTCTACTGTAGTGGAAGTCCTTGAATTATACTGGATTTTGTTTTACATACTAGAAATACTGGAATTTCAAAATTATAAAAACTGAATTAACAATTAAATTTTGTAAATTTAAGTTTCAACGAAAGTTAAGTGTGCTTTTTATTTGATAACTTTTCAAGCCAAATGTAAGTCGACCAGACTACATATGATTGACTGCATTACATACATAGTGAGCCTATTCCATTAAAAAACTTAAAGCAGGCCTTCTACTGTAGTTACGCAATAAGTGTGAATGTCAAACACATTTCTAGTGGCTAAATGACCAATATATGTACACTTAACTATTATTTTTCACTTTGAAATCGTTGTTTTTTTTTTCTTTCGCCACTTTCTTTAATGCAGATTAAATGCTTACAATGGGACGAAAAAAATGTGTGTTAAGTTTTGATTTTTATATTGGAATGTTAATAAAAAAAAGTGATACCAGAAATACGGCATACTACAGTTCCTAAACTCAATATGTTAGACATCCTGTATGCAAAATATCTTTCCCTCAACTCGATTAGGATATAGGATTTTTAGATTTCTGGGCTCTCGGCATCTAAGGCCATTTAGCCCGTCACGTTTGAGGGAGCACACTATCCGGGGAAAGGGAAGGAAGAAAGGATTGGGGAAGGAAGGAAGCGGCCTGGACCTATAAATTAGGTACCACCCCGGCATTTGCCTGATGTGAATGAAGAAAACCCAGGAAAACCTCATTCAGGGTGGCTGGCCTGAAAGAGCGTGTTACACTTTTTCGACCGAGTGCCCCCACCGGGAATCGAACCCGGGACCGATCGCACCGAAGGCGAGAGTGTTAGCGACTACGCTGCAATCTTTTATTGGTAGTTCTTTATTGGACTTAAGGAAGAGTAGAGTTTGGCAAACGTAATACGAAAGAAAACAAATTTTAATATTCATAAATATGTAATTATTAACTTTCTTTAAAAAAAATACAAAAATTAAATCAATATGTTTTAATTAACATTAAGAAAATTAACAGTTCGTCTGATTCCTTTATTTCCTAGCTTTCTTATATAATACAAAAATTAGATCAGAAGTACAAGAATCGTGAACAAGCGAAAAATCAATCCGTGACGAGGTTAGGCAACAAATGCCACAAACGCATTAAACTATTGAATTTAGATGAATAAATAAGATAGAGATAGAAAATATACAGATAAATGAGGTGAGATAAAGATAGAAGTGTAGGAAATGTATATATCTTGATTGGCGCTTAGTTTTCAGTGCCTAGCTTACTTTATATGTCGTAAATTGTGATTTTTACTATGTACCTCGCGCCCAAACGTCTGGCGCCTAAACGGCTTTGCGCCCAAACGTCCGGCGCCCAAACGGCAGCGCCAAAACATCCGCGCCCAAATGGCGGCGCCCAAACGTCCTGTCCCGTGACTTTCTCTGTGATCAAGCAATATGTTTATCAGCTATCTTTACCAACCACCAACCAGGATCTTCGAGTTTGTATCACAGAGGCCATTGCGTTAGTAGATTGTCCAATGTTACAATCTGTATGGCAAGAAATGGACAACAGGCTAGATGTGCATCGCATGTCTGCTCGGGTTTATTCGAAAGAAAACATTCCTGGCACCAGCGACAACAACTTTATGTTGAACGACGTTACACCTTTGCAAAACACACGATATGGAGCTTGAATGCAGTAAGGGAGCGATGGGACTTCTTTTTCGCTGGAAAACGCAGGGTTTATAATAATGTAAAATTACTTGAAGATGCGCAGAAGGGAGGGAACAGACTGTTCCATCAAGAAATCGCTACTGATAATCAAAGAAGTTGGAGGAAACGTGAGAACACCAAGAAAACTCACGCACATGATATTCATTCACCACAATGACGGCGCGACCTAGGATCGAACTAAGTATTCCTGGTACAAAAGTTGAGTACTCTACCACTGAACCATCGCGGCCCCTGGAAATTATTTTGTTGTTAGGTAAGGAGCAGAACAATAGAAACATGGGTGATATTGCTGATGTTTTCAAATTTCAGCGAAAGCTTGAAGATTGCAGTTCAGATGTGGAAGAAAAAGTAGAGACCATGTTTCGAATGTGTTTTTATATTCATTATTTTTGAATGGAAACAATGATTACATGAAAAATGATAATGTTGAATGAGTTTATGAAATACCGTGCCAGGTTTAGTGAATGCTTTTTTTTTTTTTTAGTTTATCGTCCCTTGTATACGCACTGAGGTTAGGGAAGATAGTGATGATGAGGTGGATGATAACGGCTGAATGATGAGAGAGGGAAGAAACGCGAGAACCTAGAGAAAACCCACATACAGAGTCCACTACAAAGTTTACTTAACCTGGATCAAACCACGGACCTCTCGCGCAATAGGTGAGCATTATACCATTGAACCACCGTGGTTTCACACTACTAAAAAACGAAATCTTTACTTTTACGTCCCATGGTTTTGCTGCATAGGCTAAAGGAAAGAGATGATGAGAAAAAATGAAATGGTGGAATGAAAAAAAGTGGACTAACCCCGGAAAACCCACGTCTAAAATTTTACACTAGCAATCTCCACTTCTAAACATAAAATACAGCTTCCTTATTCTATGCAGAAATACTTCACAGACAGAAATTAGTATTTAACACAGTTCACTTTCATTTTCACTCACTCATTTTATCCATAAATTACAATTGATATGACAACTTATTGCAAATCTGCACTGAGATGTGAATCTATAACTTGACCAAGAATCCGAAGAACATACGCTACCGATGTAAATCGAAGCAGGGTCTCCCGCGCCGAAGCAATTTTTCATGTGAAATATATATGTCCAACTTTGGAGCCCCCAAACTAATTTCTAGGTGCTCACCTGGCACGAATAATCGATTGCATCAAAAATACAAATATGTAGTAACTTCTGTTGGTAACTCTATTCTTAATCTGCACCAAACGGCTCCTCGAGCAAAGATACACAGTGTTAAGTCGCTAATTAAATAAGATGGATTAAGCGATTTAACTTAAGCCAGCAGGAACAGTCCCATTGACGTTGCTAGTGGAGGGTGGGCGTCTCCTCCAGATATGTTGTGTTCTATGGTAATCAAATAATACAAAAGTGCTATTTTCGGTATACGAAAAATAGCTGCCTATCCGATGGTCTCGTGGCTAGCGCGTTCGACTTTAGTGCACGTGGTCCTGAGTTATGGGGTCATTTGCCTCCTTGATTTTCAGGAACGCACGTTTTTCAGTAAATTGTATACTAATAAAAAACGTGAAACTCCTATATCTGAGAACAATATTGTCTTCCCGCGTTTCTGGTAAAATCTGAAATAACTACTCCTCTGGGTTCGATTCCCAGTGAGAGCATAAAACGTACTTTGGTAATATTAGCCTTTTTTTTTAGCCTAAAGGGCATAAGAGTGGGATGTTAAACGAAAATTTTATTCTATTTCACCACATGTCAATTGCTTCCTAAAAATTCCTTTGACTCACCGCTTTTTGGCCCTTCCATGATAACGATAGCATCGTTATTGATCAGGATACTTAAAGAAAACAAATGTAGTATATATATATATATATATATATATATATATATATATATATATATATATATATATTTCGATGTATTCTGAATTTGAATTTTTGGTCTATTTTATTAAAACTAAATTACGTGCTATCCAACTATACGGAAACAAACATGAATTGATGTTATATGTAGTTCTTTCATTAGGAAACTCATTGCTGGTAGGTACCTTGTCAATTATTTATAGTGGGTGAAATTGCATTTCCGGTACAGATTCACTTCAGGAGGACTTGAGCGTTATGGATATAAACATATCATGAAAACGACACAGCAGAAAAAATACCAATCAACTTGTAACAGGTGCCCACTAAAACGCACAAATTGGAATAACTCGAATAAGGGTGGGTGGAAGCTGGTGGGCCCAAGCGGTAAATCAGGGGTGCAGTCTTAGGTACTAGGCGCGTCAGCAATGGTGAGCATGCACGTGAAAGAAATACTGGTAATACACTGAGTTGCTATGCTATTACTGTCGAATAGCTTGCGGATGTTTCTAAGGTTACGGATCATGACTTAACACACTCCATTGGTTCACACATTTAGTTCATCATGGTTTATTTAACTATTATGTGCTTACAAGCGTATGCTTTGAATTTTAAAATAAATAGAGATGTCAAAGGTAAGATCCTCACATATTTTGATTACTTACATATACTTCTTTTTATATATTAGATATTTCCTTTGTAAATTTTAAGAGTCTTGTTTCTGCAAATTGGAATACCAATCTAAATTATTATTAGGCTATTATTTGATGTCTACTATTATTCACTGTATAGGCCTATAAGAAAGAACCGTGCAATAGTAGTAGTAGGAACGGGTTAGAAGCCCCGCAGGGGTTGGTTGGGGGCTAATGTTTAGCAGAAGTGATCCAGCAATTGTAAATTAAAAAATGTAGCAATTTCGGTCATTTCTATTCACACTAGGTTAGATTATGTTACATTATGTTAGTGTAGGCATAATTTTACAAAAATGATAGAATTTCGCTTATTTATACTAATATTAGGTTAGTTCAGATTAGCTTATGTTTGATTACATTATGTTAGATCTAAGTACTTGCATCATTCATTTCTCCTGTAAATTTTGTTTTTTATGTGCTTCTGGACCTTCTGCTAAAACTAACCCTGGCTGGGTTCTATTGTCGACAAAAGGGGCAAATTAAAGACGCACAAATTTTTCTGTACATTTTACAATCTGTGGATCCGTATAGTAAAACTGCACCAAAAGAACAACATACCTACAGAAATAAATCTCTACATAAGAGGATGTGTAAGAAACTAATCTTACTCAACTCTTTTATATTACATAGGTATATTATCTACAGCTGCAGTTCAAACTCTGTGATCGCACATTTCCAGAATTGTGACATCATTGCATAGATTAAGAAACTATTTCTTTATGGAACTAAGTCCTTAATCTATGCACTGTTGCGAACTCTCATTCGTCAAATGCCGCTAAATTCTGCTCCGAAAATCGCTGCTTTAGAAAATTACAATCTTCTTTAATTTATTGGAAATTTAATGCTCTACAAGAAAGATTCAATAACAATTTTGTGTATCTTGCACAGTTTTAGCATAGAAAACAAATTGTGAAGGAGAAAATGGCCAAAATAGTTTTTTTTTTTTTTTTTTTTTTTTTAAGATAGCGGCGATTTTACAGGCTTCCAACCATTGACATCAATTGAACCTTCCAGTATTGTTTCTTATGTTATTCTGAACGTGTGTACCAAAATCAGCTTGCTCCGAATTTGTTCCACTGATCGCCTGTTTTTTAGTTTAACTTGCCTAGGCTATTTAAATAAAAACTTTCGTAAGATATTTCTTGGTTTCATGATAAACGGGTAGCACCACTGATTTCCCTGATATACCACTCCCTATATTCCTAATCAGTGTTGCCATAGCTCTAACTCTGGAGTGGGCTGAAAAATAGTACCAAATTGAAACAAAAAGGGCTGAATTCATTATTTTATAGTAGTAGTGTAATAAATGGCTCTATAACACGAAACTAAAAGAGGTTTTAGAATATCCGCCCCCATCTTCCAAGAGCCCAAATCGAGAAAGTTCTTTATTTAAAAAAATAGTATTAAAAAACATCCACATAGGAGGACCCCGAACAACCGTGGAAAATCAGCGCTTGGGGCGAGAGTATACGACGGGGTCCCCATACATATATTCCAAGCAATTTTTCCTACCTTTTCCCTTTTTCTCCCGAATTTTACGCCCCTTACTTCGGCGCCCAGGGCCGTCGCCCTACTCGCCACCCCACGGCACAGCCCTGGAAGTAGATGAAACGTTTCTCGCACGTAGGAAGTATATCAGAGGCCGCCAATTAAAAGAGAAAACAGTTATTATCTTCTGTGTGTATTATAAGGAAACCAAACAAGCCTTTTTTTCAAAGTGACCAATAAACCAAAACAGTATTATGGCCATATATGAAAAAATATATATGACGCCCATCTAGCGACATATGTTTTCCGGTATAGTTCGAGTTACGAATTTTCCACAGGAAGTTCATAGCGTTATGCGGTACAAATTCAGAAAATGAATGTTTAACAGCATTTTTTAAGAGTCCAACACATAGCATGTGTAACGTGAGATGTAGGAAAAGTCTTACTGACACTTGAAAAATGTGACTGTTTCTTAAATGGTGCTGAATTGGATAGAATTGTACCAACTTTTTCACAAAAGGGGCTGAAAATGCCAGCGTGGTACCAACGGGGCAATGAATAACAAAAAGGGCTGAATTTGGTACAATTGTACCAAGTGTGGTAACACTGTTCCTAATGGAAATTTAAATCGATTCCACAATGCAACGAAAGTGATTCGGCGACACTACCGGCTAGAGTTGTAACTTACTGCATCGTTTGCTACTGGCAGTAGCTAAGTGTATCATTGACTAAAGCCTGTTATACATCATCATACTTTTCCAACAAATATTGTATCAAACTTTTCTTTAATGGTAATTTGGTCAAATAAGTTGGCTAAAACTTTCGCACCTATTATAAACGATCAAATATAAGGATGAATATACTTGCTTATTTGTTTATATTACTTGATTATATTGTTAGGTTACTTAAACGTATCTGTGTAGTTTTATGGTAGCACCTGCTGGTGTAACCATAATGAATAAGGTTGTAGAAATGAATGGAATGACTATTAACAGTTACTTCTGTCTCATTTCCCTCCTTTATTGCCATTCCCAAATAAATCTTATTTTCATGGTTCCTTTCTTGTTCAGTAAACACGTATGAATCTATATACTACTTATTGGTCCGATACTTACATTTCGTCTAATTCAGTTAATTTTCGAGTAACTTTTTTAACTTTGGGGCACTGATTAAGAATAAATAGTCTGTCATAAAAATGCTAGGCTATTGTTTAGCTTTGGGGGGCCAGGTTTTTAATCGACTCTTTTGTGATATTCTATTCGCATTCGGTTAGGTTAGGTTAATAACATTTAATTGAGACAGTATTGTCGAGCGAGTATAGGCTGGTTAGAGTCTAGCAGGGTACATTGTTTTCTGTCTTCGTTAATGTTGGCCTCCCCATTACTAAGCAATTACGACATGTTAGGCTTTACAGTTAAAATGAGAGAGTACATATTAAAGAGGGTTCTGTGGGATATTAAATTCTGAAGGAAATTTTCAGTGTAGGAAACTACTAATTTATATTTAGAAGTGCGAAATATTACGCACTCTAACCTATGTGATTTTATGCAACATCAAGTGTTTTTCACACTATCCTCATTTTCGCTCTCACCTTCAGCCGCTGATGCCCCTGCCTCTTGCGAACCCAACCTTGCGCTAACTTGTGGGTCCCATGCTGTGCTCCATCTCTGAATCGGTTAAATATCATCCTCGCTTTTAATGGCCACCTATTGTAAGTTGCTTTTTCTGTAGTCTCTATTTAAATGGTATTTGTTCGATGCGTATTTTTACCTTAAGGAACTTCAATACTGCGAAATTAAACTACCGCTAATTTTAGAGTTTTTCTGTAATATCCTCAAAACAAATAAAAATATTCAAAAAGCAGAAACGTAGTGAACTAAACAATATGATTTTGCTTGTGATACCGTTATCACAACTCATCTATCTGCTTTCGATTTGCAACTGTAGATAGATATTACAGTTTTTGCGGGTTTTGTAAATAGCAGCATACCAAAAGCAGATAGGGAATTGTGGCAAAGGTATCAAATGCAGAATCGCATTGTCTAGTTCACTACGTTTCTGCTTTTCGAATATTTTTATTAGTTTTTGAAGATATTACAGAAAAACACTAAAATTAGTGGTAGTTTAATTTCGCTGTAGTGAAGACTCTTAAAGAAAGCCCTCATAAAGTGAATCTGCACTCTTGAATGCAACTCCTACCCTGAGAAACAATTTCTAAGACATTACGAATTAATTTCGTGGAGAAATAACTACATATAATAAGATAGCACATGATCATTCCAGACACATCATATGCAGGCATATTGTCGATCTGTACGCAATAAACTGAGCATGCGCCAAAGTAATAATATGCCAGAACGTCTTAAGAAATCATTTAAATCAAGAAAAGTGAAAGATTTTTTTAATTTCACGGAATTTTCTCAATCTACGCAATTTTGGGAAGACCTGTGGTATTTAGCCCTAATATTCTTTAATTTTATAGGTATATAAAAAACAGATTACTGCTAGTATGCATCAAAAGAATGTCAACTGCTTTCCATCTCCACACTATACTCGATTTTAATGCCACCGCATAGCGATTTTCGTTTGTTTTCTTTGATACAATGTTGGATAGAAATAGAACAAGTTCTAATTTAGAACATTTGTATCAAATGTTGTATCCAACCAAAAAGTTGCATACAACTTGGTATCATACACGTTCAAATCCCACTTTGATGAAATATTTGATACAATATATGATGGAGTATTTGTTCGTCTATAACAGGCTTAATTCTATCAGACTTACGCGCTCTGAATGATTTAATTCGTTCTTGCTTTTAGTAGTTCGTGTGGTGGTAGTCAACTTCCTTGAGTGGCGGCGCCACAGTCTTCACTTACGTAACTTAGTTTCAGCCGTGAGAGTAGCCAAAAAATCTTACAAATATCATTACTCTATGGGTAGCACTCTATTAAGCTTTTCTTATAGCAAAGTCTAATCTTGAAAACAGGGAAGTAGTATTCAAGATAACAAGACTTCCTAGGGATGCATAAAAAAATGAAATGAAATCTATAAGTTTTACGTCCCACGCTTATGCCGGTTAGGCTAAAGGAGACGGTGATGATAAGAGTTGAGTGAAATGGTGGAATGAAGAAAGTGGGAGGAAACGGGAGAACCCCGAGAAAACCACGAGTACGGTGTTTGTCCACCACAAAGTCCACATGGCACGAGCTGGGATGGAATGCGGGACCCCAAACATCGGAGGTGAACGCTCTACCACTGAGCCACCTTCCTAGTGATACAGTGCATACCATTATTCGCAACGCGTAAACTACAATTTTAGTATTTACTAAGCATAATGTAACATAAAGTAAAAAAATGACAACAACGATTATAAACTACTTTATTATTAATAGAACATTATAAAGTAATTTGTAACAGAACCTAAAATACCGGGAGTAGGTGGGCGGCACCTGGCGCACACTACCCTAAAAGTCGCTTTTTTTTTTCAGGACCTCATGAGAGCAAGAACTCAATTTTCCAGTGTCGAAAGATACGTGATGCCACTCATATCGCCCAGGTATGGAAAATCGAACACCCCGAAAACTCGTTTTTCATGACCCCCTTTACTCGTTCCCTTCAGACCCCTTTTTAGGGGTATACTAGTTCTCTTTTATGAGCACTTTATCAAACCCTATTTTAACATAGCAAAAATTACAGAGACTACGAACGCATATTTTAACAGCACTGCTATGTAACCTAGCAAAGACTACTAGAATAATGGGGGGGGGGGTGTTCGTTCTCTTTTATGACCACTTTTTTCAACGCCTATTTTAACATAGCAGAAATTAGGGATGCGCACGAGTCGAGACATGTTTTGAATCACGACTCGACTCGAGTTGAGATTCGAGTCGAGACACACTTTGTAAAATTCGAGACGAGTCGAGACAAACGTATTTCTCGACTCGAATTTTCGAGTCGAGACACGAGTCGAGTCGAGACAGCTCGTAAAAATCTCAACTCGACTCAAAAGTCTCGAAAATGTTTTTATAATTTTTAATATTATTGGTAAAACAGGATAGCCAGCAAACTGCGTCAGGACTAACGTCAGAGTTCAATGCTGGGCCAAGTACGAGTGTGTCTGAACTAGTGTTGTAAAATTTCCGGAAATTTTGGAGCTGTTGGTATAAAACCGTTTTTTTCGATTTCTTTCCGAAAAAATTAGAAACATTGAAAAAATAAAAATGTTTGTATTAGGTTAATTTTACTAGTAATGATATCCTTTTTTTCAAACGCGTGAAAAATGTAAGTTCAAAAATTTTAATATTGCGAATATTAAAAAATAGCACTCAAAAATAAAACTATTCCAATTATTTTCTGTATTAAAATACTTGATTTACGAGTATCTATATGTTTGTCCTCGCAGAAAGTTTATATGTTTGTCTCCAGTCCTTTCGACAATGAGATATTGAACCCACAAGTGCTAGAAACGTACCGTTTTCATTGGTCGATTCAAAATTTTGTGTAAATTGTCTAGTTCTAACGAATATTAAAAAAAACAAAAAACATGGCAATCAGTTCCTTATTAAATTTTTAGGGGTACACTGGAAGTACTCAAATTTTTGAAAAAGTAAAGCTTCATCCCTATATATATATTCCAACATCACATAGTTGTATATAGGGGTTGTATATCTCTCAGGTGTTTGTTTCGTGGTCAAATGATAAGTAAACGAAGGATAACCATTTCTCCAGTCTAAGATGAATCTCCATTGTTTGGAGAGTTTTTTAAAAAATGAACTCCGTATATAACTTACAATTGATTGTGTGTGTAATTTATTTACTTATTACATAATGCATGCAAAAAGAAAGAAAACACTGATCATATATGAATTAGAAATTCCAACCACAAGTGGGCTCAAATCTTGCAAACGGTGCGAGATATTGAAAAAAAAATAGTCGAAAAAATTTCTCTATGATACCCCTTGCCGATTTTTATGAAGGCGTTCTTCACTTCTATCTGTAAAGGGACAAGTACAGATATAGGGAATGACAAGAAGATTCATGCTCATATGTGAATGATGCGCTGTGTAGAGAGCGCAGGTTCAGCTAGTTGAAAATTAATAGTCTGCACTTATTTCTGTTACGTCCTTTATTCGAGGATGTGCATTGATTACAGAAGTTACAGTTACATGCATTAATTACAGTTACATACAAGCCTACCAACATGAAGTGTTCTGTTGCAACAAATAGGCATCTTGAATGAAACTGAGTTCTCAATATGCTCTTTGGTCTGGTGAAGTTTTGTTAATTTTAACCAAATTACTTCTTAAGACAAAGAGCAGTAGGCAAATTTCACTAATACTCATGCACTAAAACATATAATTAATATTATTTAATATTTTAATATAGACACTTATATAAACTTTATGTACAAAATCCTGTATGTAAACAAATACATGTTTTCTAGTGCGAAAGATTACCTATTACAATCAAAATGAAAGTGACTATGTTTCAAACTTAATATCTCTTGAATCATCAGACCGACCTCGATAAAATTTTCCAACATAGATGAGGTTCGGGATGGTTTTTATCATTTTACTTTGAAGGTGCAACTTGAGGGAAGGGGAGAGGGGAAAATGACATATTAGTGTCGAATCCACAATTTTCGGGGTCGCTGAAATCAACAATGACACTTCCGATGCCATTTAAATCAAAATTCAGCCCTACAATTTGGCGGAAGGTATAATATATTTATATATATATGTATGTTTCTGTCGGTACGCAACGGAATGGCATACTGGCACCTTTTAATGGTAGAGGAATGTTTCCTTTTCTGTCTTAAAAATGGATTGACGAGAAACTAAAATAATAGCAAATACACTGAGAAAAAAAATTGTAGGTTGCATACTTAAAAAGGTAGGTTACATGAGTAATTCCTATAGTTTTTGGACTTAACGTACAGTAGACGTATAACTGAAAACGCATGTTTTATATTACTTTCCGTATAAGTGTTCAATCTATGCATACTTTCTGTATGAAACAATATAGGCGGTCAGGATCTTATACACAATGGACGTATATAACATATAGCTGATTAATGTAACATAAGTATATGCATATGATATATGGAAAACCGTTAGATGTCAGACATCCTGCAACGACATGATGTAACATCTAAGGGCAGTACCTATGTAGCGTACGGATAACGTATGCTCCCTACTGATTTCTATAGTAAGCAAGAGTATTCCGTATACCGGTATTTGTACAATATACCGCTGTCCGGAGAACGAAATTTTCTCAGTGTAGTAAATGTATAGTTTATTGAAAATCAGTTTTTTCTTTGTTTGTTGGTTTTCGTTTTCCTTTTTCTTTCAGGAGAAAGAGCTGCGAATCTGTGTTCCTTCTTGAAGCCAGTTAATAATATTTAGGGATCTTTCCCTCGCTGGTATGACCTCGCGCTTCCCTTTGTTCATTCCTTTCTCGCACGGTAATATAAACCATAAGAGTATTTGCACACGTCCCCGGCAATGCCGGATCCGGCACCGACAATGCCGGAACCGGAACCGGGGCTGCTTTGCACACGCAGCCGGCAAAACCGGAGCCGGATCCGGCAATGTCGGTGCCGGCGCTGCTTTGCACACACATCCCGGTAATGCCGGTGCCGAAAGGTAGTTTGAGTTTGAACGTGAAGGAGAGAACATGAGTCCGTTTTATACATTATATGAAAAGCTGCGTACATATGATTCGAAATTTTTTTATTAATTACTTTCGCATGTCTAAACAAACGTTCGATTTCTTAGTACAACGAATTAGTAATCATATTCAGCGCTGTTCAGATTATTTTTTTTTTCAAGAGCCGTGTAATATTACAGACTGACTTGAATAAATGGAAGGGTCTTTCAATATCTGAGAAATAGCTCAATGCAAAGAACAAGGTTAATTGTATTACGTCAATCAAGTGACGTAGGAGCATTAACGTCTAAATCCCCAAATATCTTTTCTTTAGTACACAAAGGTATATTTGCTCTTTGTGTGTGTGGATGTGTGCGCACGAGGTATATGGCCTTCTTTTGGTTTCTTTCTCTTTTTTTCACTTTTGTTGCCATAATTTTAACATCTATTTAAATTTCTCAAAATTGAAACATGCTGAGATCAAGCTATTTAAAATAATAATAATAATAATAGTAATAATAATAATAATAATAATAATAATAATAATAATAATAATAATAATAATAATAATAATAATAATAATAATAATAATAATAAGCTCTACAAAGGCAACATTGCGGCTGCCTATTCACTCAGTATACAATCGTTCTATGGAACAAATACCAGACAAGACAGAGTACATATTTTTATTATGATCTATAAGGTAAAACAGTATGCAACCACAATAATAGAAATTTTCTTGTTCTGTTTGTGCATTTTCAGTTCTTTCTGTAGCTGTGTTGTAGTTTTTATTTACTTTAATTTTATTTACAACCTTTGTTATGCTTGAAAATGCCTACTTCTACGATTATGATGGATATTTATACCGTACATGCTGGGTTGCATAATTAACAGGATAAGCACTGGACAACTATCCTAGATTCATAATTTCTTCGTATCTCCATTTTGTTTATTTCCGCCAAGTTGATTTTTTAAAAATTATGACTTCATATATGCTAAGACATATTCTCTATCAAAACGAATCCAACGACCCCTTTGTTTAAATCGTTTAAGTAAGTTTCAGCTGTAGAAGATAACAAATAATTATACATACATACATGTGTGAAACTCACTTTACGCGTTGCCGTAGTTGGATAATTCAAACAAGATCCGAATTTCCCTTGCTGAGAATTTATGTAAATAGCAAGCCACTATATCTGTGGTACCTCACAGCCATTTTTATTATTTCATTCTTCATTATATATTCATATGATGTGAAAAAAGAAAATAACAAAAAACCTGAAGTAAACAAAAAATCCAAATACAGGAAAAGAAACAAGAATACACAACGCCTTGCCACTCACTCACTGTAGCTAGATTGAAGAAACCTATCAACAAGCCGGCTCCGTCTTTGCCGGCTGCGTGTGCATCTACGCATAATAAAACATTGCCGCTGACAAAACCGGAGCCGGAGCCGGCACCGACATGTCGGCGGCTAGTCCGGCTGCATTTGCCGGAGCCGGGAGTTCCACCGGCTTTTTTGCCGGGTCGGAAAGCGTGTGCCAGCTACCATTTGATTACATTGCCACCGACTCCATCGCCGGCATTGTCGGAACCGGATCCGGCATTGCCGGGGACGTGTTCAAACGCTGTAAAGGCTCTGAACCGACTAGATTTTTTTATGAAAAGACTGATGTCTCACAACAAATTTGTCTGTCGCTAATTCAATGGCCATTAGAGTATTTGCACACGTCCCCGGCAATACCGGATCCGGCACCGACAATGCCGGAACCGGAACCGGGGCTGCTTTGCACACGCAGCCGGCAAAACCGGAGCCGGATCCGGTAATGTCGGTGCTGGCGCTGCTTTGCACACACATCCCGGTAATGCCGGTGCCGAAAGGTAGTTTGAGTTTGAACGTGAAGGAGAGAACATGAGTCCGTTTTATACATTATATGAAAAGCTGCGTACATATGATTCGAAATTTTTTTATTAATTACTTTCGCATGTCTAAACAAACGTTCGATTTCTTAGTACAACGAATTAGTAATCATATTCAGCGCTGTTCAGATTATTTTTTTTCAAGAGCCGTGTAATATTACAGACTGACTTGAATAAATGGAAGGGTCGTTCAATATCTGAGAAATAGCTCAATGCAAAGAACAAGGTTAATTGTATTACGTCAATCAAATGACGTAGGAGCATTAACGTCTAAATCCCCAAATATCTTTTCTTTAGTACACAAAGGTATATTTGCTCTTTGTGTGTGTGGATGTGTGCGCACGAGGTATATGGCCTTCTTTTGGTTTCTTTCTCTTTTTTTCACTTTTGTTGCCATAATTTTAACATCTATTTAAATTTCTCAAAATTGAAACATGCTGAGATCAAGCTATTTAAAATAATAATAATAATAATAATAATAATAATAATAATAATAATAATAATAATAATAATAATAATAATAATAAGCTCTACAAAGGCAACATTGCGGCTGCCTATTCACTCAGTATACAATCGTTCTATGGAACAAATACCAGACAAGACAGAGTACATATTTTTATTACGATCTATAAGGTAAAACAGTATGCAACCACAATAATAGAAATTTTCTTGTTCTGTTTGTGCATTTTCAGTTCTTTCTGTAGCTGTGTTGTAGTTTTTATTTACTTTAATTTTATTTACAACCTTTGTTATGCTTGAAAATGCCTACTTCTACGATTATGATGGATATTTATACCGTACATACTGGGTTGCATAATTAACAGGATAAGCACTGGACAACTATCCTAGATTCATAATTTCTTCGTATCTCCATTTTGTTCATTTCCGCCAAGTTGATTTTTTAAAAATTATGACCATATATGCTAAGACATATTCTCTATCAAAACGAATCCAACGACCCCTTTGTTTAAATCGTTTAAGTAAGTTTCAGCTGTAGAAGATAACAAATTAATATACATACATACATGTGTGAAACTCACTTTACGCGTTGCCGTAGTTAGATAATTCAAACAAGATCCGAATTTCCCTTGCTGAGAATTTATGTAAATAGCAAGCCACTATATCTGTGGTACCTCACAGCCATTTTTATTATTTCATTCTTCATTATATATTCATATGATGTGAAAAAAGAAAATAACAAAAAACCTGAAGTAAACAAAAAATCCAAATACAGGAAAAGAAACAAGAATACACAACGCCTTGCCACTCACTCACTGTAGCTAGATTGAAGAAACCTATCAACAAGCCGGCTCCGTCTTTGCCGGCTGCGTGTGCATCTACGCATAATAAAACATTGCCGCCGACAAAACCGGAGCCGGAGCCGGCACCGACATGTCAGCGGCTAGTCCGGCTGCATTTGCCGGAGCCGGGAGTTCCACCGGCTTTTTTGCCGGGTCGGAAAGCGTGTGCCAGCTACCATTTGATTACATTGCCGCCGACTCCATCGCCGGCATTGTCGGAACCGGATCCGGCATTGCCGGGGACGTGTGCAAACGCTGTTAGACTTAGGCTATTTGAGAAAGCGTTAACCCCTGTAGCGAACGCTGCCAAGGTGGCTATTCAGTAATTTTACTTTCACCAGAGTTATAAATCATACTGTGAGCCAGTCAGGGTTTCCGGGTCTTTTTGCCAGGTCCAGGTGTAATAGCAGAGTTCCAGTACTCTGCACAAACCAGCTTCCAAGTAGCTGTTTCTTGCCACAATCCCTTTGCCTGGCAACACGTCTTTTCTTTTCTTCCTTCCTTTTGAAATCTTTTAAACAGCAGGCGGCCTATTGTTCCGAAATGCACCAAATACGCTCTAGCTGACGTTTTCTCCGCGTTTTTATTGCTTTCGCGTTTGTGATTAGCCATCTATATTTAAATACATGGTCAGCGAATTCCAAGCGTACGCATGAGCAATAAATACGCTTTGCGATCGCCTCAAAGAGCCGGGTACTTACAAGTAAACCTTACGTTTGGGTGAATTGAGTTGCTGACTGAGACACATATGAGAAAGTAGTACTAAATGTGGTCAGTATTTCAGTGAAGTTGTAGGTGCGAAGCTCCAGGGGTTTAGGAGATACAGCTACCAGAACATCACATGGAAGTACAGAATAGTCTTCATACAGTTGGAGGTAAAAGCTCTGTAAGACCTCTTGTAACGACAAAAGGTGAATAACAAATATATGGGTACATATTAGGACTAGGGGGAAGTCATATAGTAAGGGTATACCTGTCGGCGGCCATCTTGAAATCCGCCATTTTGAATTAAGGTTAAGTTTTTAAAATAGAAATAGTGTCATATGACATGATTTTAGGCGCAAATTTAATCAGAAGAACAATGGCGACGTTAATTTTGATTTACGCGCAATTGGTAAAAAGTTACAGGGAAATTAAATATTGTTGCAGCATATGTATTAGTCCTTTACCCCACCTTGTAAATTTTGTGTTAATGATAATAATTAAATAAAAAGCAGGTGGATGAATATTAGGTCTATGGTAAGAGTTGCCTTTATGGCGGTCATGTTCAAATCCGCCAATTTGAATCAGACAAAAGTTTTAATCAAAACGCATAACAGTGACACCTTATTAATAGCAAATTTTAATATAAATCCAACGGTATAATCATTTTTGCTTTATCATTAACCAGCATTTGTTACGCCATCATTGTATTTCTGATTAACTTCTAGCCCAAGTCATCTATTGCATTACTCTATTCCCATTTAATTTTATGCTGGTTAATGATAAAGCAAAAATGGTTATACCGTTGGATTTATAACAAAATGTAGATGTCATTTCGTTATACCTAAGAAATACCCTATACGTCATCCAAAAATTTATGTGAGTGCTGATTGTCCATCAATCGATAAATTCGAGGGGATCATAAAATGCACAGTACTCCCTCTGGGGATTTGAATAATCCTGTTTTACCGTTTCGTAGTAAGGTCAAACTTTTCTTCCCTCTGTGCTGCAAAAACTTTAAATACAGAAGAATGTGAACATAGTGAAGACGAGAAGGTCCTCACTGGGACGTGGGTGGTTTACGAAGTACGTAAGTAGTATTTGCGTCACCTGAGGACACTTTTTGGCCCCTGGGTCCCTGCCTCAGGACCCATGGTCCCTGGCCCGGGCTCAATGACCTAGGGGTACCATGGCCCACCCCTTAATTTTGGTAGGGGTACATAGGACCACCCCCCAGGACCCATGGTCCCTGGCTCGGGTCAATGATCTAGGGGTACTTAGGACCACCCCTCTAGAATTTGGCAGGGGTACATAGGACCACCCCTTAAATTTTGGAAATTGCCAAATCTAAAAATTTGGTGTGGTAGCCTGGGACCATAGTATGTACCTCTATTAGTATTGGGGGTCTATGTCTTTTCCTTTCATGGGTAAAAAATTGCCAAAAATTTAAATTTCGGAGGTTTTTGACCTAATTTATTTCCTTTGATGAGGTATTATTACCCTATATGGTTATATGGGCATATACAGGGGTTCATTACCTTTTATAAGACATGGGTATATTGGTGCACCCCTTTAAATTTTTGGGAGGTGTACCTTGGCCCACCCCATCAATTTTGGAAATTGCCCAATTTAAACATTTGGTACAATAGTATAGAACCCTAGTATGTATTACTATAAATTTGGGTTTTCCACTTCGTTACCTTTTAGGGGTACAAAATTGCCAAATTTTAGTACAACCACATGTTTGGTTTTTTGGCTCATTTTATTCCCTTGGATGAGGTCCTATTACCTTATATAGTTATATGGGTGTATACAGGTGTTCATTTCCTATTGTAAGACATAGGTACATTTGTGCACCCCGGGAGGGTTGCCTTGGCCCACCCCTTAAATTTTGGAAATTGACCAATTTAAACATTTGGTATAATAGTATAGAACCCTAATATAGATCATTATAAATTTGGGTGGTCTACCTCGTTCCCCTTTTAGGTGTATAAAATTGCCAAAATATAAACGTAATCAATACGTTGTATCACGTGTTTGGTTTTGACCTAATTTATTTCCTTGGATGAGGTCCTATTACCTTATATGGTTATATGGTCATGTATAGGGGTCCATCCCCTATTATAAGACATAGGTACATGTGTGCACCCCTTGAAATTTTTGAGAATGGTACTTTGGCCCACCCGTTAAGTTTTAGAAAATTGCGAAATTTAAACATTTGGTATCATTGTACTGGACCCTAATATATATTACTATAAATTTGGGTGGTCCACCTCGTTCCCTTTTAGGGGTCATTTTGTTCCGCTTTAGGGGTGAACATGGATACCTTGCAATCGTCCCGAGTTCAATTCTTGGTGCTAGTTTAGGAAATGTTGAATTTAATGTCCCCGCCGATGATGAGAAATGATGAAATGAGAAAACATCATAAACTTACTTGCTTGCGGATTGAAGCAGAGACCTCACACATCAGAAAAAAAAAAACGCTGAGCCACCGTACTCCATTCAGTGCGAGCAGTTTTGCGTATGAAAAGAAGACGAGCAGATTTAAACAGATTATGTTACATTACACATTTCTGCTCGTTGTTAAGCATAGAAGTTTGTTATTGTGAAATTGCAGCATGTGCTTTTACGAAGAGTACTACATCAGCATTTTTCTCAGCTGACGGACTTTTAAAGCTCAACTTTACATTTATGTCAAAGACAGTTTCATAACATATCGATGAGTGTTACATTTTTTTCAATCAAGTTTAAGGAAAATGAATCACATTTTAGATGTGTTAATTTGAATGTCGTATTAAACTAACGAGTCAACGGTATGATGTCATGATCAAAATTGCGATACTAGATGTCGTAACGATTGATGTGTAAGGAGAAAAACGTGAATAATGTCACAACCAGTCAGATTGTTTCTTACATCACGTTTCGGCTCATGATACACGATGAAAGCTGTGTTTTCATTGGTTTTCCGTGATGTCATTGATTCATTTTCATCGTTTCTGATTGGCTGATAGTGATGTCACTTTATAGTTGAACCCGTTTCAGACCTAAATAAAATTCTTAATTTCATTTTCAAGTCCTACTTCCACGAAGATCGTGAATGAACGAAGGTGTACCTCTAGTGACAACGTGACTTTACTCCGTTCCTTGAATTTGAGGTAAGTATCAACCGTGTTTTCTTAATATCAATGGAGTGCTTTTGCATGAGGATAACATTGTTATCACTGTTTTTATTTTAACATGAAATATTTAGCAAATGGAAGAATAACCCTCACTTACTTGACCGGGGATCGAATTAGGAATCCCACACATTAGAAGTAAGCACGAGAAATGATATGATTTATTGATTTGGGTTTAGCGTCCCTTCAGTAGTGAGGCTAGGAATACAGCTTAATGTTGAATTTGAGCGCATACTGGGTGTTGAACCCGGGCCACATCCACACATTAGAAGTAAGCACGAGAAATTTGTTGATTTTGGTTTAGCGTCCCTTCAGTAGTGGGGGGGCTAGGAATACAGCTTAATGTTGAATCTGAGCGCATACTGGGTGTTGAACCTGGGCCAGAGGTGCGTAACGCTAACCACTTAGCTCAGTTTCTGAAAGTTACCATTAACGTAAACAAAGAAACTACGCACGAATTTGTTCCCTACAACGTGAGACGTGGACCTACAGTTTAATGTGGGATCTGATCTCCCGCCGAGAAACGAATTCGAGTCTTTCTTGCCTTAGCTCGAGAAAAAGCAAGCGCATGAGATTTTGTTTTCGTTTCATGTTCGTCATACGTTTTAAAGTTCAGTGTCAGAGGAAAAATGCTTACTACAATGATTCTCTTAGCATAGTTAGAAAAACAATTTCATTCATTCTTTTTATCACTACAGAAACTTAGGTCATTTACATATTGGTCCCAGGTTTGATTTCCAGTATGACGACAATAAAAATTTTTAACAGTAGAACTGTTTGAGATATGATAATTCTTTTAGGATTGATCGTGTAGTCATTTTGATACAGTTAAACGTGTTATCGATCTCTGAATTCAATTTTAATTCGTGCTTTTTTTTCGTTTTAGATATTTGTTTTCTTTGCCTATTCCTTTTTGTTTTACCTTACCTTTTCCTATTTGAATATGGCTACTTCTGGCTTTACTGTCTTGCGAGAAATTAATAGACATTATCGGCGTTTTAATCTTGAAGGACGAATGCTGGAAATTCAAATCAATGCTCCGACCAGTGACACCGATATTGTTGAGTGGGTTCAGGCCTCCTTTCAACAGATGTTGGATTATTTATTGGAAAATGTAGACGAATTATCGATGGTTGGATTATCGATTTTATCTCATGATGAGAAGAACAAACCGTTTTATTTATCTTTTCGGCGTGCAAGTAATTTGACACTGGAGACTTTATGGGCTTCCTTTGATCGCATCCTTCAAAGTAACGATAATTTTCTCATGAACGAACCGTTCATTGTACATTTTCATCATGTGGATTTGCCCCGTGGATTTGGAAGAATGCGTCGAGGTCTTTTATCAAACGACGAGTTACTAAAACGCAAGAATGGCATTCTACGAGTAAAAAACACCGACAAGAAATGTTTGGCCTATGCAATTGTGATTGCTATTGGCCTAAAGAAATATAAGGATACAAATAAAAAAGTTTACGATCAATATCGCAAACAGCGCAAGTGTGTTGTTCTCCCTGACGTACATGAACTTTTGTCTCGATCATCAGTGAATTTAGAGCATGGGGGATCTGTGGAAGAATTGCGACAATTGCAACGTTACTTGACAAATTATAAACTTACCGTATACACTAGCTTTTCCGGAGAAGATATTCTGTATGAAGGGCCTGGTGGCGAAGACAAGATTCCAATCAATTTAATGTGCATCAATTCACATTATGACATCATCACGTCATTAACGTCTGTTTTCTCTACTGTGTATTACTGTGCTGCATGCCACAAAAAATATGATCATCGTATTGCACACGTCAAGAACTGTTCGGCCATGTGTGAGAAATGTTTGCAGAAACCGCCATGCAGTAAGACCAATACGGAGAAGCAGTGCCCAGAATGCAATCGTGAATTTTATGGTGAAACATGTTATACAAATCATCTGACTGTACCATACCATAAAGGTCAGCCAATATGCAAGATGGTAAAACAGTGTGCCAAATGTCTACGCATTTATTCGTTTGTCCATACAGGGGAAAGACAACATGATTGTACAGATTATTTTTGTAATGTGTGCCGTAAACACGTTACGTCTACTCACCAATGAAGCCTGATACGACTCAATTAAAACCTGGAGTTCCATCAGTGTTACATGCCAAGAAGGCTATGATTGTTTTCTATGATATCGAAGCCACACAGGATACTTTCTTTGATGAAGACACGTTCATTCATAAACCCAATTTACTGGTGACCCAACAAGTATGTTACAACTGTGTTCAAGATGAAGATATACATCATCCGTGTGAAGTTTGTGGACAGCGGGAACATATTTTTCAAGATGATCCGATCAATGCCTTTCTTGCGTATTTACGTCAACCACGACTCAACATCAAACTTATTGTATCTTTGGCACATAACTCTAAGGGATATGATGGTCATTTTATTCTTAAATCTTTAGTGGAAGAACATGATTTGAAACCTACTTTGATCTTGAACGGAGCAAAAATTTTAAGCATGAAAGTGAATCACTTATCCTTTATTGACTCCTTAAATTTCATGCCAATGGCTTTAAGTAAATTATCCAAGGCATTTCATTTACCAGCGACCAAAGGATATTTTCCACACTTTTTTAATACTGCTTCAAATCAAACGTATGTGGGAAAATTACCGGACATCCATTATTATGGTGCAGATGAAATGAAAGTGGATGAACGAGAGAAATTCATGACATGGTACAACGAACACCAGAACGATACGTTTATTTTCCAAGAAGAATTGGTGAACTATTGTGTGCAGGACGTCAACGTACTTCGAATGGCTTGTATATCCTTCATGACCACTTTTGAACAAGAAACTCACGTCAATCCTTTCCTGGAGACTATCACTTTGGCGAGTGCGTGCAATTTAGTATTTCGACGAAATTTCTTAAAACCCAATACTATTAGCATTCTTCCTGCACGAGGATATCGTCACAGAAACAATCAGTCACGGATTGCTTTGCAGTGGCTTGCCTACATGGAAGATAAAGAGGGCCATCCAATTTTGCATGCGGCAAAAGGGAAAGAAGTTTATGTTGCTGGTTTTCATCTGGACGGCTACTACAAAGATCCCGACACTAAAGAGGAACACGTGTATGAATTTGAAGGCTGTAGATTCCATGGCTGTCCTCTATGTGTCCCTGCAGGCCGTGATCAGCCCATTTATGAGAACTCCGAAGAAACGATGAACTATCGCTACGAGAGAACACAGCGTAAAATGAAGTTATTACGATCCATGGGATATAAAGTACATGAAATGTGGGAATGTGAATTTCGTCAAGTGTTAAAATCCAATCCAGCATTGGCCTCTTCTTTAAGCACACATCCTTATACTAATAAGACACCATTAAATCCAAGAGACAGCTTCTATGGTGGCCGTGTTAATGCCATTAAATTGTACCACGTCGCAAATGAAAATGAAGGCGAAGAAATAAAATTCTTGGATATCGTTTCCCTGTATCCTTATGTGAATAAATGTGGACGGTATCCAATAGGGCATCCACGAATATATCTACAGGGAGATTCAGAAATGCCCGACATTCAAGATGTCAACGGATTAGTCAAGTTGAAGATTTTGCCTAGCAGAAATGTGTTTTATCCAGTGCTGCCATTTCGCTCAAATAAGAAGTTGTTGTTTCCACTTTGTGCTGCCTGTGCCACAGCATTAAATCAAGATTCTGAATGTACACATACCGACACTGAACGAAGTCTAACAGGAACGTGGGTGTCCTATGAAATTCAGAAAGCCATTGAACTTGGGTATCAAGTCATTGAAATTTACGAAATTTGGGATTACGACATCACCGTATATGATCCAGAAACCAAGAGTGGCGGATTATTCAGCGAATACATTAACACATTTTTGAAATCGAAGCTGGAAGCTTCTGGTTGGCCTGCCAATTGCGTCACCGAAGAAGAAAAGCAGCAGCATATTCAAATGGTACAACAACGTGAAGGCATAACTTTGGATGCCACAAATATAATGACAAATTCAGCACGTCGTAGTCTTGCAAAACTCTGTTTGAATGCCTTCTGGGGACGACTCGCTATAAGAGACAATTTCAGTCAAACGACCATCATTAACGACCCCAAAGAACTGTATCAGAAATTAACTGCTCCAGACATTAAAGTCAACCAAATTTTACCTGTTAATGATTCGTTGTTATACCTTTATTGGCAGTATGAAGATGATGTTCCAGTACAAAATCACAATGCTAATGTTGTCCTTGGAGCTTTTACAACGTGTCAAGCTCGTCTGGAACTCTACAAATATTTGGAATTGCTGCAAGAAAGAGTACTATATTTCGATACAGATTCCGTAATATTCACGCAGCGACCATCAGATCCCACAATAGAACCAGAAGTATTTCTTGGTTCAATGTCAAATGAACTGGAATCAATTGGACCAAAAGCATACATTAAAAAAATTCGTGTCTGGTGGCCCAAAACAATACGCCTTGGAAATCTACGACCCCGACACGAAATCAACCAGTTATGTATGCAAAATTCGTGGATTCACACTCAATTATACTGCAAGTCAAAAGTTAAATTTCAATAGTCTGGAGCAAATGATCGTAAATCATTCGAGTGAAAAAATTTCCATTAGCACGCCGCACAAAATTTACAGAACCCACGATCATCATCTTGTCACAAAACCTGAAGAGAAGAAGTACAGTTTCAACTATAAAAAACGCCGATTAATACCAGACACATACGAGACATTGCCCTATGGGTATAAAGAAGCCAGAACAGAATAACAGCCATATTTTTCCCTAATTCCACCAACATCACTTCCCAAAGACGGGGCAAAGAATCAAGACGGTGCACGGGACAGGCTTCAACGATGCACGAACAGAGACAAACTCAGATGACATCACCTTGCAGAAACCAGTGGAGAAAAAAAGGAAATCAGGTACGTCCCATTTGCTTTTCTTTTCTCACCTCACTCTCTCTTGATCAGTTAGTTAGATGTTAATAATCTGTTTTTCTTCTTTCACAGGAAACAAAATAAATATTACCATGTATATTCATATGTTTTATTTTCTCTTTACAGAATTTGTACCTGTCATGGACACGTCTTCCTTTGAAGAAAAAGAAATTCTGTATTCTATTTCACATGCTAAAAATAAATGTACAAAAACATGATTCCGTGTTTTATTTCACATCCTAAAATCAAATTCTTTTCCTGTACTGCGATTTCAATTTCTTTTTTCTGAATCAGTTTACCGATAAAATAAATCAATGTTTTATGAAAAAAATCAAACTAAATTTTTGTTTTAGAACTTTTTGTTTTCGTGTACGAAATAAAAAAAATTGTGTACAAAATAAAATTATGTTTCAGAAAATTTTTAGTGTACGAAACAAAAACTGATTCAGAAAATTTTTGTGTACGAAAAAAATGTTTACAGAAAATTTTTTGTGTACGAAAACAAAATTCTGTTTCAGAAATTTTTTTGTGTACAAAACAAAAACTGTTTCAGAAAAAAATTTTTTATGTACAATCAAAATTCTGTTTCACAAAAAATTTTTATGTACAAACAAAATTCTGTTTCAGAAAAAAAAATTGTGTGCAAAACAAAAATCAGTTTTCGTCACGAAACTGCTCCGACTAAATGAATCGATTCATTCTGATAGTGTTGGCAACACTGGAAAATTTCGGTAAGTATCGCTCAGGCACTGAGTTACAGCGAACACAACTAGATTCGAACCAACAACCTTAAATGTCATATTCATCTCTAAATACAGCCAACTAAACAATAAGATTATGTGTATTCGTCAATGCTTAGCACTGAGTCAGCAAGGTTTTCTTCAAGGTCAAAGTCGCACACGAAGTAAAAAGATGACAACACAGATCTTCTATCTTTCTATATGAAACATAAACCTAGTGTAATCTGCTCGCACTGAAATGTGTAATGTAACATAATCTGTCCATGTTCTTCTCATACGCGAAACTGTTCGCACTGAATGGAGTACGATGGCTCAGCGCTTGTCTGTAACGTGTGAGGTTCCTGCTTCAATTCACAACGAAGTAAGTTCATGTTTCCTCCTATCATTTTTCATCATCGTTTCAAGGGGACGTTAAACTCAACATTTCCTGAAACTAACACACACACACAAAACACACACACACAAAAATCGAACTTGGGACCATTACATAGTAATCAACAAACTGAACTTCTCAATGGAGTATGGTGACTCAGATGTGTGAGGTCTCTGCTTCAATCCGCAAGCAAGTAAGTTTATGATGTTTTCTCATTTCATCATTTCTCATCATCGGCGGGGACATTAAGTTCAACATTTCCTAAACTAGCACCAAGAATTGAACTCGGGACGATTGCAAGGTATCCATGTTCACCCCTAAAGCGGAACAAAATGACCCCTAAAAGGGAACGAGGTGGACCACCCAAATTTATAGTAATATATATTAGGGTCCAGTACAATGATACCAAATGTTTAAATTTCGCAATTTTCTAAAACTTAACGGGTGGGCCAAAGTACCATTCTCAAAAATTTCAAGGGGTGCACAAATGTACCTATGTCTTATAATAGGGGATGGACCCCTATACATGACCATATAACCATATAAGGTAATAGGACCTCATCCAAGGAAATAAATTAGGTCAAAACCAAACACGTGATACAACGTATTGCTTACGTTTATATTTTGGCAATTTTATACACCTAAAAGGGGAACGAGGTAGACCACCCAAATTTATAATGATCTATATTAGGGTTCTATACTATTATACCAAATGTTTAAATTTGGCACTTTTCTAAAACTTAACGGGTGGGCCAAGGTACCATTCTCAAAAATTTCAAGGGGTGCACACATGTACCTATGTCTTATAATAGGGGATGGACCCCTATACATGACCATATAACCATATAAGGTAATAGGACCTCATCCAAGGAAATAAATTAGGTCAAAACCAAACACGTGATACAACGTATTGCTTACGTTTATATTTTGGCAATTTTATACACCTAAAAGGGGAACGAGGTAGACCACCCAAATTTATAATGATCTATATTAGGGTTCTATACTATTATACCAAATGTTTAAATTGGTCAATTTCCAAAATTTAAGGGGTGGGCCAAGGCAACCCTCCCGGGATGCACAAATGTACCTATGTCTTACAATAGGAAATGAACACCTGTATACACCCATATAACTATATAAGGTAATAGGACCTCATCCAAGGGAATAAAATGAGCCAAAAAACCAAACATGTGGTTGTACTAAAATTTGGCAATTTTGTACCCCTAAAAGGTAACGAAGTGGAAAACCCAAATTTATAGTAATACATACTAGGGTTCTATACTATTGTACCAAATGTTTAAATTGGGCAATTTCCAAAATTGATGGGGTGGGCCAAGGTACACCTCCCAAAAATTTAAAGGGGTGCACCAATATACCCATGTCTTATAAAAGGTAATGAACCCCTGTATATGCCCATATAACCATATAGGGTAATAATATCTCATCAAAGGGGATAAATTAGGTCAAAAACCTCAAGAAATTTAAATTTTTGGCAATTTTTTACCCATGAAAGGAAACGACATAGACCCCCAATACTAATAGAGGTACATACTATGGTCCCAGGCTACTACACCAAATTTTTAGATTTGGCAATTTCCAAAATTTAAGGGGTGGTCCTATGTACCCCTGCCAAATTCTAGAGGGGTGGTCCTAGGTACCCCTAGATCATTGACCCGAGCCAGAAACCATGGGTCCTGGGGGTGGTCCTATGTACCCTTACCAAAATTAAGGGGTGGGCCATGGTACCCCTAGGTCATTGAGCCCGGGCCAGGGACCATGGGTCCTGAGGCAGGGACCCAGGGGCCAAAAAGTGTCCTCAGGTTACGCAAATACTACTACGTAAAGCTCAAGAGAAAGGTTACAAAATATTAGAAATGCATGAGGTATGGGTGTATAAAGTAGTGCCGTATGATAATGTTGAGAAAGAAGGGAGCATTTTCATAGAATATGTAAACATGTTTATGAAATTAAAAACAGAAGCTCATGGTTGGCCTAAATGGTGCAAAAATGAATAGCAGAGAAATAAATATATTAAGGAGTATTACGAGAGAGAGGGAGTCAGCTAGAGAGTACAAAAATGGGTAAGAAAAACAAAGCACGGAAAAGCATTTGTAAACTGGCATTAAATTGTTTATGGGGCAAGTTTGCCAAAAATGAAAACATGAGTCATACTGAAATTATTCGAGAACCTGCAAAATTCTATGATTGATTAAGTGACAGCAATGTAGAGGTAACACAGGTAATCCCGATTGACGAGGATGCGTTATTATTAAATTACACTGTCCAACAAATTTTGATCGAAAGTATGTAAATTCTTTGAAATCGCGATTTTTACATTCATTTAAGCATAATATGAAAGGAAATGATAATAGAAGAATTTTCTTAGCTCAGGTTGTAAAAAAAAACGCCCTTGTACAACAGTAGCTGTATATATACAAATGTATTAATATTTATAGAACATTTAAGCAAAATCCTTGTAAAAACCTACATTTCACTTTTTTATCTATTTCACTGTGATGTGATAAGCTGGGGAGTTAAGAAGTACCCTAACCTATAGCTTTCTATACCCTTGTACTTCCTTTTTCAAAATTGCGCAAATACCAGTTTCACAGCGATACAGAAAATAAAGTAACCGTAGGCAAGTTAAACATTAACAATTCCGTAATAAAATTCAGTATTGACATCAAAACATGAAAAATATGTACAAATACCTTTTTGTGCAAGAACTACACTGCAATGTAGACAAAAGTTTCAAGTGATCCCTTGTACAGGATTATGTTTATTTTATTTTGAGCGTCTTCGCTTGGCTTGCCTTTTGTAGGTTACATCTGGAGCATCCCTTGCAATAGTCCAACAGTAGTCGGCCAATATGTTAGAACTCCACTTTCCCTCATATCTCTTCTCCATGGCTGCAATATCTTGATGGAAACGCTCACCATGTTTGTCACTTACTGCTCCACAATCTTCGGGAAAGAAGTCTAGATGTGAATGAAGAAAGTGGAGTTTTAGAGACATATTGCAACCAAGATTTTCGTAGCACAATAACAACTTTGCTACCAGTTGTTTGTAATTTGTTGCTCGGTGTCTTCCCAAGAACTGTGAACAATCACTCTTCAAGCTTTCCCACGCAGCTTTCTCCTCACCTTGGAGAATTTCGTCGAACTTGTGATCTTTGAATAGTTGCCTAATCTGTGGCCCTATGAAAACACCCTCTTTAACTTTGGCATCACTTAATCGAGGGAATTGTCCTCTTAGGTACTTATAGGCCTCATCCTCTTGGTTCATGCTCTTAACAAAACTTTTCATAAGATCTAATTTAATATGTAGAGGGGGAAGCAAAATTCGGTTAGATTAATTGTAATAATTACTTCCGTAATGACGGAATCACTATTTCAGATAAAGATTCAAAGACCACTTTCATACTTCATAAATTACTACGGGTGACATTCTTTGAAGAACACATGCTGGAGAGGAATGCATTGTGGCAATTTGAGAAGCGAAACTCGTGTCTACCACCTCCATTTTCATAATCATTTACGCCTTGAGCAGCCTTCGTTCCCATCCCTACCCGCACTTCCCTACTGAGTTCCTACAACTTTACGACGGCAACTATAGAACAAAGTTTATGATCTTTTAACCCTCAGTATCGAACATACGTTTCCGATTGCTTTTCTACATCTTTTGTTGCTTCAAGCGGACAGATTCCCCGAACGGCTTTCACCTCTGCCGCTGACAACTATAGTACTATACCTAGGTTCTAGGTACAACCAAAGAAAGTCTAAACGTGTCTTATTTGCCTATTTGATTTGTTGGCTGGATGGATAGATTTCTTTTCGTTTTATATTATTCATCACAGAAAACCACAGATGATGTTTCTGCGGTCAGAACGAATTAATTGTATGCAGGAGTGGCAAAAATCAAATTTTCCTTCTTTTAATAACTAGTTTGGTTTACCAAAACTCCTTTATATATTTAGCATACCCGTATATGCATGTCTGTCCGTGTGTGTGAAAAAAAAAACTAAAGAACCACTTCCTGGACCATCACCAAATTTGGTCAAAATATAGTGTCAAGAGTCAGGAATTGAGTGTGTTCTTAAAACCATGTACTCAAACCGGAAGGGTTTAAATAAACCATTTCCGGTTTGATCATTGATCACCATAAATCGAAAACGGTAATATGTAGTGAGATCCGGTTTTGTGCTTTGTAAGAACACATTATCTCTATTACTAACTCTCTACCAAAACCGAAAATGATTCAAATTAACGATAATTTATGGTTTCAATAAATATTGATCTACCAAGAGCAAAAACGGTAAAAAAAAGATAGATGAAAGCGGTTTCCTCCAATCGAGTAGCTCTCAAGCGTCTCAAGTCTACCTTTCATCTCCTCTTTTGATCTTCAGTTGAAACTTGAAGTCGTAGAAATTAACCACTTCCGGTTTCAGTAATGATCTCCATAGAACAGGAATGGTAAAAGCGAGAAGCGGTTTTTTTACTTTCTATTCAGCGTTCTAAAAATAACTACTATCTTCAGTCTTAAGCCTATATTCAAACCAAAAGATCGGTTCTAACGGTGATGGCTATAGAATAAAAACTGTAATAGACAACAAAAGCGGTTTTCTGCAGTCAATTAGGCGTCACAAGAATCTATTTCGTCTCTAGTCTAGTTTATCTACTAAAACCGGAAGTGGTAGAAATCTGCTACAATTTTGCAGTTTCAATGTTAATCGTGAAAATATCGTACCACAGAAACCAAACTCCTTTGCGTGGTATACACGTGGCACTGCTACTTGCTTTTGAACCATTTTCTTTACCTTATGGATAATCGTGGCCTCTATTTTTTAAACCATAAAATAAGTCAAACTCAATGTCATACGTAAACTAGTTGGCAGTAGAGCACAAATTATTTACTAGTCTGCCCATTCACCACTGTTCAAGATTGACTAAGCCGAACCGAGTAGCGCGTCTGAACAAAGGATTGTAAGTTACGGAAACTAATATATAAAATTATTTGCAGGAAGTTAAATCTATTCGGTCTAGGAATTAATTCGTGCGGGTGGACAAGAGATGGCGCAACGAACGGAGCGTCCCACAGTTCCGTGTATCCACACATGTGTTGCAAACCCCTGTCATCGCGTATCGTTCGTAGTATAGGGCAGTGGATTAAAGCGTCAACAACACCAGTTTGTAGTTAAGTGAACATGGCGCAATTTGTGCCTGATAAAGTGTTTTTGCGGGGTGTCCTGCTGCATTACTTTAACATGCAGAAAAGTGCGACTGAAAGTCATCGTATTTTGGTGGAAGTGTATGGTGACCATGCTCTAGCTGAGCGAACGTGTCAGAAGTGGTTTGCACGGTTTAGAAGTGGTGATTTCGGCTTGGCAGACCAAGAGCGAGCTGGACAGCCAAAAAATTTCAAGACGAAGAATTGACAGCATTGCTCGAGCAGGATTCGTGTCAAACGCAGGAACAACTTGCAGCAGCATTAGGCGTTGATCAAACAACAGTCTCCAAACGCTTGAAAGCCATGGGAATGATTCAAAAGATGTCACATTGGGTTCCACATGAATTGAAAGACAGAGACGTTGAAAGACGAAAAACCATTTGCGAATTGCTGCTTCAACGACAGAGCAGAAAGGGGTTTCTGCATCGAATTATTACGGGTGATGAGAAGTGGATCCATTACGAGAACCCTAAACGAAAAAAGGCCTGGGTGAAACCAGGTGAACCAGGTCCATCACAACCAAAACGAGATATTCACTGTGCAAAGGTTATGCTGTGCATATGGTGGGATATGAAAGGTGTGGTGTACTATGAGCTGCTGCAACCGGGTGAAACTATGAATGGAGAACGTTATCGACGACAATTAATGCGTTTGAAGCAAGCTCTGGCCAGAACACGACCAGAATGGGAGAACAGACATGATAAACTTATTGTTCAACATGATAACGCTCGCCCACATGTCGCAAAACCGGTCAAAACCTATTTAGAAAATGTTGGATGGGAAGTTTTACCCCACCCGCCGTATTCACCAGACGTTGCTCCTTCGGACTACTACTTGTTCGATTGCATGAACAACGATTTGATTGGACAGCGGTTTACTTCTTCAGAAGATATCGAAACATGGGTCTCTGACTGGATCGCTTCCAAGGATGAGGACTTCTTTCGCCACGGAATCCGTACATTGCCTGACAGATGGGCGAAAGTGGTGGCTAGCGATGGACAATATTTTTCTTAAGGTATTTATGTATATTGTGTTTGTACTACAGCTTCAATGTGTGCGTACCAACCACACGAATTAATTCCTAGACCAAATACTTTAGATTTGTAATAAGGGATAAGAAATTGTAAACATCTGAGAGATTATTTGGTTCATACAGTTACAGTTAAGAAATAGATAAGAGCCTAAGATAGATTGGGTTAGAGCTGTTAGAATAAAGCTGGAAGTATAGAACCTTCCATTATGTTATTCTATGACAACCAATTAGGTTACATAATCTTCAATAAAATTCGTAAGCGCTTACACATTTTTGTAATGAAAGTCTTGATTCTGAGCGAAAAGAGCTAGTTGACCTTTGACCTCGACTTGGACCGGTTTGCGGTTATTAATAAAATATTTATTTAACAAAGTTGTCTGGGTCATGATTTTTAGAAAATCGAAACTTATTCCCAAGAATAAACTACGCCGTGGATTATTTGTAGGACAAATGAGTTACACTATACTGTCAGGTTACAAACAGAATGGCCTGTTTTTTTTTTTTTTTTTTTTTTTTTTATCGTCAGAAAAGAACAGCCAAAGTCTGAAATACTTTTTTTTTTCTAAATAACTTATAACACAGTATAGGGTTGTAAATACAATTGATGTATGAAACATAAACAAAATCCGTTGGAGACGTTTCCGAGAAAATTTTTTTTCTCCCTAATTTTCACCCTTTAGGAAACTAGTCTTATTTTTAGAGGTACAAGAAAATGCAACCCCTTTCCTGGAGAATCCTGGAAAACTGACACACTCCCTATATCCACTAGAATCTAGGCTGAAAATAATCACTTATCCAACATTTCGCTCTCTAGTTATTTCTTTTTTGTATATACCATTAGAACCAACTTTCTGCGGACTGTGTCTCTGAAATAACGCATTTGTGCACCAAGATTGGTCTATAGGCTTTTTCACGTTTACGTGTGAGGATTTACTTCCCAAAGTTATTTCCTAACACCATGTGTATATATTACACTTACTTACTTTCCAGTAACAAGAACTAGAAATGTTCGAAGCCCTAGTTCCACTCATATTTAGACCATAATCTGAAACATTATAAAATTGCCCACGTAGTCTAAATTATGGTGACATTACTGCGTCCATCCTTTATTAGCTTGGTTGGCTTTGTGGATTTAGAGTTTAGCTTCCTTTTCTGTACCAGTGTTGTAAGAGACTGGAGATTACGGAGCCTTCAGTGGGATCCGTATCCTTAGTAAGGCATTGAAATTTCAAGGCTCTTCCACCGGGTATTGAACCCGAGATCCGTGCTCCAAAATGTGCGAGCTAGGCACTATACCAACGGAAAGAGCTGCTGTATTTTTAAAATGTTACTTACGTATATTTATTCACAGGCAATTTGGTTCCTGGGGTTCAGTCCAGCGTTTCTGTTAAATGGATCTTGAAGTAAAGTTGATTTTTTCATTACTTCCTGAAAATTTGAATAATGTTGCCAGGAAGCGGAAGTAACTACCCGCCACAAATTTCAAATCCTGGTCACTAGACTAGAGGTAATTATGTAAATTGGAAAAATGTAAATGTCTCATACAAACTTAGTGCCGCAAAAGAACGCTAAATTTCAGCCATGATCTGTATCGAACTGTTGAGGTAGTGAACTATTGATCATACTACCCAAAGTATATACATATATATATATATATATATATATATATATATATATATATATATATATATATATATATATATATATATATATATATATATACAGGGTGTTTCAGATAAAACGTCCAGTGCTTATAAATCCGAAATGGCTGAGAATAAAAAGATGAAACAAAAACTGACATAGGAAAATGTCATAGGGCGCATCACATGGTGTTGTTGTGGTGACCCACAGGGCCCTCCTTCAAGGGGGCCCAGGGTCCAACTTCAAATTTTCAAATAGGAACATGTATTGGATCATACCTCATTCAATAGTACTTAGAAAACGAAACAACTTTTGTAGGAAACAATTTTCGATTTGGGCCACCGTTTTTAAATGGCCGCAAAAAGTGGGTCCTATATCAGATAAAACGTCCAGTGCTTATAAATCCGAAATGGCTGAGAATAAAAAGATGAAACAAAAACTGACATAGAAAAATGTCATAGGGCGCATCACATGGTGTTGTTGTGGTGACCCACAGGGCCCTCCTTCAAGGGGGCCCAGGGTCCAACTTCAAATTTTCAAATAGGAACATGTATTGGATCATACCTCATTCAATAGTACTTAGAAAACTAAACAACTTTTGTAGGAAACAATTTTCGATTTGGACCACCGTTTTTAAATGGCCGCAAAAAGTGAGTCCTATATCAGATGAAACGTCCAGTGCTTATAAATTCGAAATGGCTGAGAATAAAAAGACGAAACAAAAACTGAGATAGGAAAATGTCATAGGGCACATCACATGGTGTTGTTGTGGAAATCCCCAGGGCCCTCCTTTAAGGGAGCCCAGGGGCCAACTTCAAATTTTAAAATGGGAACACGTATTGAATCATACCTCATTCAATAGTACTTGAAAAACGAAACAACTTTTGTAGGAAACAATTTTTGATCTGGGCCACCGTTTTCAAAATGGCCGCAAAAAGTGTCCTGTATCAGATAAAACGTCCAGTACTTATAGGCCTAAATCAGAAACGGCTGAGAATACAGAGATGAAACAAAAACTGAGATAGAAACGATGATAAAGCATATCAAGTGGTGTTGTTGTGGTGACCCTCAGGAAACTCCGTGAAGGGGGCCCAGGTGTCAACTTCAAACTGATACAGGACTTTTTGTGGCCATTTTGAAAACGGTGCCCCAAATCGAAAATTGTTTCCGACAAAAGTTGTTTCGCATTTCAAGGACTATTGAATGAGGTATGATTCAATAATGTTCCCATTTGAAAATTTGAAGTTGGCCCCTGAGCCCCCTTGAATGAGGGCCCTGTGGGTCACCACGACAACACCATGTGATGCGCCCTATGACATTTTCCTATCTCAGTTTTTGTTTCATCTTTTTATTCTCAGCCATTTCGGATTTATAAGCACTGGACGTTTTATCTGATATAGGACCTACTTTTGGCGGCCATTTAAAAACGGTGGTCCAAATCGAAAATTATTTCCTACAAAAGTTGTTTTGTTTTCCAAGTACTATTGAATGAGGTATGATTCAATACATGTTCCTATTTGAAAATTTGAAGTTGGCCCCTGGGCCTCCTTGAAGGAGGGCCCTGTGGGTCACCACAACAACACCATGTGATGCGCCCTATGACATTTTCCTATCTCAGTTTTTGTTTCATCTTTTTATTCTCAACCGTTTCGGATTTATAAGCACTGGACGTTTTATCTGAAACACCCTATATATATCTATATCTATATCTATATCTATATCTATATCTATATATATATATATATATATATATATATATATATATATATATATATATATATATATATATATATATATATATATACAGGGTGACCGCGTGACTATGTTACAAAATTTAAGGGATTATTCCTGACACGGAAACAAGAAAAAAAGTTCAAATGAACTTTTGTCCAACGTACATAATGTCGGAGCTACAAGGTGCCGAAAGCGTGGGAAAATGACATTCAAAGCTCTATAGCTCGACTATGGTGAATGATAGAGCTAATGCGGCATGGTCACGTCAAAGACACCGAAGCTGCTGTATTCAAAAATGCTTACGTCGAGATCGTGCAATTCGTGCACAAGGGATTCCCCAAAGGAGCGTAGGGATTCCCGGAAAATCTGTCAAGAAAGATGGGTCGAAAAGGATACGGATGAATAGCTGTCCCAACTGCTAGCAATAATGCGTCTGTACTAAGTCGATATCTCGCACTAGCACAAAATGGCGAACAGTTTTATACGTGCCATGTGTGGTTGCATAACGAGCACTAAATAATAGTGGGAAACATGAAAAGAAAATATGAATAATTTGGTATAAATTGTAACTACATGATATTACGCTATCCTATCATTGAACAGACGCTTTTAATAAAAGGTAATAGTCGTGAAACGTACTAAAATGTTGTAAAAGGATCACACTATTAAAGTATTTCTTCCATGTATTGTTGTCATTGAAAACAAATAAACAAAACTGAGCGAAACAACCATAATGCAAAAGAGGTTGTTTCCTAAAAACAAAAGTCACAAGAATGGGAATAATGTCTTCAATCAACATTTTACAACAGGATTGAATGCAGCCAAGAACATCATCAATTACCTGTAAAAGAGACAAATCTCCCAATTATCCTACAATAGGTGAAGGACATGGCGTCCCTCTACTTCAACACAGGCGTTACAGCGTCCCAGTAAGTTCTGAGGCATCCACTGTAACAACCCAGGAGCTGTTCTTATAGTATCACAGGCAGCGAGTATTCGTGCTAATAGTTCTTTTGCGTTGTCTATAGGCGTTTCATAGACAAGTGTTTTGAATGACCCCACAAGAAAAAATCAAGTGGAGACAAATCTGAGGAACGTGCAGGCCAATTACAAGGATCGCCTCTTCCAATCATCTGTCACGAAACGTTTGATTCAAATACTCTCGACCACTAGCTGAAAAGTGGGCTGGGGCGCCATCATGTTGAAACCACATCCGTTGACGAACACCGAGAGGGACATCCTCTAATAACCCTGGAAGTATGTCTCGCAGGAATCTCGTATACACTGATGCAGTTAATCGTGGTGGTAGTAAATATGGACCTATTATCTGATCACTGATAATACCCGCCCACATATTTATGGCGAATCGGTCTTGGTGGCCCCTTTCCACAATTGCATAAGGATTTTCGTCTGCCCATACATGACTATTGTGTCTATTAAATATCCCGTCTTTCGTAAAACAAGCTTCGTCGGTGAAAAGCACGTAGGAATCAAACTGCGGATCAATTACAGAGCGTTGGAGAAACCACTCACAAAGCCGAACGCGAGGTTGAAAGTCAGTTGGACGTAAGGCCTGAACCCTCTGCGGATGATAAAGGTGTAACTGTTGCTCGTGTACTACTTTCCAAACAGTATCTTGTGCTACTCCCCTTTCACGTGCTACTTTCCGGGTACTTACTGTTGGGTCTTAGGCGAAACGATCAAGCACTTGTTCTTTAAAGTCCGTAGTCCTTGTGGTACTTCGTCTTCTTTGGTCGTAGTATTGAGGTTATAAATTCCCCGTGTCTCCTAAGCGTTGAAAAAATCTGGCAAACATAGTATGGGCTGGATGTCTTCTTTCTGGATACTTCAGTCGATATAACCTATCAGCTTCTCGACTGTTGCCATTTGCTTGACCGTACACAAATATCATGTCCGCAAGCTCTGCTACCGAATACTCCATTTGATCTCACATTCGAACAAGCAAAGCACAAACTGCACTAAGGAACTCGTACGCTACGAACAAACCACATGAAGAATGACCTTCCACCCTCCACAACGCCTTCTAGTAGTGTTGTCTTATACTTTCCTTACCTTCGATTGTTTTCTACGCCAGAAGGAAGAACAAATGCTTGTGATCGAACCTGCAAACTATGGCGTACTTCAGGTGATAACACCGTCTGTGAAAACAAAATATCTTCTAAACAATAACAATATGACGATATGTTAAGCATTCTAGACAATATCTCGGAATCAGTCCTGCAAAACATCGGAAGCAGCGACTAAAACAAACGTCCTGATAAAATGTTTTTCCTTGTTCTTTTTCAATGTTCGGGTAACGCACATTACTGCTAATGATCAGAAACGGTTATTTTACTGTTGTTCTCTGGCAGTGGTCACATTAACATGGGATGGCGGAAAAATCCCCCTCTCGTAAAAAGTATCCTCGGCTCGTATCATCAAATAAAATAAGATTTCTGCCTGGAAGAAAGCACCCATATCCCCCGGTTTTTCCCCTTAGTTTTGCTTGCTTTCATTGACAAAACTACATCGAAGAAAACAATGTTAGTTTGATCCTTTTACAACATTTTAGTACATTTCATGACTATTACCTTTATTAAAAGCGTCTGTTCAATGATAGGACAGCGTAATATCATGTAGTTACAATTTGTACCAAATTATTCATATTTTCCTTTCATGTTTCCCACTATTATTTAGTGCTCGTTATGCAACCACACATGGCACGTTTAAAACTGTTCGCCATTTTGTGCTTGTGCGAGATATCGACTTAGTACAGACGCATTATTGCTAGCAGTTGGGACAGCTATTCATCCGTATCCTTTTCGACCCATCTTTCTTGACAGATTATCCGGGAATCCCTACGCTCCTTTGGGGAATCCCTTGTGCACGAATTGCACGATCTCGACGTAAGCATTTTTGAATACAGCAGCTTCGGTGTCTTTTGACGTGACCATGCCGCATTAGCTCTATCATTCACCATAGTCGAGCTATAGAGCTTTGAATGTCATTTTCCCACGCTTTCGGCACCTTGTAGCTCCGACATTATGTACGTTGGACAAAAGTTCATTTGAACTTTTTTTCTTGTTTCCGTGTCAGGAATCATCCCTTAAATTTTGTAACATAGTCACGCGGTCACCCTGTATAGTTACAGTTGAGGCAGTGCTATTATAAAGTTGGAACTAACTAATGCAGCAGCACGAAATCGTAAGAAGCAAAAAGTTCAAATTGTCGTGTTCTTTCTTTCTGGCGTTTACCAGAAAATCTACCTGCTCTGCAGAAACAAAGGAAACAAATAGGATTAGGGTGGCACGTGTCGCCACGTTTTGCCTAATCCTCGTTTCGCCTAACCAATTATCTGACACTTTTATGACAGATAAATGATAAGATTTCAGTCCACCATTTTAGGCGAAAAAAGGATCCTCGTTTGGCCTAATCCTCGTTACGCCTAAAATGGCGGACAATAAAAAAATCACGGAAATTCAAGAAGAGGGAAATACAGAAGAAAATTCCCTACAAAGAAATGCATTTTTTCTTTATTAATATTGATATTATATTAACCCGCGGTCAATATTTTCAAGCAGTTAGGATTAGCAAAACTCCTTTATGTATTTACAATGTCCGTACATATAATGTGTGTGTGTGTGTATCTGTATGAGAGAGAGAGTGAGTCCGCCCGGGAGACAAAAAGATCACTACTATTCAATAAGGATGTTAGATTCACTATTATCCACACCAGTTAAATTTGAATGTATCATATGTGTCTTCAACTCCGGATTATCCTTAACTAATATCATTAAAATTTGTTCAATTTTTATATCATCTCCGAGACGTAGCAATCTTAATCAGAGACTTATGCTAGGGACGTTCCGGTAGTATGTCAAACGACTGAAATTTGAATACAAAAGTTATTATTTCACCAATGCAAATAATAATAATAATAATAAAACTAGTTTATTAAGTGCTTTGAGAAGATTCAAGTTGTAATGTATTGGGATGACAAAACTATAAATGAAGCAGAGACGTATAAAAAAACTGCTAGAATATAAAGAATACTTGTTTATCTTGAGCTTGTTTCAGATGTGTTCTTGCACATCTGACCTTAATGTAGTTTAGAACATTTTGTAATAAAAAATACAAATGTTGAAAGTACTGGAAGAGCTTTGTAGTCATTTCCTGCATTCGAATTTCTAAGATTTGAGCAAATACTATACTGAGAAACATTCCAGTATCATGTGAAATTCACTTGCTACAAAGGAAAATCTATAACGGAACATCATATGACTGAACAATTACACAAATAGCAGATATGTTTGAATCTAATGAAATACAATGTTCAAGTGCACGTTACAAATTTTGTGGTGTAAGGGTTATCTTGGGCTTCATGCGTTTCCTTCCACTTTCTTCACCCCACCAGTTTCGTTCATTGTCATCATCACCGCCTCTCTTAGCCTTGGAGCATAAAAATGAGATTTAAACCAAAAGAAAAAATAAAATATTACGCTTATTTTCAATAGTGAATTCTCAGCAATGTTGAAAGGAAAACGAGAAATCTATTATTTTTTCAGAATGTATTTCCCAAAATTTTATGTAAAATGAGTAACTAAAAAATAAAGTTTGCATTAAAAGTAAACAAGTAAAACACAACTTAGCATTTCAGTCATCTAAAATTCTAAATGAATGCAATGCGACATAGCAACCAAATAAGAAACTAACTAACTCTATGGCTTATGGAACCCGGAGGTTCAATGCCGCGTTCACAAAAGCTCTCCACCGACTTCTATCCTTAGCCAACCAGTTTCTACTTTGTATTCCTATCTCTGCAAGATCCATCTTAATATTGTCCTTCCATCTGCACCTAGGTCTTCCTAATGGTCATTTTCCGATTGGTCTTTCAGTCAAGACTTTGAAAGTGTTTCTACTTTCTTCCATCCTAGCTACATGACCTGCCCACCTAAGCCTCTTAGACTTGATGACCCTAACAATGTTCGGTAAACCATATATATTATGTAGTTCCTCGTTATGAAGTTTCCGCCATTCCCCATTTCCGTTCCTCTTGGGTCCGAATATTCGCCTCAGGATCTTGTTCTCAAATACTTTCAGTCTATGTTCTTCTCTCAGAGTAAGCGACCATGTTTTGCAACCATATAAAACAGCAGGTATGATTGTCGTTTTATATATTTTAAACTTCAAATTTCTCGACAGAATTCACGACGACAAGAAATTTTGAACTGAATAATAACACGAATTCCCTACTTTTAATCGTCATTTAATTTCTCCGTGAATATGATTTTCCTCTGTTAATATTGATCCTATATATTTGAAATTATCCACTTTATCAAAAGTATTATTTAATATTTTAAGGCATCCATAATTTGCCGTATTACGGTCCCGACGCACTTCCATGTATTTAGTTTTCTCTGCATTTACTTCTAAATCCATGTTCCGGTAAGCTTTTAATAAGATCTCTGCATTTCTTTCTATTGTTCTCCTGTCATCCCCTATTAAATTTAAATCATCAGCATATGCCATAACCTGGTGAATACCGTTCAACTCTAGGCCCTGGCTGCTATCTTTGATTTTCCCTATAGCGTATTCCAGAACAAAGTTGAATGATAATGACGAAAAAGCATCTCATTGTTTCAGGTCATTTTCGACGTGAAAGCTCGTGGACAAAAATTTTCCTACCCGGACTTCATCTTGGGATTCATTTAAACATGCATCCAAATAAGAAAATAAATAATAGTGTCATCAGTAATTGATACTATTGATTTTAAAACAATATTATTTTAAATAACAATTTATACAATAACAATATATAACAAATCTTTTTCATAGATCCTAAGAACAGTAATTAAGATTTAAACGTAAATATAAGGATTATTTACAGAAAAGTAAAAGGACAGTTACTTAAATACATGATAGACACGCCTGGAAGATGTAAACAAATACTTGCTTCTGATTGGCCAAAACTGGAAACTGTAAACAAATCCTTATCTGTGATTGTGCAAATGCCTGTCCACGATATTTGAGGGGAATATATTTTTTTGTTTATACAATTTTATTTCCTTAACAGATTTTCAATAGCTATTTGCTAATGGTTACTTAGAATTCAAATGTATTTTTGTTTTTTCTTTGTTAGTAACACATTGAAATCTTTAAGATTTACGTCCCACGATTATGCCGGTTAGGCTAAAGGAGACGGTGATGATGAGAGATGAGTGAAATGGTGGAATGAAGAAAGTAGGAGGAAACGGAAGAACCCCGAGAAAACCAACGAGCACGGTGTTTGTCCACCACAAAATCCACGGGATTGAACCAGGGACCCCAAGCACCGGAGGTGAACGCTTTACTACTGAGCCACCGCACCCCCTAGTAATACATTGAGATATTTGGATTGTGGAATTATGCAAAGATCAAGTTGCCAGTAGAGCGATTTGTTTAAATCAGTCATTTCAATCACAGTTGTCCATTTTTATGAGCTAATTTAGATATCTCTTGTCAGATCTAGCTCGAAACGTTTTCAAATTTCATATTAATTAAAATAATATAGGATCAGAATAGGATCTCTTATAATGGATTAACAGTTTTAAAAAAGCATTGACATTGGAATGAAATCCTCTGAAACACCAGCAAAACCTACAATAATATAACTTCTGCATCCACATTAGTACGAAACAGAAATATAAAATCCATATTTTCGTAATACTCATGCAAACTATATTTCCTTCAAGACGCTTATTAGCAGTACCATTTGACAATATCAGATATTTGGAAACAAACTGCAAACTAAAACACTCATCTTTAAACGAAATTAATAATAGAGATTAAAGTATGCGTAATTTTTTTTCTCATCTGAAATATACCCACTATAGATGCTGTGAGGGCGTTAAGTTTAAATGAATAGTACAGATGGTGATCAGAAAAATGGAAACACCTGAACGAAATTGCAACTTACCAGATTAATATGGTGTCGGGCCACCTTTCGCCTTCAGAACAGCCTTGATGCGACGTGGGATGGAGACGTAGAGGTCGTGAATGGTAGCAAGTGGAATTTTACACCATTCCTCGTGCAGAGCATCGGCCAGTTCTGTGAGAGAGGATGAAGGTGGAAATAGTCGCCGGAGTCGTGTTTCCAAGACGGACCACAGAGGTTCAATTATGTTGAGATTTGGGGATTGGGCGGGCCAGGGGAGATGTTGAACTTCATCCCGATGTTCCTCAAACCACGCTGCAACAACGCCAGCTGTGTGAATGGATGCATTATCATCCTGGAAGATGGCGTCATTGACGGGAACAACTTTTGGACCAAAGGATGAAAGTGGTCTCCTAAAATTGCGACATAATCGTTGGCAGTGATTCGTCCGCTAAGTGTGACCACAGGACCCAATGAAAACCATGATATTGCGGCCCACAGCATCACCGAGCCGCCGCCATGTTTCACAGTTGGGCGGAGACACTGCAGATCATAAGCTTCTTTAGGCGTTCTCCACACATAAACACGGCCCGTTGTTGGGAATAGGGTGAAGGATGACTCATCCGACCATATCACACGTTTCCAGTCCTCAACGGTCCAAGTTGCATGGTTGGGGTACCATTTGCGGCCTGCGAAAGCGTTATGGTCCCTGATGAGCGGTTTGGCCCGTGCAACACGACCCCGTAAGTTCATGTCATGTAATTCGCGGCGGACTGTGATTGTCGAAACAGGGTGGGGGAGGTGCTGATTGAGTTCCTCCGTCAGTTGCTCCGCAGTGGCACGACGGTTTTGCGTGACAATGCGCTTTAATACCCGGCGTGACCTGTCACTCATGATTTTCTTCAGCCCACTGTTCCGCTTCCCCGATGTGGTTTTCCCGTGTGTTGTGTAGGCCGTCATCACCTTCGACACTGTCCCACGCAACACACCTAACACAGTAGCCACTGCCGTCACACTCACTCCACATAACCGCACACCAACAATTTGCCCTCTTTGAAAATCTGAGAGGTCTCCCATTTTACACTACCTCCGTCTGCTGCAGCCACTGGACACTGCTGTTCCACTGCGCTTGACGTAGTATGGAGACCGACCTAACACACCACCACCAGCGGTCCGGCGCTGCGGGCGCCACGACACCACTGCCATCCCATACATCTGACGTGTTGCCAACTACAGGTGTTTCCATTTTTCTGATCACCATGTATATCGAATGTTAATGTTCTCAAAATGGAAAGGAAAAATAATTATAATACAAATGTCGAAGCATTTTCCCTAAAGCAAATGTTCGTACTACAAATTAGTTTTGGGGAAATAAAATATTTCTCAGTTCTTCATATAGTAGGGAATAATCTTTCAAAATTTACCTCCAGTCTTACTTCTGCGTATTTTTTTATAGTCCGCCATTTTAGGCAAAACGAGGATTAGGCAAAACAAGGATACTTATTTCGCCTAAAATGGCGGACACAAATCTTATCATTCATCTGCCATAAAATGTCAGATAATTGGTTAGGCGAAACGAGGATTAGGCCAAACGATGCAAGATCGGGTGGCACCCCGGGGCGTTCTACCACACACATTGGAAAAGGACTTGAGAGAAGGAGGGAAATTCTGCCTGTCAGCAGCACATCTGTTCGTGAAGACCAAATTGGAGCAGATACATTCAACCACTATGTAATATATAGCCCACTACAATGTTACCAAAAAATGTTCATTACTCGCGATCTACGTCATTAAGCGTGAAATTGAAACAACTACTTAATTTCTATTGGTTTTCTCTATTCATATGGAAAATTTTGAGTTGTTACGTACCATATTTCGTTAGATATTCATGAAGTAAAATTTACATGTTATCTTATGGGAACTGAGAAACCAGTGGTAAAAGGTATAAGATTCCCTTAAGTTGTAAAATTATATTCGTTTAATTTTCACTAATATAATCTTAACAACGTAAAGCATTCGCTACGCACGTTATCTTGTTTAAAAACAGAAAGCCTAGCAATTATGTTTCCGTCTCGGGGTTGGACTGCGGGATGATAGAAATCCGAAAGATATGTTTTTATTATATTTTGTACAGTAGATCTGCTCCTTCATAATCTCCGTGTTTGATAAGAATGAACCTCCCTGGCTCACGAAAATGTATACGTAATATAACAAACCATGCACATTAAATGCCAGACCAATATAGCAAACATTGAAGATGCCCCCCTAGAAAATTTTCTTCGGCCGTCCATGTCTGGAGGTACACAATTTCGCAACTCAGTGAATACGATGTGAATGTATTCAAAGTCTACTGATTTACCCATAAAATTTAAATTTTATAACAATATTCTCAGTGAATACTAACCTGAGGAGAACTATTTTTTAATTCGATCGCTAAAGGATTTTTTTTTTGTTCACCAGGTCTCGGTAATCGTCCGGCACGTCGATTCAGTGTAGAGCCTGATAATCGACGTGTTTTCATCTGGAGAGAGTGTGGAACACGACACAATCCCATGTTTGTGCGAGAAAGATCCCAGTATCATGGTGTTGGACTGATGGTGTAGGCAGGAATCAGCATTGGTGGGCGTACTGAGCTCCACATCATCCGAAATGGCTCTTTGACGGCTCTCAGATATAGGGATGAGATCATAAAAACTCTTGTTCTTCCTTATGCTGGTGCCATTGGTGATTCGTTCCTTTTTATGGATGACAATACTCGTCCTCACAGAGCTCGGTTAGTGGATGAGATGCTGGATGCTGAGGGTATCGCTCGGACGAAGTGGCCAGCATGCTCTCCGGATCTCATTCCAGTTGAGCATGTCTGGGATATGCTTGGCAGACGAATTGCCGCTAGGCCAGTAAATCCAACAACCATTCCAGAGCTGGAAGTCGTTCTTCTAGATGAGTGGCACAACATCCCCCAAGAACTCATCGATAATCTGATTGAATCTATGCCACGCAGGTGCGAGGCTCTGTTGGCTATTCGAAGTGATCATATGACATATTAAGGAACAATCAGCGTTGTTGCCTTGCCTGTTTGTGAGCAGTTCGAGAGGTGCACACATAACCGTCTTGTGTCATGAGCCATGTGAATAAGGTTTTCCGTGCCCCAACACCAATATGTGCCCCATTTTTCTAGTGTATCTTAAAGCATTCCTTCTTGTATGATATATATGAGTCAAACACAAGCTTATTCATACACTATTTTAAGGTCTTGTGTAATATTTCAGCTGAACCCCTAATTTTTTTGAGCATTATATACAGTATATATATATATATATATATATATATATATATATAGTGGCGGATCCAGGATATGATCAAGGGAGGGGCTAAACCATAGTTTGCAGTTTTATCCAGTGTAAGCAGAATTGAAGACCATTTTATGCAGTGTATACTTCAGTGTGAAGGGGGGGGCTATAGGGGCTATAGCCCCCCCTTGACGCTCAGATATACACTGGATAAAATGGGCTTCAATCCTGCTTTACACTTGATAAAACGGCAAAATATGGTTCAGCCCCTCCCTTGACCACCTGGATCCGCCCCTGTATATATATATATATATATATATATATATATATATATATATATATATATATATATATACATGATCGAAAATGGCCTCGAATCCATACTCGCTGAGATGAACAGTAGATGCCATTTAAATCCACAAATTCAGCCCCGTTAGTACTCTAAGGAGGATGGGGTGACATGTAAAGATAATTGATGTCAAATTCATAGTTTTGGGGCTCCACACGTTCATTGGTAACAGTTTTGGTATCCTTTGTGTCCAAAATGAAACGTATTCTCCCCGTGCGAGGAACGTATATTCTGCTAGTCTGTAATAATAACTAACGGAAGTTTCACTTAATATATTTCTCGCTGCTCAAATTTACTCACTTGTGCGGTATATGTGTGTAAAGCAGAATTAAAACCTGTTGCTTTAAGTATTTTCCCGTTAACTAAATACATTGTATATACAGTAGGACGTCGATAATCCTAACGTAAAAAATCCGCGGTCCCTAGAAGCTTTCTACATTTTGTCTTAACGCTAGCGATAAACAAATAATAGCGTGTCCATCGACGTTATGTGAAGTCAGTGTTTTTACAAAAGTTCATTTATATGTAATTGTTTGTAATGTATTTTTATTTTTATTTTTTGTTAGGCCTATAAGTTTTAAGCGTGACTTACAAGAACAGTGTTATTTAGAGTACAAGCAAGTTCTTCAGAAACATGAAATGTAAGTAGCCTTACGTACGGTATTGTAATTACTGTATGTACTGAATAACCACTGTATCGATAGAAGAACATACCGTACAGTATATGTAAGCCTAAATGGCATTTTCTTGGTCATTTTCGAAAATCCGAACAATTTGAAAATCCGAATACCTGTGGTCCCAATTAATTCGGATTTTCGACTTCCCACTGTATATGTTGCAGACATGTTACAGCAAGTAAGATTACTAGCATCAGGCCAACAAATAGTTTTTAAACTACATTTTCCTGTTTTTGCCAATATTTCCGAACAAATGATTTTTTTTAATGGTTTCAAAATTTCCGGAATTTTACATAGAACAATGAAGATATCTCTATGAAATATATGTTTGATTTAACATATTAAATAAAATGATTCTGTGATTAACAAAAATGATGATTCTGATAATACCCAAATTTTCCGTTTTTTTTTCCCGCTCGGGAAAACAGTAAAAAAACTGTTTTTTACCCAAAATTTCCGTTTTTTTCACAGGCCTTCACAACACTAGTCTGAACACACAGTGCACCTAACACTCCTAACGATGACGAATGTTAACACCACGACATCGGCAACTATAACTGAAATGAACACATGACCATCGCCACTAGACCTTGGCTCAATGGCAGAGCGTTGCATTGTCTGATGAATCCCGATATCTTCTTCATCATGACGATGTGGGGGTGCGAATCCGTCGTGTTCAAATTGAACAGCTCCTTGACATCTGTACTGCGGGACGGAGACAAACTGGCTGCGGCTTAATTATTATCTGGGGAACATTCAGGTGAGCATCCATGTGTCTAGTGAAGCTCGAGCAAAACACCATGACGGCCGAGGCGTCGCACGCTGCTTGCAGACTACGTACACCCCTTCATGACGGCCATGTTTCCCATCGGTAGTGGCATTTTTCGACAAGATAATGTACGAATGGCACAAGGCCAGGAGTGTGATGGAGTGGTTCGAGGAACACAGGAGCGAGTTCCAAGTGGTGTGCTGCCCCCAAACTCTCCGGATCTGAACCCAACCGATCACATCTGGGATGTGATTGAACGTGACGTGAGGGCGCATCACCCCCTCCCCGGAATTTACGGGAATTAGATGACCTGTGTGTGCATATGTGGTGCCAACTCTCTCCAGCGACCCACCGAGGAACATTGCGACCATGCCAAGACGCGTAGCCGTTGTTATTTGTGTCAAAAGGTGGACATACTAACAATTAGGTAGGTAGTCATAACGGTCTGGCTGATGTGTGTGTATATTTTAACTCGTATGTTTTGTCTCGACTCGAATTCGAGTCGAGTCGAGACAGAGACTGTCGAGTCGAGACACGAGTCGAGACAGCAACATATTTTCGACTCGAGACACGAGTCGAGACAACATTTTCTCGAGACGAGTCGAGACAGGCTTAAATCTCGACTCGAATCGACTCGTGCGCATCCCTAGTGAGTTTGCCTTACAGAGCATGGAAGAACTTGATTCGGTAGCAGATTGCCTCGACCAATAGAATAATTGGTAAGCAGTCAGGACTTGGGTTTGGCCACACAGTAAATCATTCTTCTCTATCTTCCTGACTCCATAGATACGCTGGAAGAGAGTTATAAGAGCACATCTTGGTTCAGAAGTAATCACAGACAAATAAATCTTTACCATTAAGGAGTTCTTGATTACCCAAAATGACTCCGTGTGTACCCTACATTGTCCTAGGAAGACACTATGATGATTCTCATAGTGTATCCCGCCACGGAGAGATGTGGTAAGAAGTCTCATTTTATGGAATCAGAATGCTCCACTTCTGCGAAACTGGAGTGAAAATACGAGTTGTGAGCTACCAGTTTGACCCCTTGTTCAACTTCTCAGTCCTACTCTCTTAGTCAATATCGACTGGGTCTTCGGCATTAATTACTGGCCTACGAAACTGTGTGACTGCAATCTTCGGATTTTTTAAGAATCTGCCGCTTATGCACCTCACAATGTGCAATACATCTCTGTGTAAACACACTCATATTCGTGCATACCACCTACCGATATGTACAGATAGTCACCGCGTTGCATCAATTCAACAAACGTAAATTCTTATTTACGTAACAAGTTTCTGATATTAATAAAATTTACATCTGCAGTAAATAGTAGTATTAAACTTCTAAATTCTATTTTGAGAGGCATCTAGTGACTGAGGCATGAACTACGTGCTATTTTCGTATTTTCTTTTTTCTATTTTCGTATTTTTTTTCGAAACTACGTATGGTTTCGACTTAAATAACTCTCTACTTGCGCAAAGTCATGAAGTTCACGGAAGTTCAGATTATTGGTTTATCAAAACTTTTGTCTGTTATATCCATTTTAAGCAAATTCTAATGCTTATAGAGTGTTCATGCTATAAACAAAGGTTGGGAACTGTTGTTATACTATGACCATGCAAGTTTACGTGGTCCTAGCCTATCGTTTCAAAAGCATTATAAATAATAAGTCAATTTTAGCAACGGTTTTCTTTAATATTGTTTTAGACCAAAAATTGTGACAAATTTATCGCAGATGTTTCATTTAAGATGGTATGAGATCAGCAGTAACGATTGATTTTCTTTCTTCCCTTTTTCCTTTCTTTTTCTTTCTTTCTTTCTTCATTCTTCAGCTGAAAAATATTCTAAATATTACTAATAGAATAACTCGCCCCAATACTTCTCCAAATATTCTTCAAAGATATAATGAACGTTCCAGAAAACTTTTATCCAGTTATCAACTCTCCATAACAATATCAGATTCTTCTCGCCTTATTTGTCCTCTGCTGTAAATAAGTATTACTTCGAAATATAAGCATTTTTCCAAAAAATATTCCCTTTCTTCACTACTACTCTATATGGGCAGTCACATGCGTATCACAAAATATCCTTAATACATTAAACCACCAATACATTAAATAATTAGAAACAACGTTTCTTCACAAGCAGAGTACTATAAAACAGACTACAATGAAAACATACAATATATATAACATTTACACATGTGGTAGACCATACATATTCATGAAGAAATTTGAACCATTTCATCGTAACTAGATTCAATTGCTTTTTATAATTTCAAACAGAAGAAACTGATGTCCCACTTCGTAGTTAGAAACTTCTCTTGTTCATCATCCTGTATCGTTTTCTTTTCCTTTTATGATTAATCTTCAATATATAATAAAATGTTTTCATTATTTTTTCTTTTTTTCTTTAAGAAAATTTGTGCCAAGGCATGGAAGCTACAAGTAAAAATTTTCTTTTGTTTGGTTTTCCAAAAGAGTAAAGTGCGTTAAAGCATCTAGTAACAATCAGGGTTTTTTAAAGGAAACATCAAACAGTGACAGCACAAAGGTGTAAATAGCTGAAGTTTCAACCCTGTTGCAAGGGCTTCAGTAGTTGTTTGAAGAGCCTCTTAATGTTCATCGATTTCCTGTGAAGCAACACAGTAGGCGCCGCCACCACGATCTTTTCTTCCTTGGATGTTCTGAAGTTTCAGGAAAGGAATTGCGTATGACTGCATCAATTTCTGATTCCGGGATGTCATCTAACCACTGTTTCTCAGGAGAGGAATTGAATATGATTCCATCGAGCTCTGATTCTGGGATGTCACTTAGCGTATCATTGTCTGAGACATCGCTTTTAACATCATCTGAAGCTATTGTTGTAACTGAATTGCTGCAATGTATTAGATGCTCAGGCATGTTGTTGACGAAATCGAGTTCTTCACCGCCGCATAGTAACATGGCCCGTTCGCTCTCGTCATCTCCAGTAGCATTTGGATCGCAGGAAGCATCTTCTGGAACATACTCAATGGAAGGCTCCTGATGAAGTACAAAGGATCGTAAATCAGTGCGGATACTGACATATGGCAACATGCATTTTACACACATGTCATTAATACAGAACCATGTAATTGAATAAGCACGCAAGGTGTATATAAAAACACGAGTAACCACCTCTTCATCATACTTATAAGTATATATTATATTTCCATTCGCATCCTTGCTTTGGTACTCTGTGCAGCGCCTGTCACAGCTGATGGTATTCCTAGGGTTATCGATGAACGGAAATCTAATTTGCTTTGAGTAAAGAGCAATAAACGAAGTCTTGAAGTAGTCAGCCATCATAAAATTCAGAGCGTTTCTCTCATACGTTTATCTAGATTGCTTATTGACACCGCACTAAATTTTCCAGCTCTTAGTAACTACAACAGTGAATACAAGAATAAAAAATCTAGTTTTATCAACAATGACTTACGATTAGATATAATATAAACAAGAACAGAAATAAATAAAAAAAAAATATGTTCAATAATTTTTGGTATACTGAAAACATTTAAACGTAAAATTCTTGAAATTTACGTATATCTTTATGTGTGAATATTCTTTCGGAAAGCAAGTTTTATATCTGTGAACATTTTCATTCACTTCGGGTCACTTCTTCTGGCCTTTCGGGCCTCATCTTTCAAAATTTTGGATGGAGGCTTTTGCCCCCTAAAACCGTTTTTCCTGTATTTGTTTATTTTTTGCCTCTTGTCCCTACACAAAGTTTCGTTGCAATTCTTCATGTTCTTTACATACATCTAACATACAGCTATTAGCTCTTTTGATATTACGTGATCAAAGGTTTGGAGGGGTCCGTGCTCCACCTAATCGTTTCTTTCCAGGAAAATACGAAACATGTATTCCCTCATTTTGCATCTACAATATGTGTGCACAATTTCTTTCACTTCGGTCCACTTGTTTTTGCCTTTCGGGCGCCAAATTCCAGAATTTTGGGTGAGAGCTTCCTCCCCCCCCTAAAACCGTTTTTCCACAGAAAATAAAAAAAAACGTATTCATTTATTTTTTGCGTATTGCCCCTACACAAAGTTTCATTGCAATTCTTCATGTTCTTTACATACATCTAACATACTGTTATTAGCTCTTTTGATATTACGTGATTAAAGGTTTGGAGGGGTCCGTGCTCCACCTAACCGTTTCTTTCAGGAAAATACGAAACCCGTATTCCCTCATTTTATGTCTACAATATCTGTACGCAATTTCATTTACTTCGGTTGACTTCTTCTTGCCTTTCGGGCCTCAACTTTCAAAATTTTTGGTGGGGTCTTTTGCCGCCTAAAACCGTTTTACCGCAGCAAATAAAAAAAAATCTTTTACTTTTTTGTGTATTGTCAATACACAAAGTTTTGTTGCAATTCTTCATGTCCTTTACACACATCTGACATACTGTTACTAGCACTTTTGATATTTCATGATCAAAGCTTTGGAAGAGTCCGTATCCCACCTAACCGTTTTTTCCAAGAAATTACGAAACACGTATTCCCTCGTTTTACGTCTACAATATCTGTGCACCGAACACTCCTAACGATGGCGAATGTTAACACCACGACATCGGCAACTATAACTGAAATGAACACATGACCATCGCCACTAGACCTTGGCTCAATGGCAGAGCGTTGCATTGTCTGATGAATCCCGATATCTTCTTCATCATGACGATGTGAGGGTGCGAATCCGTCGTGTTCAAAGGGAACAGCTCCTTGACATCTGTACTGCGGGACGGAGACAAACTGGCTGCGGCTTAATTATTATCTGGGGAACATTCAGGTGAGCATCCATATGTCTAGTGAAGCTCGAGCAAGGCACCATGACGGCCGAGGCGTCTCAGGCTGCTTGCAGACTACGTACACCCCTTCATGACGGCCATGTTTCCCATCGGTAGTGGCATTTTTCGACAAGATAATGCACGAATGGCACAAGGCCAGGAGTGTGATGGAGTGGTTCGAGGAACACAGGAGCGAGTTGCAAATGGTGTGCTGGCCCCCAAACTCTCCGGATCTGAACCCAATCGATCACATCTGGGATGTGATTGAACGTGACGTGAGGGCGCATCACCCCCTCCCCGGAATTTACGGGAATTAGATGACCTGTGTGTGCATATGTGGTGCCAACTCTCTCCAGCGACCCACCGAGGAACATTGCGACCATGCCAAGACGCGTTGCCGTTGTTATTCGTGTCAAAAGGTGGACATACTAACAATTAGGTAGGTAGTCATAACGGTCTGGCTGATGAGTGTGTATATTTTAACTCGTATGTTTTGTCTCGACTCGAATTTCGAGACGTCTAGACTCGAATTCGAGTCGAGTCGAGACAGAGACTGCTGAGTCGAGACACGAGTCAAGACAGCAACATATTTTCGAGTCGAGACACGAGTCGAGACAACATTTTCTCGAGACGAGTCGAGACAGGCTTAAATCTCGACTCGACTCGACTCGTGCGCATCCCTACAAGCTAGATCCGCCACTGTTATCGCGATGTCTGCCCTCAAGGCAAAATGGTAAGTGGAAAAGTATGATTATTGCTAACAAATTTTGGGAAGGTCCTAAATGTTAGCCCGCTCATATGAGAAAATGAATTAGTTGCCAGGTTGGTTCACAAGTTACGCCGAGCGAATGAAGGCGTGTTAGTAACCAGTTTGATTACTTTATTGCAATGGGGCCGCGGTAGCTCAGTGGTAGAGCGTTCAACTCTGGTGCGTGGGGGTCCTTGGTTCGATCCCAGCTCGTGCCAAGTGAACCTTGTGGTGGACAAACCGTGTGTGGTTTTCTCGGGGTTCTCCCGTTTCCTTCCACTTTTCATTCATTTCTCATTATCACCGTCCCCGTTAGACTAGCCGGCATAACTGTGGGACGTGAAACTTAAGATATTTCATTTCAGTTTTTCTAAAGCAGTGGCGGCGGAAATGACGTTAAAAATTCGCTTGAAACTAAGGGAAGCAAATTTATCTAATATACTAATTATTGTAGACAAGAATTGAAACATTCGACAAGTTTGTTTCTTTGGTTTGAATCTATAAAATTATAATTTTATCAGGATGTGACTTCGTTCAAGAGCCACCGTTGCTGAAACATAAAACAAAGTACGACTGTTTCCGATCAAATGTTTAATAATTTTGTTGTTCTTTCCAACATGAAATTTGAAGGTTCACATGGAGATAATTCAGCTGATGCTATTAGCAACACTTTTCTCCATTGACAGTTTTGTAATACGTCTCTTTAGATTGATGTGTTAGTTATCATGGCGCGTGGCATATTTTCGTATCTCATTTTACATGTTATCTGAAAAACATGATCTTTCACTAGTAATTTACATCTTATTAATTTCATTTCTCTTTCTTGAGAATATGTTTATAAAACATAATGACTTGAACGAACCAAAGTTGAGAGAGTAAAATAATAATATTAAAAAAAACGAGTTTTTTGTGTGTACATTTATCGAGAATAGAACTCTTCAATTCAACTCTTCAATTCAGAACTCTTAATTACAAAGCTAAAAATGTACACTAAAAAGAAAATCTTGTCCCAAAATATGTAATGAATTTATATAGCATAAATAATTATTGCACAATTTAATGTAATATTTGCATTTGATACATGTCATTCAACTAATGTGTATGCGTGGAAAACCCCCTGGCTGTTGAAAATGTTATACGTAATACAAATATAGCTAGAAACGGGTTAAAAATGACACAATTTAATGAAAGCAGGAAATATTGTTATCTCGAATACATCTCCCCAACGTTTATGATATAAAATTAGTGCTTAAAGCCTTTGTATTTTAATAATTCTTCTCAAAAATCAATGCATGTGAATTGTGCTTCCACCTTTCGAGTTCTTTGAAACTATATGTTGAGGACGTTTATATGTTTGTGGCCAATCCTTTCGACAATGAGATCTCGGAAACTACAGGCTTTAGAAAGATGTTTTCACTGGTCGATTGGAAATTTTGCGTAGAGGGCTTATATATGTCTCAGGCGTTTGTTTCATGGCCAAATAATAATGAAAAAGGAAGGAAGGATAACCATTTCTCAAGTCTAAGATAAATCTTCGTAACTGATAATCTAGATATTCTATGCTTGGTCGCCCTCTTCCTGGTTTTCCTTCTGCCTTTCTCTCTATCAACACGGATTTAATAAAAAAAAGTCGTGACAAACACTAAAAGTATTTCACATTATTGCTTATATTTCTCATGGCTTTCCTTTTCCAGTCTAATAAGGCCATAATTCCAAAACGAGTTAAAATGAGCTGAACGAGCGAGCCATTTATCAAACTCGACTCTACTCGAAACTCGATCTGAAAACAGTGACTCGACTCGAAACTCAACTCGAGAAAATTACATTTGATTCGACTCGCGCCTATCCCTAAGATTTACGCATGTAACCTACGATTTTACGTACGCTACATAGTTTTTTCTTTGTGGCATCAAGTTTGTATATAATTGGTTCATATTGATCCTCAAAGTCTTCAAATTCTTCAACTTCAGTCCATATAATGGAAATTTAAACCATTTTGAGAAATGTTGGATAATGTTGCGTGATGTGTGTCATCTTTTTTGTCCATTGATTTATAGAGGATTTATTTTTCTTTCTCCTTTGAAATGAACTGGAATGTTAATAATTTATTCTACTAATATCTTCTTAAAATATTCCTTACTTAATAAAAACTAAATTTTGGTAGATCTACATCAGTTGTCTGGAAAGCATTGGTCCTTTGAAGTTCAAAATTGAGAATACACTTGTGATTTGAAAATAACGCAATGAAACTTCAAATACAAATGACCTGCCATTTTTTCGGTAACAGAATTAGTCCGTAACTGTAGAACAAGTATTTCAAACTTGTGAGTTGCATGTGGCCCTTGAATCATTTGTTTGTGACCCTCGGTTCACCTCCAGAAAACAACAAAGAAGTACTCGTATATATAGTGGCCCAAAAGTAGGTATACAGCCCCGTACTGATCAGCTCATGGGATTTTCATTTACTTATTGCAATCCATAATACAAATATTGACTTAGTTTCTTCATTATTTGCTATTAATTCCTTTTCACTTATGCCTAAACTCGGAATAGACCGAAGCATATAAATTCATTATGTTAATAAATTAAAATGTCATACTTGATCAATGCAGGTATGTATACCTACTTTGGGTCACTCTGTGATACGTTCAAAGATAGTTCACATAGACAATGTTCTTAAATCAACTTCATATGGCTTAAACCAGCGACAATTTGCTGTTTTCTTGGAAGATTTTGCATAAATATTCTAGGTTTCCCTATCGCAGAGAAGTGTGCTGGGTATCCTGTGCTCCACGGTTCTGAAAAGTTCCTGGAACTTGAGAGATGAAATTAGCAATTTTCTTCAAATCAAAGAACAAAGCACAAACTTACTGATAGATTCTTTGTGGTTACAATATGTTTCTTTCATGACAGTATTACGAAATATTTGTCACATTTTAATTTGGAACTTTAAGAAAAAAACATAACTACTGCAAACGTTACGTAAATAAAAACGTTAGAACACAAGTTGCAGCTTTGGGAGAAACAGTTTCAAAACAAAGGCTTGATACATTTACCAATTTGTGTTAAGTATGGAACAAGTACAAGACACTTGCTTTGTACAGGATGCATACCAAGAAGCTTCAGCATTTGAAAAATGAATTCAAAGAAAGATTCCACGATATCAAAGATTAGCTCTCCATGTATTCTGCTTCTTTTTGAACTGACATTAAGGAATGAGAAACTCGTTTCCACATGGAATTAACATAAATTCAGCCCGATATAACTCGAAACAAAAATTCCATGAAGAGGGTTTACCAGAATTTTACAAACTAAAAAACAATAGGAGTAACTAAAAACAACAACAACAACAACAACAAAAAAATGAATCTACATTATTTCCATGTTTGGTAGTTCGTATCACTGTGAAGAAATTTTCTCACTTATGAAAAGAACAAGTCCGTAGCGAGATTTACGTTAAAAACATTATCTGACCAATGTTATAAAAATTATTTATGTGAGCATCATGTTATTATTATTATTATTATTATTATTATTATTATTATTATTATTATTATTATTATTATTATTATTATTATTATTATTAAGTTTTCTGCCTTTCGGTAGGTCCTGGGACTAATGAGGGTTTTTTTTTTTAAATTTTAGATTTGGGACTAGAAATGTTTCTTCCACTTTTGTCGACCTTCAGCTTCCTCTTTTAACTCCCAATATTTTCTCCTATCTTTCAAATCAACGATCAGCTGTGTTCTTCTTCTTCCTATTCCTCGCTTCATTTCCATCTTTCCTTCTATGGCTGTGTGAAGAAGACATTTTTTTTCGCAAGATGTTTCCAAATCAATTGGCCTTTCTACGAAGGATGGTGACTAGAAGTGTTTTTTGATGTAAATGGACAAAAATTTTCCTACCCGGATTTTACTTTGGGATTCACGAAAGTTACAGCCATTTCAAATTGCTAATTTTACCTGTCACGCATCGGAAGAGAGAGGTGTTTCTGTACCTTAAAGAAAATAAAGCGGAAAATATTTGCAGTAGCGATGCTTTCTATTCAGAAAAACTTGACGAGTAGCATTTCAGATTTTAATGAAGTCATTGAAAAACTTGAAGCTTGAAAAGAACGAAGAAAGACCATAAGCAAACTCATTATTTTATTAGCGTCGTATCAAATGAAAAACCTTTATGTTCCATTTTGACGTTTATGTTCGATCCCTTATCAAGTTGAGTATGGTATTGGAAGATATCAAACATTTTAAATTGCAACGTGGGCCAACAGTAGATTGTGTACAGTGGGCCAATCAACCAATAGACAACAGTTGCTACGTTGAACCACTGTTTTGTTTTCGCTTGTTGACATCGATGGTTGCTGGATTATCGACTTTGCCGTTGGCATTTTGATAGTGTCTTTGCCATCGATGTCTACAAATAGACAACGGTTGGCACACCGTTTGACAACGAAAATGTTACTTGAGCACACCTGGGGGGCCTTCACTTCAATCCCTTAGATGATATTTACTGCTTTCGGACATTTTATATTATTTTTTATCTTTTCGGTTCACTTCTCTGATCCCGCAAGACCAAATACATACAGACATACAGATAGACAGACAGAAAGATATACACTTAGATATATTTACATTTATATTTCACATGTATAAGGACGAATGTTCATGGGGTGTCAAACAATCATTCCATAAGTAATATAGTTTAATCTTTGGTTCCAGGGGGCCCCGGATGCTCAATGATAGAACGTTCACCTGTGATGCATGAGGCCCCCCGTGTTCAAATCATATCCCCCAAAAAGTGAACTTTATGTTGGATAAAATCATTGAATGAGTGCTGTGTTTTGACCTAGGGGCCTCAGTGGTTCAGTGGTAGAGCGTTCACCTCTGATGCATGAGGCCCCCCGTGTTCAAATCATGACCCTCGAAAAGTGAACTTTATGTTGGATAAAATCATTGCATGAGTGCTGTGCTTTGACCTATGGGAAAGTCCTCGGTGGTTCAGTGGTAGAGCGTTCACCTGTGATGCATGAGGCCTGTGAGGTGCAGGTAGCCAGAGCCGAAACTAAGGTTACCAAGAAACACCAACACAAATAAAATTAAAATAAATAAGGTGGAGTGGCTGGGAATATTCAAAGTAAACAGTGAAATTTACATAAAATGCAAATTGCAGGCATCTGCATAACTACTTCCCTTCTTGGAGATAAGGGTACTCTCCTGTAAGAGCCGCCACTGCCACAAGTGATTCGGTAGAGCATGAAAAATTTCTAGTTAATGAGAACAACAGATCTCAGGGTTATCTGAGTAACAGTCATGGTCAAGATGCTACTATAGTGAGTTGTTTATGAAATACCAAAAGGTTAAAAGAAAAAAAAACATACGGTTAAATTAACAGGTAGCAGCCTGTTTTAGAACCCACTATACTCATGACTGTTATTAATGGTTCTCTGGGCACTAATACTCTCTCCGGGCGCCATTCAGAGAGCCGGTCAGACATACACACAACAAGGGAAAATGTTTCCCTGTCTCACACTCCTGAATAACAAGCATTCTCATTAGTAGTAGGTACTCACCCTACAGAAAATTGAGTTCAAGGCAAATTCTGGTTAGAGATGTTGGTTTATTTCCAATATGATGAACATTAAGATGGAGCTGTCGATTTATATTTACACTCCAATACACTAACACCTTAACTTCACTATGTAGTGCACTACTAAAACACATACACGATTATAGATATTTATATATATAGATATATATAGCACTTCTTTACTATATTAAAGAAAACAACAAAAGAGGGGAGGACGAAAACTTGCTAATTTAGGTCTGGTTGACCTTAGCAATTATAAAAAAAAATTATGATATACAGATTTCTTTCACTCCTCACTTCGATGAGTTCATGGTCTCTGACAGTCTCAGAGAGGAGTAAATCATATCAAAACAAATTTCCATATGTTAACAACACGTTATAAAAAAACACAAAATTTACTGATTAAAGAGCATAATTATTTCGTTGCACAGTTCCTGTCGTTGACCAAGTGTTCACGCACACAGTTCTAGTTCCACGTCACTAGGTCCTTCCACATTCCCATTTCACTCCAGGGGTTAAGTGTTCTTCACAATGTTAATAGGCTGGATAATAATGTTTCTCGAAGTGGACATATGGTATGTCCAAGAACACAAGCTAATACATATGCTTGTAACCTTGTACAAAAGTCCAAGGAAGGCACTGTTTACAAGACGTTACAGGCCTTTCAAATCTCTCAACTAGAGATGTTTCACTTTACGTGTTTCACTGCCATACTCAATTGTAAATGCTTCCCCATATTAACTGTTGGGGATTTGAAAAGATGTCCACTTAGTTCATCTTATATGAGTGACCGTAAGCACTCTGTAAAAAAAACTAAATGATTTCAATTGTTAATTTCCATATCAATTGTAGTCAAATTGTACGGCTTAGTTTTTAAACACTGTAGATATGTGCACTGTTTAATACATTCTTAAGGTACACTCGAAAGTGATATGTTAAAGCACAGTTCACTACACATGCGAGTTTCTGGTATTTCACAGGAATATCCACGGGGACAAATGTCCACACGTCTTCCTGGGTTAGCAGTAACTGATAGTTAAGAGAAGTCAAGACGACTTCCTTACGACGATATTTTCAACGTGTTCTCACTCCCGGATACAAGAACGAACTTTTCTCTTCACCCTCGAAAACAAGTATATGTATCGCACAAAAACCAAGAAAGGAAGAAACTCGCTCCCTTTCGAGTCTCTAACAAAAGGTTTTGTGCCTTCTGGCAATCTTCTGGGTGGTCCTCTCTGCAAAAACACCAGTTCAGCCGCATCTAGTTGCAAATTCAACCCTTCACCCCTTTGACAGGTGCTGCTCTTTGTAAATGACGGTAGAACTTGGAAACCTTCTGCTCCCAGCAGAAGTCTATGAGAGTTTTTAAAACAATATGATTATTTTCACTTATAACACACTGATAAATAGGAGATATACATGTTATGATACACAGAAATACAGTAAAATATTCATACAATACATTGTTATGCTATACATAAACTGTCATCTCTCTCTGAAGCAGAAGTAAGCCCAATTTCCTGCGGCTGTCCTTCAAGCTGTCTGCTACCAATGGAATCCATGTTTGTATGGAGAGGAATAGAGGAAACATCTTTGTTTATTATTACTTTTGAAAAATACAAGATCCAAATGTCTTGTACGAAAAGGATACACGCTGATAAAATTAATCAGGAATTTTGTACGGTATTTCCAAGAACGATTTGAGCGTAATACGTTAATATTAATATTATACATAGAAAATGAGTCAAAACAGAGTAAAACATTTCAAACTGATGTTGCATCTTGGGAAAATATTATAGGTCCGCTCGTAGACCGTACCGGTCATGGGTGAAGAGGGGGGCGGAAGAGACGCTTGAGCTTGCTGCATAGAAACTCACACCTATAGAAATCTAAAAACTCACATGTAGAAGCTAAAATTTTTCCAACTTTTTAAACAATAGATGTTGAGTGTGTTTGCCCACAGTTTCCAAATCAGTGTGGTTTCACGAAGGAAGTTTGTAGGATCCTTCCTGTGTATAAATGAGTCTTATTTAGTCCCTCATCTAGTGATTTCTTTACATGGTGAGTTGTGAGGACCTCACATATCGAAGTCTGGGCGACAAGAAGTCGGAAAGAAAAAAAAACTTCTGTCAGCGCTCGCTCTGTCTTCCAGCATTCAAAATCAATGCATGATTCCCATAGAATCTGCCTATTTCTTCATTAATTAATCCATTGTAGAGGCTTTTAATATCATTCTTCCTTCATCCCCATGTATGTTATATATTATACAATGACTCAGTAATTAGATGCAAGCAGTAAATACAATGTAACTAGCCTATAAAGGAAATAATACAAATGAATAAATACAATATAATACAATATTGTATTAATATTTCCGTACTACGCTCGGTGTTTTAAACATCTTTAATCATAATAACTAGATAAAATTCAAATAGTATGCTAATATTCAAGCAATTAATTATATCACAAGAGAATCTATTTACATATTGATATGTAAATGTGCCCCTCATCTGCATTTTGATATGCAGATGATGGAGAAGGACATGGGCCTTCTACAGTTTCCACCCCTATGATTCTAGGTGCTGTACTTGCTAGTACAGGACGTAGATCATAAAGAGGGCACATTTTTGTTCCTGAAAATATAATTACACAAAATATATAAGGTTAAAAAAAAACAAAGTAGATCACATAGTGAACATTATAACTAAAATACCAATACACGAAAACTAAATATAGAGAATTCAGTATTCCCTAACTTTACATAAACATGAATCACATAAATTCCCATATATACAGAAATACACTAATACACTAGTTCACTAACTAAACACTATAGCACTATCACTATGTACACTTGTGTCAAATCCGGGGTTTGATGCTTCAATGTGTGATCTATTGCATCTCTATTGCACCAGTACCACTGTGAGTTGTGTCTTCTCTAGCAATATACGGCTTTAAGAGAAAAGCATTCCTGGTCATCTTGACCTCTTTTTTCACTGGATCCGCTAGTGTGTACATATTTCGGCCGGTGGTAGCGACAATTTGCCACGGGCCACAGTATAAGAGTAAGAGCTTTTTCGAAACACCTGCTAGAGCATCCGACTTGGGGAAAACTCTAGATAGAACAAGGTCACCCACATTGTACTCTACAGTACGGTGTGACTTGTCGAAGTTTCGTTTTCGTGCAGCAGCATTCTTTTTGTGGTTCTTTCTTGCAATCTCAATGTAGTACTCCACGTCATGGCGCTGGTCCACTTCTGGGATCTCAAATAGCGTGGCTATGTCTCTAGACATAGACTGTCCAAAGTGACATTCAAAGGCTGACACGCCAGTGGTCAGGTGTTTCGCCGAATTTAAACACTTCTCAAATTTATCCAAGTATTTGGGCCACAATCTTTGGTTATCATGGCACAATTTACGTAGTAAACGTACTGTCGCCTTGACAGCCACTTCTGCCATCTCACCCTGGGGATAATATGGAGTCGAAGTGATGTGCCTGATACCAAGATCTGCTAACTCAATTTTCCAGCGGTTAGACTGGAAAGGTGACCCTCTGTCTGTCAAGACTAGTTCCACACTAGGGTTCACTTTTAAGTACTCTTTAAGTTTCCTAATTGCAGTGGTAGTGTTGGCTTTCATACACGCATACAAACCAATGAGTTTCGAAAATTCGTCGTAGAATACTAAAATATAGTGGACTCCCCCAATTCCCTTGGTTAAAGGTCCTAACCAGTCAGCGCAGGCCAAATAGCCTGGCTTCTCAACAACGACGGGATTCAGTGGTCCCGGACGATAGCATTGGGGAGGGTTGCTTTTCTGACATAATTCGCAGGAAGAACAAAATTTCCTCACACTTGCTCTCATCTTCGGCCATACAAAGAATTCAGATAGAAGTGGTAGTAGTTTACTAGCCGACAAGTGCCCTCGATCTGTATGGTAATAATCGAGCAGTGGAACTACTAGCACTTCTGGGATGCATATCCGGACTCCTTCCCGGTCACGCTTGCATAAGCGTCCGTTCAACACTTCAAAACGGTGACAAGCACCATTCACCTTTGGTGAGTCCGTCTTCTCTTCTACATCTCTCTTGATCTTGCCGTAGACAGGATCTGAAGACTGCATCTCCGGTAGTATGGCTATCATCTTCCTCAACTCACATGGAATTTCCGTCAGGATGGACATCAGCGACTCCTGGAGGATAGGCTTCCGTGCAACACTGAGGTCTTCTTCTGTGTGAGTATGGTACCTAGAGTGATAATCACTCAAATTCTCGTTGGACTTAACAAACTGAAATTCAAAATTGAAATTCGAGAGCAGCATCGCCCACCGGGTGATGCGCTGGTTTGTAAGCCTACAGTATAGAATGAACTTAAGAGCAATGTGGTCGCTGCGAACTATGAATTTAGTTCCTACTAAATATTGTTTAAATTTAACAACCCCATCTATCAGTCCAAAAAATTCTTTTTCAGTCACAGAATAATTTTTCTGTGCCGCATTAAACACACGTGATGTGAATGCGATGACACGGATATCATCATTATCATCACGCTGGTACAATAGAGATGAACACGCAATATCACACGCATCCGACTTTAATATCAGCTGTTTGTCAGGCAGGACGGTCTTTAGCACTACTTCTTCCTGGAAGATCTGCTTGATCTTCTCCATCGCTGCCTGATGTTCTGGTTCCCACTTGAACCTCACGTTCTTCTTTAGTAGTTGGAACAACGGATGGAGAACTTCCGAGTACTTCCTACTAAACCATCTATAGTACTGGCAGTAGCCAATGAAGGAACGCAGTTCCTTTATGGTCCGGGGTGTTCTAAAATCCAACACCGACTTAACTTTCTCCGTATCTTTACCGATACCGGATTGAGAAAGATGGAAACCAAGTATGTTTAGGCTTTTCCTTGCAAAATTGCACTTTTTCAGCCTGAGAGTTAGGCCGCCCGCAGTGAGTAAACCCAACACTCTGTCGAGGTGTACTATATGATCATTGAAGCTCCTGTCGGCTAAAATCAGGTCATCAACATAAGCGCCGCAGTACTCTCTAGCTTCAGTTCCAATCAGCATATCTAAAGCTCTGACGCAAGAAGCAAGGCTTTGTTTCGTCCCAAACGGAAGTTTCTGAAAGACATAAGATATGCCTTCATGTAGGAATCCTAAGTATTTCTGGTCGCTTTCCTTAACTTTGATTTGTAAGAACATTTCGGTTGCATCGACACAGCTAAACCAAGAATTGTCACAAATGTCCTGGAGAACAGATAGGGGTGGCATTGGTCTGTCAGAAAGGTCACCAGATATTTTGGCCAGAGCTCGGCCATCGATACAGACCCGAATACGTCCGTCACTCTTCGGTGTCACTACCAGAGGGTTAATATACGCCGTAGGCTGTTTCTTGATCACCCCCCAGGCCAACCATCGCGAAATTTCATTGGATACCAAATTTCTAAATCTCTTCGGGTAAGGATAGAGTTTTGTCTTGATTGGACGTTCGTCCGTTACTCCAATCTCATGCACGTAGTTAGCTATGCAACCTGGCTTGACATCAAAAAGTGCTTGATGCTTCAAAAGCACAGCTTTCAAACTTTCTCTTTGGGAGGCTGAGAGATCTGAGTAGTTCGATACAAACTCCTCTATCTCTGAATGGGAGGCGCGAGTTTTCACTTTCATCCACTCTTCTGGTGGGAATACGTAAACTGCCATTTCTTGGGCACTTGGGAATCTTCCATCGTCCAAGTTTGGGGCACGAGCTGCCTTTTCTCTGTAGGTCTTAGGCTCATTCTGTGCACTAACCCGTATGGCCTTCCGTCTTTCGTCCGACGGGGAAAAATTACAATCAAAATTATCTACTTCATCCATAATACTAAATGGTTTCTGGCACTCTCCATTCAACTCCAAACAACGAACTACTAGATCCTCAGTCTCGCAATCTACTGATCTAAACACCACTTCTACATCATAAGGATGTTTGAGATGTAGAAGGCCGGTGTCATAGTCTAACACGGCACGAGATTCAGTAAAGAAGTTGGATCCTAATATCAAAGACCTGTTCAGGCCTGAAATTATAATACCTAGAGTATGAAATTCCTTCCCGTGTATCTCAATGACTAACAGCGTTTGGCCAATGATTGTCGCTGATTTACTACCAAAAGCAGACGTAACCCGTATATTGCTCGCACTCAAAAATGCGGGTGGGGGGTGGCTATTTGAGACAGTGTCCCAAATCTCTTTCGAAATTGCAGAGCAAGTTGCCCCTGTGTCCAATAAACAATTTACTTCTTTCCCAAACAAACACACTTTTATCTCTGGTAGCGAGATGACGTTTTTTGTAGGTAATTCATCATTACAGGAATCAAACAAGTTCTTAAATATGCCATTTGCTTCTTCATAAATTTCCCTATCTAGATCAATATGTTCTCCATTCCTACTAAGTAATGTTAATTTATTTTCAAACATGCCTTCACTAAAATGCTTCTTGGATTTTATCTCTAAACATAAAATACAATTTTCTTCTTCTTTTTCATCTTCAGTTACAAAAATTTCTTTCACTGCGGTTTCGCAAGAGTTATCATAATTTTCAGGTTCTACAGTATTTTCTGTATTTCGCACATACTTGGAATTTAATTTCGTCAACTCGGGTGGACAAGTTCTCTCCGTGACCATCCTACCGTTGTTCCTAGCATATGCGGACAATCCTCATTCCCTTGACGAAGCAGATGAGGATTCGTTACTCCTGGTATTTTTGGTATTCTGAGTGGGAGGAGGGGGCGCACGGTCATAACGTTCGAGTAATTGTATCTCTTCGTCTTCTCGATGGAAGGAATTTCCTCGTTGTCCATCCGTACTGCGCATTCCGCCCCTCCTACCGCGGGCTACACGACCGTTGTTGTGGGTGGAGTGGGAGTTCCCCCACGTGACCAGCCAGACGACCCACTTCCGCTGCTCTGGTTTCGAGGCGGGGAGCGCTGGTGGTTGTTTTGGTTCGGGTTGTTTTGTCTCCGTCTCTGGTAAGGACGCTGGTTCTCTCGTTCTGTTTTTCTTACGAACCACGTGCTTACCGCAAAGGCCAGAGGGGTTATTATCCTCGCCGTCTATGCTCACCTGGAGCATGTTGACCCCTTTCCTCGGGTTTTGTTGGTAGAACTGGTCGCGATTCGTCATCGACGACTGCAGTTCTTGGACCAAATTCAGGAGTTCAGCTATGGTTTTAGGGCGAGACGAGACTTTTGCCCTAAATAGCCAATTAGGAAAGTGCCGCGGGAGTACCTTCAATAACGTCGCATCTGACATGCGTGGCTCCAAAATGCTGTTTTTGTGCAGCAAATCCAACAGATATTCTGCAGGGGATTTGTGCACACGACTGTCGAAGTGAAATGTCAGAATGTTAGCCCTTAAGTTCGCCAACCGCTCTTCGCTTAGATAGTAATTCCGAAATTCATACACGAAATCGTCATACGTGTGAATTTTACTTCGGTTCACCTGGAACCATTGATAACAGGTGTTCCGGACAGCTCTAGGGATGAAACTTAATCTCATCTCATCCGGTACCCCCGTGACCTCGAAGTACCGGTCGAGGTCTTGAAGAAAATTATAGGTCTCGGTTTCTGTCTCGTTTCCTGTATACACAGGCAGGGTGACATCTCTGTGTATGAGACCTAATGCAGTTGCAAGATTTTGTCTCGTCTCATGATTACATGAGCGAGACGTCGACGGAACAGGGTCTGTCTCGTGGGCTTCAGCGAGGTTCCCAGGTTGAGAACCGGGCAAGTCGCGACTCGAGGTGTTGTTTGGTGATGGAGGACGTTCTTGGGTAGTGGAGACAGAGATGTTCGCGAGTCTCCCCTCGATCACCTCGCTCGTCTCCTTCTGTATGGAGTTCTTCCATTCCTCCATCTTCTTCTCTAGTTGTGTGCACACATCCTGTACAGTATCTTGCATCTGCTGGATACTACCGTTGCACTCGGAACGAATTTTCTCGAGTGGCGTTTCCTGCTCGATTTCCCCCCTGAGCCTGGCTAGTTGGGAAGCGAAACTCACTTCCACTCTCCTGACCTGATTATTTAGTTGGATAGTGGTCTGTTCGACACGAGACGAGACCTGTTGTATACTTTCAGTGAGATCAGAGTAATTTTCTTCTAGCTGTCTTGCAACACTGCTAGCATTCTCCTGTACTTCGTCTAGTCTACTTGATGTTTCGGCTACACGATTTGACAGGTCTTCACGGGTATTATTTATCATCCAGTGGTGAGCTCCAAACGCTCCGTGAGTTGACGCTCACTTTGCTCAAGTCTTGAACTCACGGACTCCAGCTGGAGTTCAAGACGAGCATTGCTAGACTCTATGGCTTGTTCTAGCCTATAACAACTTGTTTCTAAAGTGCAGTTACTTTCATCTATTTTCCTCTCTAACTTCTCCAAACCCTTAGAACTTTCTTCTAATTTGCTTTCTAACTGGGTTGCATTTTCTACAAGCTTAAATTCTAACTTTTTCTCTAAATTCTTAGCATTCTCTTCTTGTTTCCGCGTACTCTCTTCAAGTTTTAAGAAAATCTCACCTAAAATGGCCGCAAAATTCAAATTATTCATATTATCCATAGCCCTACAAATGTTACTGGCTGGGCTAACTTCACTCGGATTTACAATTGTTTCTTCCCTTTCCTCCCGCAACGGCACTTCCGGTTCCCTACGGGTGACTGGTGGAACAGTTTCCACCACGTCAGCGTCTCCCACTACGCTGATCGTGCGCTCGTTAGCGCTCTGCGCTTCAACAACACTACTCCCTTCGGAGAGTTCGTCAGCTCTCTGAGCGAAATCTTCAATTACGAACTCCTTGTCCATATTCACTAATTTTCGAGCCTGTGTTCTTGTAACGACCATTTACAATAGAAGAATTGTTACAAAGGTTACTCCCCCCCTAAGTTCTAAAAAAAACTGAATTCTCTAACACAATGTTGATAATACGAAATAAAACACAAAATAATTCAAAACACAAGACACCGCCGTTCTTGGAAATTTTAGGGAATAATAATAAAAACATATACCGAAAATTTTACTTAAACAGTATTCTGACCAGTGAGTATATGAAGTATACTCTATGCCCTTAACGCTGCTGGCGCCAAGTTATTGGCGCAAGAGCGTGGAATATCGAGCCCTGCAGCTGGGTAGCCAAGTTATTGTGAGGTGCAGGTAGCCAGAGCCGAAAGTAAGGTTACCAAGAAACACCAACACAAATAAAATTAAAATAAATAAGGTGGAGTGGCTGGGAATATTCAAAGTAAACAGTGAAATTTACATAAAATGCAAATTGCAGGCATCTGCATAACTACTTCCCTTCTTGGAGATAAGGGTACTCTCCTGTAAGAGCCGCCACTGCCACAAGTGATTCGGTAGAGCATGAAAAATTTCTAGTTAATGAGAACAACAGATCTACAGGGTTATCTGAGTAACAGTCATGGTCAAGATGCTACTATAGTGAGTTGTTTATGAAATACCAAAAGGTTAAAAGAAAAAAAACATACGGTTAAATTAACAGGTAGCAGCCTGTTTTAGAACCCACTATACTCATGACTGTTATTAATGGTTCTCTGGGCATTAATACTCTCTCCGGGCCCCATTCAGAGAGCCGGTCAGACATACACACAACAAGGGAAAATGTTTCCCTGTCTCACATTCCTGAAAAACAAGCATTCTCATTAGTAGTAGGTACTCACCCTACAGCAAATTGAGTTCAAGGCAAATTCTGGTTAGAGATGTTGGTTTATTTCCAATATGATGAACATTAAGATGGAGCTGTCGATTTATATTTACACTCCAATACACTAACACCTTAACTTCACTATGTAGTGCACTACTAAAACACATACACGATTATAGATATTTATATATATAGATATATATAGCACTTCTTTACTATATTAAAGAAAACAACAAAAGAGGGGAGGACGAAAACTTGCTAATTTAGGTCTGGTTGACCTTAGCAATTATATAAAAAAAATTATGATATACAGATTTCTTTCACTCCTCACTTCGATGAGTTCATGGTCTCTGACAGTCTCAGAGAGGAGTAAATCATATCAAAACAAATTTCCATATGTTAACAACACGTTATAAAAAAACACAAAATTTACTGATTAAAGAGCATAATTATTTCGTTGCACAGTTCCTGTCGTTGACCAAGTGTTCACGCACACAGTTCTAGTTCCACGTCACTAGGTCCTTCCACATTCCCATTTCACTCCAGGGGTTAAGTGTTCTTCACAATGTTAATAGGCTGGATAATAATGTTTCTCGAAGTGGACATATGGTATGTCCAAGAACACAAGCAAATACATATGCTTGTAACCTTGTACAAAAGTCCAAGGAAGGCACTGTTTACAAGACGTTACAGGCCTTTCAAATCTCTCAACTAGAGATGTTTCACTTTACGTGTTTCACTGCCATACTCAATTGTAAATGCTTCCCCATATTAACTGTTGGGGATTTGAAAAGATGTCCACTTAGTTCATCTTATATGAGTGACCGTAAGCACTCTGTAAAAAAAACTAAATGATTTCAATTGTTAATTTCCATATCAATTGTAGTCAAATTGTACGGCTTAGTTTTTAAACACTGTAGATATGTGCACTGTTTAATACATTCTTAAGGTACACTCGAAAGTGATATGTTAAAGCACAGTTCACTACACATGCGAGTTTCTGGTATTTCACAGGAATATCCACGGGGACAAATGTCCACACGTCTTCCTGGGTTAGCAGTAACTGATAGTTAAGAGAAGTCAAGACGACTTCCTTACGACGATATTTTCAACGTGTTCTCACTCCCGGATACAAGAACGAACTTTTCTCTTCACCCTCGAAAACAAGTATATGTATCGCACAAAAACCAAGAAAGGAAGAAACTCGCTCCCTTTCGAGTCTCTAACAAAAGGTTTTGTGCCTTCTGGCAATCTTCTGGGTGGTCCTCTCTGCAAAAACACCAGTTCAGCCGCATCTAGTTGCAAATTCAACCCTTCACCCCTTTGACAGGTGCTGCTCTTTGTAAATGACGGTAGAACTTGGAAACCTTCTGCTCCCAGCAGAAGTCTATGAGAGTTTTTAAAACAATATGATTATTTTCACTTATAACACACTGATAAATAGGAGATATACATGTTATGATACACAGAAATACAGTAAAATATTCATACAATACATTGTTATGCTATACATAAACTGTCATCTCTCTCTGAAGCAGAAGTAAGCCCAATTTCCTGCGGCTGTCCTTCAAGCTGTCTGCTACCAATGGAATCCATGTTTGTATGGAGAGGAATAGAGGAAACATCTTTGTTTATTATTACTTTTGAAAAATACAAGATCCAAATGTCTTGTACGAAAAGGATACACGCTGATAAAATTAATCAGGAATTTTGTACGGTATTTCCAAGAACGATTTGAGCGTAATACGTTAATATTAATATTATACATAGAAAATGAGTCAAAACAGAGTAAAACATTTCAAACTGATGTTGCATCTTGGGAAAATATTATAGGTCCGCTCGTAGACCGTACCGGTCATGGGTGAAGAGGGGGGCGGAAGAGACGCTTGAGCTTGCTGCATAGAAACTCACACCTATAGAAATCTAAAAACTCACATGTAGAAGCTAAAATTTTTCCAACTTTTTAAACAATAGATGTTGAGTGTGTTTGCCCACAGTTTCCAAATCAGTGTGGTTTCACGAAGGAAGTTTGTAGGATCCTTCCTGTGTATAAATGAGTCTTATTTAGTCCCTCATCTAGTGATTTCTTTACATGGTGAGTTGTGAGGACCTCACATATCGAAGTCTGGGCGACAAGAAGTCGGAAAGAAAAAAAAAACTTCTGTCAGCGCTCGCTCTGTCTTCCAGCATTCAAAATCAATGCATGATTCCCATAGAATCTGCCTATTTCTTCATTAATTAATCCATTGTAGAGGCTTTTAATATCATTCTTCCTTCATCCCCATGTATGTTATATATTATACAATGACTCAGTAATTAGATGCAAGCAGTAAATACAATGTAACTAGCCTATAAAGGAAATAATACAAATGAATAAATACAATATAATACAATATTGTATTAATATTTCCGTACTACGCTCGGTGTTTTAAACATCTTTAATCATAATAACTAGATAAAATTCAAATAGTATGCTAATATTCAAGCAATTAATTATATCACAAGAGAATCTATTTACATATTGATATGTAAATGTGCCCCTCATCTGCATTTTGATATGCAGATGATGGAGAAGGACATGGGTCTTCTACAGGCCCCGTGTTCAAATTCTACTCCCGACAAGTGAACTTTGTGGTGGACAAACACCATATGAGTGGATTTCCTTGGGAATTCTCCCGTTTCCCTCCACTTTCTTCACTTCATCATTTCACTCATTTCTCATCATCACCTTTCGTCCATTAGCCTAGTAGGCATAACCGTGGGACGTAAAACCCATTTTGTTTGATAGCTTTCGGCTCCCTTCCTCCATTATCATCGTAGGCATAAACGTGGGACGTAAAACTCAAAGATTTCATTTCTTTTTTCCCTTGTTCCACATTTTTTATTCTATTATCATTACTTAAAGATAAAGTGACTCGATGTTCCAGGGCTCTCCCAAGCACATACCTACAGACATACAGGTAGACATGTTATTATAAAACTTTAAGAAACATAATATTATTTAACATACAATTAAAACTACTCTATCTTTTAATTTCCGATGTTTACTAACGTTTCTCACGGCAGTTGTTATCATTCGTTTAGGAGGACTGTAGATCAGTCTGTTGCCTAGTTGCAATGCTAATCATGAAAACATTTGGAAATGTTATCTTATCTGTTGCTCTTGAAACTAAACACTTTTAAGACGGAATTCAATGTGCTAACAAACAGAGAGAGAAAGAGATACTAGCAAACAGAAATCCATATATATGTATGTATTTGTCTGTGTGTGTGTTTGTGTGTGTGTGCGCGCGTCTTTTTTTTAATGTTACAAACTGAACTCAGGCAAACTGAGCTATGAATAAATACATTTTATAATTTGTTCTTTCAACTGCCTTTATAACTAAATGAAGAAAGAACTTGAGGCCGGGGAAGATCGGTTCCGCTGATGTGCAAGTCAGTCGAAAATGTTTATACATATCCCATACACTTCCGAAGAACCGCGACCCTTGGGGTTCGGGTTCGATCCTCGGTGAGAAAGCATTGAATATTTTAAGACATTAAGTTAATTCGTTCCTTTCTGTCGTGAAACGATGTGCTATATACGTGAAATTCTTTTTCTTTCATACAAGGACTAGTTCAACTCTAAAATCATGAAGTACCAAATTCGATCCCAGCTCGCTACCAAAGTGGATTTTTGTGTACAGAACGTTTATATCGTAAGTTAGTGATACTACAATCAAGGTTAGTTGTCTGTTTCACTTTTCACTCCCAAAATAATAATAATAATAATAATAATAATAATAATAATAATAATAATAATAATAATAATAATAATAGGGTTCAGGTTCGATTCTCGGTGAGAAAGAGTTGAATATTTTAAGACATTAAGTTAATTCGTTCCTTTCTGTCGTGAAACGAAGTGCTATATACGTGAAATTCTTTTTTTTTAATACAAGGACTAGTTCAACTCTAAAATCATGAAGTACCAAATTCGATCCCAGCTTCCTACCAAAGTGGGTTTTTAAGTACAGAGTCTTTATATCGTAAGTTAACGAAGCTACAATCAAGGTTAGTTCTCTGCTTCACTTTCACTTCAGCCCACTTCAGAGCTAGGACTGTGGCAATGCTGATTTGTGTGTTTGTCAGTCTGGTCATCCGTTCGTTTGTCTATCGTACGACAACTCACGTAAAACTTATCAGATTTTAATAAAACCTTATACGTACCTTCCCCGAATTTTCTGAAATAAATCCGATGTTTGGAAGCTACAATAATGAGATGTAAATATTAAACAGATAAAGATAAGAGTAAAACTTGGGTTTGAAGGCTGCAAGTTTGAACATACATATACAAAACAATTTTACGCAATAAACTACTTAAAATTGTTTAATTTGCACAAATAATAATAATAATAATAATAATAATAATAATAATAATAATAATAATAATAATAATAATAATAATAATAATGTGATGCTGTATTTTTTAAATTTATTTTTATGGTTGTTATTTACGTTTTAATACCACTTTGGTCCGGGTTCGATTCTCGCTGATAGAGAGAAAGGGAGCATTGAACACTTGAAAGCATTATATTGCTTCGAAATGAAGAGCTTCGAACAATGTACATATCATATGCTACGCTAAAATCAATACGTGAAATTCTTTTTTTTTTTTTTTCATGCAAGGATTAATTCAACTCTAAATCGTGAAGTACTGACCTTGCGCGGGGAAAGACGAAGACCAATCAAATTGTAGTGCTTCGATCACTAAATATCAAAGGATTGGGGGTAAAGGTCTACCCAATGCTATGCAAAATAGCTATTCAATACATAACGAAAAGACGAAAATCAATCAATTAATTGCGAAGCTTCGATCGTGATAACTGAAAGGACTCTGATGAAGATCCGACAGCCAGCCAAGATTATGAGCATCCAAGACTATGAGCATAGCAACAGCCGGTTCTCACAAACCAACATTTTCCCACGGCTTCTGTGGTAGCCGTAAAAGGCTATGAACATAACAACTAAAGGCTTGTCGAAACTTGCCTCCCAATTCCAGGAAATGATATCGAATTCTTAGAACGGGAGGGCTCCTTCAAATGTCACACATGTCTTCCTACCATATACCGTTGTAATTATCTCACAGTTTACAATACGAAATGGTACTCTAATCTCCAAATCTCGCATTTTTGTAAAGGGTACCATTGATGGCTTATTAAGCTTATCTAATAAACTCATTGACGATGACATCTTTAAATTTGACGTTTCTTCCTTTGCAACAGCTGCTAACAGAATGATCTACACAAGCACATACGTCCCGCTTACGCTCTTCGCAGGAGGGGAGGGGGTTTGGGGATTCAAATTATTAGCCAATACACGACAAGAACACGAAAAAGGCACGTTTCATCTTGTTTCTACATCTGGTAGGCGTCCAAGAGTATACTTCCTTATACCAGCTTAGCAACAGCGCCCAGGGAACATTCCCGTGGGAAAATTTTTGAAAATTTTCCCACGCCCGACCCAAGTATATTATTCACTACTATAATTATATTGATTTACCCCATACAATGTTATATATTAAAGGTAAAATTACTAAAACAAATTGTTCTAATTTTACTTCTGCCGATAAGAAAATTGGTCCTGTAAATGATTTTCTCAATGCAATGTTCAGCAAAGTGCAAATTTATTTGAATAATCAACTTATTTCCTACTCTTCACATACATATCCATATCGATCGTATATTGAAAAACTACTAACTTATAATGCTAATGCTAAATCAACGCATCTTGAAACATCAACGTGGTTTGAAGATACTGCAGGTCATATGGACAGTCTGGCCAATGGTAATTTAGGATTTAAACAACGTTTTCTTCTCACTATTTTTAGTCAGTCATTTGAATTATTGGGTTACATTCATGTTGATATTTTCAATTAGGAGAAATTTTTACTGAATGGTGTACAACTACGTATTAAACTAATTCCAGTTAAACCTGCATTTTGTCTAATGGATGAAGCATATATATACCGTATATATTGATTCAATATATTCTCAAAAGGAATACAAAAACGACATATAGAAAGGTTAGAAAACAGTTCGGTGAGAAAAAGAAACACACAGATATTATTATAGACAAGGACGAAACAACGCTAATGGAAGAGGAGCAAATAAAAGATGGAAGCAATACATTGAAGAACTCTACAAAGGAGACAGAGAGAACGAAGAAGAGATAGAGAAGGGAGAAGGAGTCGATGAAAATGAAAGGCACACGAAAATGCGAAGAGCACAGAACGTTAAGCTTGCTTCCCCAT